>NC_069505.1:366953472-367264557 GCF_027579735.1 Bombina bombina | reverse complement strand
GGAAAAGTTATTTTAGCTGGAGCAAACCCAAATAACTAGACAGCCTAGCATTCAGGTTTAACAGGAACTGATTTTATTGAAAACACACACTCCTTTTAAACAGTCAGCTCATCTTGATAAGATCCTGGACAATCCCACTATTTTCCCACCATTCCCACCCCTCTAGACAGCCCGGCACCTCCATAGGAGCCACAGTCTCACATAATCCCAATACATAGGGGTGGCGGTTTCGGGTGATCCCGGTGGAGCGGCAGCACATCCAGGGTTTCATTTTAAAGCTCTCGGTCCCCAGATGGCCTAATTCAAAAATCAGCTTGATTCATTACTGGGGACCGGAGTTACAGTCCATTGAAATTATGGGGTTAGGGGTGTCCAAAACCCCCCGTTCCAAAAGGAGCTCCCCTCCGGCAATTCCCCCACCCCTTGTACTCCACAGGGGCTACTAATCCCCAAAAGAGCGGAGCTCTGGGGCACATGGTTGCTGGAGCGACCTGGGTTAACGTTAGCGGGTGTTCTGCTGTCCTGTGGCCGACCTGGAGTTCCAGGAGCCTGGCCAGCCTGAGAGGGGTTAGGCGGGTGTCCGTTGTAAGGCAGACGACCAGGAGTTCCAGGAGCCCAGCCAGCCTAGGAGGGTTTTCCTGGTCATACACCAACTTTGCTCTGAACACAAAAACAAGCCAACACAAAGCAAACAAACAGCTTCCAGAGATTCCCAATACATAGGGGTGGCTTACCAATACATAGGGGTGGCGGTTTCGGGTGATCCCGGTAGGCGGGTGTCCGTTGTAAGGCAGATGACCAGGAGTTCCAGGAGCCCGTCCAGCCTAGGAGGGTTTTCCTCGTCATACACCAACTTTGCTCTGAACACAAAAACAAGCCAACACAAAGCAAACAAACAGCTTCCAGAGATGGTGGTTGCTCTGAGGAGCCCAAAACCACTGAGAAACAACAGGGGTGAGGTTGTAGGGGGGTGTGGGGTAGCCTTAGCCGTCTGATATCCGTGACAGGTGGATTATCAGCACCATCAGGATTCATGGCCTTTGCGTAATGTCAGGGTGCCAGGAATCAGACTGAGACGAGAAGTGCAAAAATAATCACACCTTTATTATTAGCAAAAAATAATAAAAAGTCCACAAGTCAAATAACAAGCCAGGAATAAAAAAACAGAGCTGGTAGTCAGACGAGCCGAGTCAGGAGCCAAAGCGAGTAGTCAGACGAGCCGGAATCAGGAACAAGGAAAACAGCAGAGTCAGGAACAAGCCAGGAATCAGGAACCAGGAGGGACGTCAGATAGCCAGGTAATATACAGTAGCTCCCACAAACAGGTCTGAGACAACGCAAAGGCAAAGCATAATGAATAGAGGCCCTATAAAAAATAAGTGATGACATCACAATTCTGAGACTGCATCCTGTCTCACATGGATGATGCACACCAGTCTGGCCATAAAAGGAAGTGAAGGAAATGAGCATCATCCCCCACAATGCACCATAGTCTGCAAGAGATGTTAGTAAAATGTCTGCCATCAGCACATGGCAAAATAAACAGGTAAGATCCTTGACATATACCCAAGATTGTACTTACTAATTTCTTAATACCAGAGGAAGAAGCACAGTAAATGCTCTTTGCATCAGTCTAATATCAGTGTGTGAGTACCATATCAGGTTGTAATGCAGAACAGTTATTGTTCTAATCCCCCCCCCCCCCCCTAGAATTAGTGAGTGAATATATGCGCTCAGCAGGTCATAAATGGTCATTGGAGGTGAATACAACTAATAAACATTATCTGGGGTCAGATGTTCGAAAGTAACATGCATTTGGAGTGGGTAAAGCTGCCACACTGGACCTAGGTTCTACATGTCACACAGGTGCAATGTGTGAGGGTGCTGCTTGTATACTGTTAGGTTGACATGGCACACAGTGACACTAGGCGTGGTATTGCTTACACTGAGCCTGTGTTGAGTAGGACATTTACCAGCAGCAACCATACTAGTTGCAAACTGGTTCTAGAATGAGCCGGCCACACATGCATTGTGTGTGGGTTTAACCTGCACACTGGATCTGAGTTGACCAGGTATACAGGGATACTAGATGTGTCTGCATTTGACATAGTGGGCCTGGGATCATCATTTTAGAAAAGGACACTAGATGTGGCCAACGTTAGAATTGGGTGTGGATAAAGCTTGTTCCTAGGGCCAGGGTTAGTTAGATCACACATTATCTGATAGTAACTGCAAATGGGATAGTAGACCTGGTTAATGACAACCTACCCCACCAGGGAAACTATCTCCCTCTCCCTGCCAATTTGCCCATGTTCATCTTTATTCCTCTAGAGCAGCATTCTTTAAACTACAAGTCAGGATCCATTACTGAGTCACAACATGATGTTTACTGGGTCTTGTCTTCTGTGTCTGTTGTGGGAAAATGTGTGTGTTGTGTTTCTGTGTATGAGAGTGTGGTGTGTGTTATTGTATGTGTGTGATGTGTATGTTTTATAAGAGTGTGTGTGGTGTGAATAAGAACGTGTGGTGAGTGTGTGTGTTGTATAATAGTATGTTTGGTTTGTGTTATATGAGAGTGTGTGTAGGTGTGTGTTTGGGTATGTGTGTGGTGTGAATACTGTGACGGATACCTCTTCTACCCCGAGTGAGTAGCTCCGCCAAATGGGTACTTCTTCCTCCCTGGTTACTCCAGCTATGTAGCCCAAGAAAATGATTCTAGCAGGGGCCCACCTAAATGACTAGACAGACTAGCATTCAGGTTAAATAAGACTGACTTTATTGGGACAAACACACATCGTTTATACATACAGCTCATCTTGATAAAATAGGAGATAATTCCACAGTTTTCCTGACATTCCCGCCCCTCATAGCACCCATGTTCCTCCAGATTCCCAGTACCTAGGGGTGGCGGTTTTCGGGGTGATCCCAGGGGATTGGCGGCACTTCCAGTGTATAATTTTAGTTTAATTTGTCCCCAAAATCTACAGTACAAAAATTGACGTGATCCGTGGCTGGGGACCGGAGTTATGCTGGTTTAAACGTCCACCTGGAAGTCCAGCGAGAATAGGGGTTATAGGGGGAACTGGAACCCCCAGTTAACAAGGGAGCTCCCTTCCGGCAATCACCCCACCTCTGGGCCACCATGAGAGGAAGCAAACCCCAGAAGAGCGGATCTCTGGGACAAAGGGCCTCTGGAGCGACCTGGGTCAAAGGGCACTGGTAATCCTGGATGATGTGGCCGACCGGTAGTTCCAGAGGCCCCGCAGGCCGAAGAGGAAAGTGGTGGTCAGCGAACAGTTCTTCCAAGACGATATTCAACACACAAAACAAAGGGAGCAGAAGGGCTGGGGATTGGGGAATCGTGGTTGCTCTGAGGAGCGTAAAACCGCAGAGAGACAGCAGGGGTGAGGTTGTAGGGGGGTGGGAGTATCCATGACAAATACTAATGTGTGATGTGTATGTTTTGTATGATTGTTTGGTGTGTGTTGTATGAGAGTGTATGGTATGTGTTTGGGTTTTTACCTTTAACAACACTTTCAAATTTAACTACAATAAGGAATAAAGAATGCATAAATTTTAGTCACTTTGCGAAAAATTGCAGCCTACTTGTTGTTAGTGATGTCGCTAATTGTTCGCCGGCGAATAGTTCCCGGCAAACATAGCTTGTTCGTGTTCGCAGCGGCGGGCGAACATATGCGATGTTCGATACGCCCCCTATTCGTCATCATTATAAACTTTGACCCTGTATCTCACAGTCAGCAGACACATTCCAGCCAATCAGCAGCAGACCCTCCCTCCCAGACCCTCCCAGCTCCTGGACAGCATCCATTTTAGATTCATTCTGATGCTGCATTCTTAGTGAAAGGAGGGACAGTGTAGCTGCTGCTGATTTAATAGGGAAATTGATAGCTAGGCTAGTGTATTCAGTGTCCACTACAGTCCTGAAGGACTCATCTTATCTGCTGTAAGGACAACAACCCAAAAAGCCCTTTTTAGGGCTAGAACATCAGTCTGCTTTTTTTTTTTTTTTTCTGTGTAATCTAATTGCAGTTGCCTGCCTGACAGCGTGTGTATCAGGCTCACAGCGTATACTGTGCCCACTTGCCCAGTGCCACCACTCATATCTGGTGTAACAGTAGTGTAAATTTAAAAAAAAAAAAAAAAACTTTTTTAGATTCATTCTGATGCTGCATTCTTAGTGAAAGGAGGGACAGTGTAGCTGCTGCTGATTTAATAGGGAAATTGATAGCTAGGCTAGTGTATTCAGTGTCCACTACAGTCCTGAAGGACTCATCTTATCTGCTGTAAGGACAACAACCCAAAAAGCCCTTTTTAGGGCTAGAACATCAGTCTGCTTTTTTTTTTTTTTTCTGTGTAATCTAATTGCAGTTGCCTGCCTGACAGCGTGTGTATCAGGCTCACAGCGTATACTGTGCCCACTTGCCCAGTGCCACCACTCATATCTGGTGTAACAGTAGTGTAAATTTAAAAAAAAAAAAAAAAAACTTTTTTGACTTTGAAACATCAGTCTGCTTGTGTAATCTAATTGCAGTTGCCTGCCTGCCTGCCTGTGCCCACTTGCCCAGTGGCACCACTCATATCTTGTTTAATAGTAGTGTAAGTGTACATTTAAAAAAACCAAAAACTTTTTGGACTGTGAAACATCAGTCTGCTTTTTTGTCTCAGGCTCAAAGCGTATACTGTGCCGACTTGCCCAGTGGCACCACTCATATCTTGTTTAATAGTAGTGTAAGTGTACATTTAAAAAAAAAAAAAAAAAAATTGGACTGTGAACCATCAGTCTATTTTTTTTTGTGTCAGGCTCACAGCGTATACTGTGCCAACTTGCCCAGTGCCACCACTCATATCTTGTTTAATAGTAGTGTAAGTGTACATTTAAAAAAAAAAAAAAAACTTTTTGGACTGTGAAACATCAGTCTGATTTTTTGTGTCAGGCTCATAGCGTATACTGTGCCCACTTGCCCAGTGCCAACACTCATATCTTGTTTAATAGTAGTGTAAGTGTACATTTAAAAAAAAATGACAGGCAGAGGCAGTCCACCCCGCAGGTGCCGTCGTGGTCGTGGTGCTGTGATTCCCTTTGGCCCTAGAATAATGCCCAGTGTTCAGAGGCCACGTACCATGAACTCGAAAAGTTCTGAGGACATAGTTTACTGGCTAATACAGGACACCCAATCTTCTACAGCTTCCGCTCGGAAGCTTGACGCACCATCCTCCTCTAGCTTAGCTTCGGGCACCTCTCAAGTAACCACTCGCCCGCCCGCCTGCCGCCACCACCAACACTAGCACCACAGCCGCTTCACTTGATCTGTCAGAGGAGTTAATTACACATCAGTTTGAAGAAATGAGTGATGCACAACCATCATTGACAGAGGATGTAGATAACAGTGATATGTCTCAGTCAGGCAGCATTACAGACATGGACGTACTGTGTGATGATGATGATGTTGTACCCGCTGCTGCTTCCTTTGTTGAGTTGTCAGATACAAGTGAAGCGGTTGATGATGACAATGCATCTGTGGATGTCACGTGGGTGCCTGCTAGAAGAGAAGAAGAACAGGGGGAAAGTTCAGATGGGGAGACAGAGAGGAGGAGGAGGAGACGAGTTGGAAGCAGGGGGAGGTCATCGCAAGGAGCTAGTGGCACAGTCAGACAGCATGCATCGGCACCCGGTGTCAGCCAGACAGCACGCCAATCAACGCATGCTGTTGCCACCACCAGAATGCCGTCATCGCAGAGCTCAGCAGTGTGGCATTTTTTTTGTGTGTCTGCCTCTGACAACAGCGATGCCATTTGCAACCAGTGCCAAAAGAAACTGAGTCGTGGGAAGTCCAACACCCACCTAGGTACTACTGCTTTGCGAAGGCACATGATCGCACATCACAAACGCCTATGGGATCAACACATGAGTACAAGCAGCACACAAACTCAAAGCTGCCATCTTCCTCCTGGTCCAGCATCTTCAGTCACCTCAACCACTGCTGTCCTCCTTGCCCCCTCTCAACCATCCGCCACTCCGTCTCTCTTCCAGGAGCAGTTCCTGCTCATCTACCCACAGTCAGGTGTCTGTCAAGGACATGTTTGAGCGTAAGAAGCCAATGTCACAAAGTCACCCCCTTGCCCGGCATATGACAGCTGGCTTGTCTGAACTCTTAGCCCATCAGCTTATACCATACAAGCTGGTGGAGTCTGAGGCGTTCAAAAAATGTGTAGCTATTGGGACACCTTAGTGGAAGGTACCCGGCCGAAATGTCTTTGCACAAAAGGCAATTCCCAACCTGTACTCGATTGTGCGAAAGGAAGTAATGGCATGTCTGGCACACAGTGTTGGGGCAAGGGTCCATGATCTGACGACTGATACCTGGTCTGCAAAGCATGGTCAGGGCAGGTATATCACCTACACTGCGCATTGGGTAAACGTGCTGACGGCTGCCAAGCATGGAATGTGTGGCTTTGCAGAGGAGTGGGTGACACTGCCAAGACTTGCAGGCAGGCCTGCTGCCACCTCCTCTACTCCTCCTACTCCATCCTCTTCCATAACCTCCTCGGCTGGGTCCTCTTCTGCTGCTGCGTCTTGCTCCACATCAACGGCACCCCCCCAGCTCCCAGGTACTATTCCACATCCCGGATACGGCAGTGTCACGCCATCTTCGGTTGTCTTGCCTGAAAGCAGAGAGTCACACCGGACCAGCACTCCTGTCCGCCCTGAACGCACAGGTGGATCAGTAGCTGACTCCGCACCAACTGGAGATCGTCAAAGTGGTTTCTGACAATGGAAGTATTTTGGTGGCGGCATTGAATTTGGGCAAGTTGACACATGTGCCGTGCATGGCACATGTGTGTAATCTGATTGTACAACACTTTGTGCATAAGTACCCAGGCTTACAGGACGTCCTGAAGCAGGCCAGGAAGGTGTGTGGCCATTTCAGGCGTTCCTACATGGCCATGGCACACTTTTCAGATATCCAGCGGCGAAACAACATGCCAGTGAGGCGCTTGATTTGCGACAGCCCGACACGTTGGAATTCAACACTCCTAATGTTCGACCGCCTGCTCCAACAAGAAAAAGACGTTAACGAATATTTGTATGACCGGGGTGCTAGGACAGCCTCTGCGGAGCTGGGATTTTTTTTGACACGTTACTGGATACTCATGCGCAATGCCTGTAGGCTCATGCGTCCTTTTGAGGAGGTGACAAACCTAGTCAGTCGCACCGAAGGCACCATCAGCGACATCATACCATTTGTTTTCTTCCTGGAGCGTGCCCTGCGAAGAGTGCCGGATCAGGCCGTAGATGAGCGTGAAGAGGAAGAGTTGTGGTCTCCATCACCACCAGAAACAGCCTTATCAGCATCGCTTGCTGAACCAGTGGCAACGCAGGAAGAGGATTGTGAGGAAGAGGAGTCAGAGGAGGAATGTGGCTTTGGGGAGGAGGAGGAAGACCAACCACAACAGGCATCCCAGGGTGCTCGTTGTCACCTATCTGGTACCCGTGGTGTTGTACGTGGCTGGGGGGAAGAAGATACCTTCAGTGAGATCACTGAGGACGAGGAACGGGACATGAGTGGCTCGGCATCCAACCTTATGCAAATGGAGTCTTTCATGCTGTTGTGCCTGTTGAGGGACCCTCGTATAAAAAAGCTGAAGGAGAATGACCTGTACTGGGTGTCCATGCTACTAGACCCCCGGTATAAGCATAAAGTGCCTGAAATGTTAACGAATTACCGCAAGTCGGAAAGGATGCAGCAGTTCCAAAATAAATTAAAAAGTATGCTTTACACAGCATATAAGGGTGATGTCACAGCACAACGGGAATCTAACAGGGGAAGAGGTGAAAGTAATCCTCCTCCTCCCATGACCACGCCGGCAAGGACAGGACGTTTTACAGACGTGTTGTTGATGGAGGACATGCAGAGCTTTTTAAGTCCTATGCATCGCCACAGCCCTTCGGGGTCCACCCTCAGAGAACGACTCGACCGACAGGTAGCAGACTACCTCACCATAACTGCAGATCTCGACACTCTGAGGAGCGATGAACCCCTTGACTACTGGGTGTGCAGGCTTGAGCTGTGGCCTGAGCTATCCCAATTTGCGATAGAACTTCTGGCCTGCCCCGCTTCAAGTGTCCTGTCAGAAAGGACCTTCAGTGCAGCAGGAGGTATTGTCACTGAGAAGAGAAGTCGCCTAGGTCAAAAAAGTCTAGATTACCTCACCTTTATTAAGATGAATGAGGGATGGATCCCGAAGGGACTGACATTGGGCGATACATTCGACTAAAAAAGGCCTGATGAGATGAGCTGCCTTGGGCTAAAAATGGTCCACACGCTGCTGTATTTTATCTCTGAATTGCCAGATGACTTGCGTGACTTATCCGCCACCAACTAGGGTTCAAGCCGCAATGTTTTAGGGCACTTTCTGCCTGGGAAACAAACATCAATTTTTCTTGTCGCTGCTACGTGCAGTGCCCCAAATTTGAAGTAGGAGGACCGACCAAGCATCTTTTTCCATCTCCCGGTTCCTAAAATCCATGCCATCTACACATCCCCTGATAGGGGACGTAACAGGAATTAAACTGCTAAGAATAGTACTACTTAACACACCACTCATATCTGGTGGCACAATAGATTGCACACGCAGTGCCCCAAATTTGAAGTAGGAGGACCGACCAAGCATCTTTCTCCATCTCCCGTTTCCTAAAATCCATGCCATATACACATCACCTGATAGGGGACGTAACAGGGATTAAACTGCTAAGAATAGTACTACTTAACACACCACTCATATCTGGTGGCACAATAGATTGCACGCGCAGTGCCCCAAATTTGAAGTAGGAGGACCGACCAAGCATCTTTTTCCATCTCCCGGTTTCTAAAATCCATGCCATATACACATCCCCTTATAGGGGACGTAACAGGGATTAAACTGCTAAGAATAGTACTACTTAACACACCACTCATATCTGGTGGCACAGTAGATTTATTGTGCACTGCCCCAAATTTTAAAAAGGAGGACCGACCAAGCATCTTTTTCCATCTCCAGGTTCCTAAAATCCATGCCATATACACGTCCCCTGATAGGGGACGTAACAGGGATGAAACTGATAAGAATAGTACTACTTAACACACCTTATAATAAAAGCAGAGAGAGGCAATGCAGAGAGAGGAGTCTGAAGAAGAGGAGTCAGAGGAGGAAGGTGGCTTTGAGGAGGTGGAAGACCAAACACAGCAGGCGTCCCAGGGGGCTTGTTGGCACCTTTCAGGGACCCTTGGTGTTGTACGTGGCTGGGTGTAGGAAGAGACCTTCAATGACATCAGTGAGGACAAGGAACGGGACATGGCTAGCTTGGTATCCAACCTTGTGCAAATGGGGAGTTTGTGGTTGTGCAAATGGACTGTTTGCGGTTGTTTGCGGTGCGTTAAACGGGGAGTTTGGTCTGTCACTGTGAAGCGTGCGTAACCCTTACACTATCTGATCGATACAACATCATACCTGATGTTTTAAATCACGTTATTCCAAACAATTTAGGAATGTTAGGTGATTTATGCCCTTTATGGATTAAAACCAGACTCTGCATCAACTTTGTAATATTCCATGGGAGTTTTGCCATGGATCCCCCTCCGGCATGCCACAGTCCAGGTGTTAGTACCCTTGAAACAACTTTTCCATCACTATTGTGGCCAGAAAGAGTCCCTGTGTGTTTTAAAATTTGCCTGCCCATTGAAGTCAATGGCGGTTCTCCCGGTTCTCCCGGTTCGCCCGTTCGCAAACTTTTGAGGAAGTTGGCGTTTGCAGTTCGCGAACGCAAAATTTTAGGTTTGCGACATCACTACTTGTTGTATATTACTTCAGAAGTTTTCAGACAGGCAAAATATGTGGTATCATTGCACTGGGTCTTGTGCGGGGAAAAAGAGTTTGAAGAACCCTGCTCTTGAAAGAGGTGACTGTTAAATCAACCCCATTATTTAATCCTTCCCAGTTAGAACATGATTTTAAATAATGTACTTATTTTTAAACAAATGTAGTTGTGCTTCATAGCATCATGATACTGTACTTATGGCAAAGCTCCTAATAAAAAAAGCTCTCCATGTTCAGTTATTGATTGTTGGGTCATCACACTTCATCTGATATACTTACATGCTTAAAAGCATTTAGCAACAATGTATATTTATGCAGTGTGTCACGGATACCAGATTAAATCTAGGGTGATCCAGAAGCCCTTTGTTTTAGCGCTCCACTCTTCTAGGGACTAATCATACCTTTGATGGGCATGGGTTGGCATAAGCATGGACTTTATTGCCTTGTTTGCCTCATCCTGACATGATTACTAATATTCTGCGGATAACATGGAATGTAGCTCAATCCTCACACCGCACTGTCACATTTACCTGGATAGACAAACTGAGTTCTCTATGATTGGTCAGTTTTGGAGGGAACCAATGAAGTTTATTTTATTTTTTATACACCACTCATAAACTGCAATTTATATCACATGACATTTTTAACTAATCACTTAGGAGTCTCAAGAAATACCCTGTTTATTGATGAAAATAAATATAGCTGTCAGAATTGCTGTCAGTTATTAGTTGTTTTTTTTGTGAAAAGCTTATTTCTCAGCAATGCCTGAAACAGCCAAGCCAGCGCCTTTGAAGGGCTGAAATAATGCTGTGACTAAGACTCAGTAGAATGATGCTGTGATGTTAGGCATCAATAATTTATGAATATCAATAAATAAATTAATATGCATCCGAATTACAACATTAATATTTTTTAGTTCTTGGTATTATGGTCGAATATGTGGAAGAAAAAACACACAAAACAGTATAATATCAATTGACAATTTACTTGGCAATCCATATTAAAAGTTAATACAATAAAACAATACTAGTACAAAAGACAGAAACAATACTCGACACAGTGATAACACATTACAATACAATAAACACAACCATGAATCAAAACAATACTCACAACAGTACACATTCTAACCTACAGGGCCCAGCCTGCCAGCTGGGCCCAGCATAAAACTCCAGTCCTTCATCCTTGCTGGCTCCTGGTGGAAAACAGCAAAGCCTTTTCAAAATTCCCCAATTTACTCTAAAACATGGGAGGTACTATATCAGGTAGGCTGGTCTATGATGTCACTGCCTGGAAATGAATTCTACACACTGCCCCCAGTGGACCCTCTAGCAAATTGCATAATTATGCTTAATTTATGACATAAGTCATTAGTGAATGCTCAATACAAACCATCCTTTGACTTATGTCATAAACAAGCATTTATAAAACATTTACCTCTCAACTCTCCCCAGCTTTCACCATTACCTGCCCCACAACAAAACCCATTATTCAATAGAACAATAGACATTTACCCTTAATAGCTGTTTCTTTTACATACGCTTATTAAAAAACACCAGAAAGTTATTACATATTATCTGCCCTTTCAAACTTACACAATTGAGCACGTGCCTCACCAGTTGGAAACCTTAACGCCTAAAATAGGCACGTGCCCACCCTTACAATCATGAACAACTGAAAGCCATTTTTTTTTATTATTATAATAAGCCAATGATATTGTATTCATGTGAGGATGTGAGGTGGAGCTTAATATAATAGACACAACAACCCAATAGCACCTCTAAATCATGACACTATTAATATATATATATATATATATATATATATATATATATATATATATATTTATTTATTTTTATTTTTTAAATATTTGTATTTCAAAAAATGTTTCTTGTGTTTTAAAGTGTAAAGTATATACCCCACATTCTCATGGAATAGATAAAAACTTTACAAAACCTCTGTTACAAAGAAATGCTCAAACATTTTGTATTTTATTCAGTCAGTATAAAAAAAAGTCTAAAATGTATTGTTACCAGCACAATGTATTAAATGCATTTAATTTAAGATGTATTCCATGCACTTTTTATGTGAAAAGCAGAGAATAAGCCATATTTCACTTTTTACCTCAGGCTGTGAACAATGCCATATTTGACATAAAATCGAAGCTTATCACGGAATTCACTATTTTATTTTTTTTTATTTTTTTTTTTAAATTGACATATATTTCAACTGTTTTTTTTTTAAATCAAATATGACTTTTTATGAGACATCCACTATGTTAGATTGATCTGACATTGGGGGGAATTTTTTTTGTATTTGTTACTACTGTAATATTTGTTTTAGCTTCAACAAAGGCTAACTCAACCACATTTGTGGTTTTTCCCAATACACTTTTATTTACTATAACTAGGCCTTTCTTTTTTAAATGATATTTACTAAATAACCAATTAAAGGAGAATGTATCTGAACTCTAATAACCCTTTGCATTACTAAAAAAAGGCTTTTCAGGCCTATACAATACTCGCTGTAGACATGTGCCAGTTAATCCCTGAAACTCACAGGTAGCCAGAAATGTACATCTAATTGGGGGAGGGTGTGTTCTGACTGTTACAGGCAAAGCTAACTTTTTTTTTTTTTTTAAACATAATTTTTATTGGTTTTCACATATTAATGACATTACAACATTTGACAGATTCTATTGGAGGTACACATCTGAGCTTATACAATGGTGTACTTCAGTAAGCATCTCCCATCAGAGACTGCTAGAATTTTATAAATCCTTGGATATTAGGGTCCCCCTTGGGTGACTCGGTATAGCATGGGTGAAAAGCTCTGAGTCCATCAGTCCCGTAGAACTTTGCATCTTGACAAGTCTGTCTAGCATATTTAATTAACTTCACGAGTCCAAGACGTAAGTGTTGATGCAGATAACCAATTAAAACAAAAATTTAAATAACTATACAAATATTTTAACAAAACAACAGTTCTACAAGTTCTATCTGTGATAGGATGGTCCGGGTATCTTATCTTATGTGCATGCAAAAGGGTGAGGTTTAGCTAATGTCATTTCTGGGGCCCCAGTTAAATATGTTTGGTGTAGTATGGCCTCGTAGCTGTTTCTATATTTTAATGTTTATATCTGTTTAAGCGTGTTTACATTTGTATTGAGGACATTAAATATTCAAGTCAGCCGAGTTGACTAGATCTTCCCAGTAAAGTTTCATATCTAGGAATATGCCTAGTTGGTTTCTTCTATAGTAGCCATATTGCTCTAGTGGGAGTATATCATTCATTTTCGAGATCCATTGCTGGATTGTGGGGATCAGTGGGGATTTCCAATTAAGGGATATTAGGGATTTTGCACTATTCAAGCTTATCTGCATTAAGCCCTGACGGATTCTGCACCTGCAACTGGGTGTATGACTTAATAATGCTATTAATGGTGTTAATGTGAAGTCTGTGCCTCCTAATTTCTGTAGTATCTGTTCGATCTTACTCCAGAAGGGTTTAATCTTAGGACAGAGCCACCAAACATGAGCCATGGTCCCTGTGGCTCCACAGCTCCTCCAGCACAAGGCCGAGGACGCGGGGTAAATTCTGTGCAGCCTATGTGGTGTGAGGTACCACTGCATCAGTATTTTAAAATTCATTTCAACTATTTTAGTGGAGGTAGATGATCTTCGGGTGTTATTGAACCTTTGGGTTGTGATCGAGATTACAGTTCGGGTTATGTGCTCACTTGGCCTTGGCCGGTTTGCTGCTCTCCGTTTTCTTGGGCAGGAGCACAGCCTGGATGTTGGGCAGAACACCGCCCTGAGCAATAGTGACACCACCAAGCAGCTTGTTGAGCTCCTCGTCATTCCTCACAGCGAGCTGCAGGTGCCGGGGGATGATGCGGGTCTTCTTATTATCCCTGGCAGCGTTACCGGCCAACTCCAGGATCTCAGCGGTGAGATACTCTAGCACTGCAGCCAAATAGACAGGAGCACCGGCTCCCACACGCTCAGCGTAGTTCCCCTTTCGGAGCAGTCTGTGCACACGGCCAACTGGAAACTGCAGACCGGCTCTAGATGAGCGAGTCTTGGCCTTAGCACGGACTTTACCACCCTGTTTGCCTCGTCCTGACATGTTTACTAATACTCTGTGGATAACACAAAATGTAACTCAATTCTCGCGCTGCAAGGTCACATATACCCTGATAGACAAAGCAGTGTTCTCTGTGATTGGTCAGTTTTGGAGAGAACCAATGCAGTTTAAAATTTGGTATACACCATTCATAAACTGCAGATTATCTCACATGACATTTTCAACTAATCCACTATGAGACTCAATAAACGCCCCTTTGGTTGATGCAAATAAATAGAGCTGTTGGATTTGCCGTCAACTATTAGTTATTTTGTTGTGAAGAGCTTATTTCCCAGCAGCAATGCCTGAACCAGCCAAGCCAGCGCCTAAGAAGGGCTCCAAGAAAGCCGTGACTAAGACTCAGAAGAAGGATGGGAAGAAGCGGAAGAGGAGCAGGAAGGAAAGCTATGCCATCTACGTGTACAAGGTGCTGAAGCAAGTGCACCCGGACACTGGCATCTCCTCCAAGGCCATGGGCATCATGAACTCCTTTGTTAATGACATTTTCGAGCGAATCGCAGGGGAAGCCTCACGCCTGGCTCACTATAACAAGCGCTCCACTATCACTTCCCGGGAGATCCAGACTGCTGTCCGTCTGCTGTTGCCGGGAGAGCTGGCTAAGCACGCAGTGTCTGAGGGCACCAAGGCCGTGACCAAGTACACCAGCGCCAAGTAATCCTGATCCCATTGTTCACAATATCTTCTACAAACCCAAAGGCTCTTTTAAGAGCCATCCATATATTCACTATCAGAGCTTATACTTGTTTCTCAGTGCGTATATAAAATATTTACGCCTCTATAAATAACTAAATATTGAATATGACACTACAAGTTTAGTTGTGGGGAAATGTTTTGTCGATATATTCTTTACTTTACATTAGTGGATATATGTATTTACACTGAATAGACTTAAATTCTAACAGCATATGTTCGTACACTTGCACTTTTCTTGCATTCATTTATAGAGAGACGGGTCTTTCACCAATTTAATCAATTTACAGATGCGCCTATAGGTTTAACTCCTTAATTTGGCCCAAAACGTTACCTATTATAACCGAGTAGGGATATTGACACAATGTTTGGAAATCAGGAACATAAGTTTATTAGATTTAGTAACCGCTAAGAACAGATAATACAGAGAACACACAGGAGACCGGGCTTATTTAAACCACTAACGGTCATACAGAGAAATGGCGGCAGATATGGAAGAAAAGGAAACGCCAGCTGCACGTTGATCCTATGCAGCAGTGAGAGACTATACGAGTCGCTGTGTGGTTTGTTAAGGCTTTGCTGCTTGTTCTGTGAAATCCATCATGTAACATAAGATGAATGTTTATTTGCTTCCATTAATTCCGAATGAATAAAATGATCACAGTTATCACAAGCTTAAAACCCTAGGCATTTTTTTACCCTCCCTTCACCTCTTATAGGCAAAGAGCCTTTGACTCACTAAAGTTCAATACTGATCTTATTAATATAATATAAACTTATACAAGTTGTTTTACTTGTCCCTTAGGAAAAAAACGCCGACTATTGTTCAGGTTCAACTAAATAGGGAAATAGATTGATAACGTTATTTGAGAACATGTTTTTATAATAGAATGAAACAAAGTTCGGGCCTTTTCCCTCACACAAAGCTTATTTTAGCTAAATCATATGTTGTGATTATTACACAAGGTAATTTACTATTTCTTTCAAAAGATTTTGACAAAAAAACTATGACCAGTAGGTGGCGCTGCGGGATGAGAAATCACATTAAAGGATGCAACGGCTCACAGATTGCTTTGGATGTGTTGGGTTTTCATGAATTTCAAATTGGATATTATTTTACAGTTATTACAATGATTTTAATAGCGCATATATTAATTTGTAACAAACGAGGATTTCTAAATTAATGTACATATGTCAGTTAATTGTCCATTTAGTAAATGTTTCGAAAGCTTTGTACACATGCAGGACATTGTCAAAATCATATATAAACTAAACTAAGTATATTGTGACTCACTGGGGATTAATTGAGAAAGTAATTTCGGCTCTTGTAACCAACCAGAAGATGACACAATAAATCAGCCAATCAGAAAAGGCAAGTAAAAAAAAAAAAAAACACCTTTCAGTTCCAAATCAGGTTCTCGTCAGTACCATATAAGGAGGCGCTTTGGCTTTTTCGGAATCAGTTTACTCATTGAATTTACAATGTCTGGACGCGGTAAAGGAGGCAAAGGACTAGGAAAAGGCGGAGCAAAAAGGCACCGTAAAGTGCTCCGCGATAACATCCAAGGCATTACTAAGCCGGCTATTCGGCGCTTGGCACGTAGGGGAGGTGTCAAGCGAATCTCCGGCCTTATCTACGAGGAGACTCGCGGAGTGCTCAAGGTCTTCCTGGAGAATGTCATCCGAGACGCCGTCACCTACACTGAGCATGCCAAGAGGAAGACCGTAACCGCTATGGATGTGGTGTATGCTCTGAAACGCCAGGGCCGCACTCTCTACGGCTTCGGGGGTTAAACATCTTTTTTTCCCCATTCACACAACCAACCCAAAGGCTCTTTTAAGAGCCACCCACATATTCATATATGGAGCTGTGATCGTTGTCTGATTTTTTTATGATTTAGATTTTAATTTACAAATATTGTTCGTTGCTACAGTTGTTTCATGAATTGCTTATTTAACTTTAGAAATGTCTGCAGAGAAACGAAGGAAAAAATGCAGTTAACAACCTAATGTAAAAGGCAATGTGACTGCTCTACATACTCGTAGTATAAACCGGTAATAAAACACTAGTTTGTACACAGCCCCATGTTACACACACACAAAAGCTCCATTAATCTATCATCTTTAGGAAACACTAACGTATCTTAACAACTGCATTAAACTATATTTTCTAGATAATGACCTTTATCTAATGGTATCACAGATTATGATTTTCAAAATATAGGCATTAAGTGCATATTAATAGATACATTAACCAAACACTTTTAAAAAAAAAAAAAATAATATATTTAGTATATGCAAAGGCTAACTCAACCACACTTGTGCTTTAACCTATACACTGTTATTTACTATAACTAGGCCTTTCTTTTTGAAATGATATTTACTAAATACTCCTTTAATTTGTTATTTAGAAAATAAAGCTCATGTATAAGTGGCTTGGGAAAGTCTATGGTTAAAACAGGGATTTTACACAATAAAATATGGCTCCCCTATTGTTGGTAGCCCTTATTTAAAACCCCTATAACATTTTTGGAAGTAAAAAAAATGTTAATAAGTTATCGCCTAATCTGTGAGAGAATGTAAAATAGTTTTATACCAACAACTATCCCGTAAAAGGGGTTCAACTTATTGCATTGCAAAGTATTGCTGGCCTCTGTCACACAATTGGTTTGAAGGGATATGAAACCCAACATTTTTCTTTCATGTTTTAGAGAGAACATACAATTTGAAACAACTTTACAATTAATTTCAATGATCAAATTTGTGACAGAGCATCGGCAACATACTCCTCCATAGCACAATTCTCCGCAACAGACAGGGGGTAAACCCGGCCCCGAGGAGGAATGGCTCTGAGTTGCAGGTCTATGGCACAATCATAAGACCGGTGAGGAGGCAACGTACCGGCATTCACCTTGTCAAAAACGTCTAGGAACTTTCGGTACTCCTCTGGCAATTGAGATACCGAAGAATACCAAAGAAGTGCACAAGTGGAAATACATTGCATTGCGGAGACCAAGACAAAATTTCGGACCGGCGCCAATCAAGACTGGGATTGTGCTTTTGGAGCCAGGGATAAACCACAACAACTGGAAAATGCGGAGAGTTTATCACCTGGAACTGGAAGGTTTCAAAATGGAGAGCCCCTACAGCCATGGATAACGGAGCAGTATCATGAGTAATGAGTGCGGGCTTAAGGGGCCTGCCAACAATGGCCTCAATAGCAAGCGGAACGGACTGAGGCAAAACAGGAATGCAGTGTTCTGATACAAAAGCACTGTCAATGAAATAGCCCACAGCACCGGAGTCAACAAGAGCCTGGGTGACTATGGAGGAGTCCACCCAGGAAAGGACAACCGTGACCAAAGGTTTCTCCTTTAGTGATTCCGAGGATGAGGATAAACCACCCAAGGTCTGCCCCTGACAGGACCTTAGGTGTGAGCGTTTCCTGGCCGTGTAGGACAAGACTTCAAAAGGTGGCCCCTCCCTCCTCCTAAAGGCCCTCTCCACTGCGGAGAGACGCGTAAATCCCAACTGCATCGGCTCAGCAGTATCTGGTGACTCGGGAACAGGAAACAAGGGAGGAGAGGGAGGCATGGGTGGGAACAGACACGTAGGAGACAATGGAACAGGAGGCTTCCACAAGCGCTCCTTGAAAGAGGGCCTCTCACTTAGTCTGATGTCAAATAGGATAAAAAAAGACACCAATGCCTCAAGATCCTCTTTTAAATCTCTGGCAGCAACTTCGTCTTTAATCGCATCAGAGAGCCCATGAAAGAAGGCTGCAACAAGGGCTTCATTGTTCCAACCTACCTCTGTGGCAAGTGTACAGAACTCAATGGCATACTGAGCAACAGATCTTGTACCTTGCTGAATGGACATGAGTCATTTAGCAGCAGAGGAGGAGCTTTTATTAGTCTCCCACAAGGTATTAGCCCAGGCAAGAGATGTGTCAGAGAGTAACGAGATGAGAAATCCCACCTTAGCTCTGTCAGAGGGAAACACCTGAGGTAACATCTCAAAGTAAATGCCCACCTGGTTCAAAAACCCTCTGCACTGATTAGGATTGCCTCCATATCACTGAGGTAGAGGTGCAGAACCGGACATGCTCCTGGTAGGACTAGGTGCAGCAGTGAAAACAGGAGCAGCCATAACTTGCGGGAAATTTTGGTCCAAATGCGCAGTGCGAGTCAGCAGGGTTTGCAGGGCTAGTGCAAGTTGATCCAAGCGGTGATCCTGTTCATCCATCCTGGAAATCATGGCAGGTAAAGGTGGTGTGACGGATACCCCCGGCTACCCCGACTGGGTATCTCCGCCAAACGGGTCCTGCTTCCTCCCTGCCGATTGCAGCTATGTAGCTGGCACGTGACCACAGCCTGTAGCCACCCCTGATGCCTGACAGCACCAGTACTCAGGGTCCCACCCTGTAGCAGACTCCAGCTACCAGACTAGGTAGCTCTGTCAGAGTGTCCTTCCTCTGCCTATGTAGCCCAGGAAAAGTGATTTTAGCTGGAGCAAACCCAAATAACTAGACAGCCTTGCATTCAGGTTTAACAGGAACTGATTTTATTGAAAACACACACTCCTTTTATACAGTCAGCTCATCTTGATAAGACCCTGGACAATCCCACTATTTTCCGGCCATTCCCGCCCCTCTAGACAGCCTGGAACCTCCATAGGAGCCACAGTCTCACATAATCCCAATACATAGGGGTGACGGTTTTGGGTCTCGGTCCCCAGATGCCACAGTCCAAAAATCAGCATGATTCGTTACTGGGGACCGGATTTACAGTCCGTTGAAGTTATGGGGTTAGGGGTGTCCAAAACCCCCAGTTCCAAAAGGAGCTCCCCTCCGGCAATCCCCCCACCCTTTGTACTCCCCAGGGGCTACTAATCCCCAAAAGAGTGGAGCTCTGGGGCACATGGTTGCTGGAGCGACCTGGGTTAAAGTTAGCGGGTGTTCTGCTGTCCTGTGGCCGACCTGGAGTTCCAGGAGCCTGACCAGCCTGAGAGGGGTTAGGCGGGTGTCCGTTGTAAGGCAGCGGACTGGGAGTTCCAGGAGCCCGTCCAGCCTAGGAGTGTTTTCCTGGTCATACACCAACTTTGCTCTGAACACAAAAACAAGCCAACACAAAGCAAACAAACAGCTTCCAGAGATGGTGGTTGCTCTGAGGAGCCCAAAACCACTGAGAAACAACAGGGGTGAGGTTGTAGGGGGGTGCGGGGTAGCCTTAGCTGTCTGATATCCATGACATCTCCCCCCTCCAGTTCGTCAGACCCGGCTAGACCCTTAACGGTTCGGCCTGGGGCTGTCCGACAGTGGCCCTCCACTTCTCGGTTACTGAGAGAGGTTATCCCATCTCTCCTGAGCTTGGGGCATCCTGGGGGATTTCTGCTGGCGTTTATACCCTGCGCCATGGGTTCAGGGATAGTCACAAAATGCAAAGTCCCAAACAAGTTTGCTAAGGCCGGCTCCCAAACAATTGCTGTTCCACAAGTTCCAGTGTCCTTAAGTTCCATGGCCAAACTGTTTCCCTCTGTGACAATCTGTTGAGTACCGGCTGACCCACCCACAAACAAAGCCAGTACCGGTTTCACAGCTGTATACCCACCCCAGACTGTTGGTGGAAGTGGCTCCTTGGTGGGGCAGGCAAAACTCAGATGCCCAGACTTGTGGCACCAACTGCATGAGCGGGTACCCCCCTCACCTGCCCCCCTGTGTGATATACTCCAGGACAAGAAAATTGTATAGACACTGCCACGCTACTGAGGGAAGAGACCGTCTGTCTCCTCTCCTGAGACGGAGATCTACTGCTGGGGAGGAAGGTCTGCTACCTCCGCTCCATGGGAAACTGTGCTGCCGCTGGGGAGAGAGACTGACTGTCTCCCCTCCCAGAAAGGGATTCGGCCACTGGGGAGAGATATCGATACCCGTCGCTCCCTGCAAGGGCTTCTTTGTAAGGAGAGGGAGGACGACTACCTCCGCTTCCAGGGGATGGCTCTGCCGCTGGGGAGAGAGACCGACTGTCTCCTCTCCCGGCACCTGGCTCTGCTGCTGGGGAGAGATACCGACTGTCTCCTCTCCCGGCTCCCGGCTCTGCCGCTGGGGAGAGAGACCGACTGTCTCCTCTCCCAGGAAGGGGCTCTGTTTACGGGGAGGGAGGAAGACTACCTCCGCTCCCAGGGGATGGCTCTGCCGCTGGGGAGAGAGACCGTCTGTCTTCTCTCCCGGCTCCTGGCTGTGCCGCTAGGGAGGGAGACCGACTGTCTCCTCTCCCAGGAAGGGGTTCGGCCACTGGGGAGAGATATCGATACCCGTCTCTCCCTGCAAGGGCTTCTCTGTAAGGGGAGGGGGGATGACTACCTTCACTCCCAGGGGATGGCTCTGCCGCTGGGGAGAGAGACCGACTGTCTCCTCTCCCGGCTCCTGGCTCTGCTGCTGGGGAGAGAGACCGACTGTCTCCTCTCCCAGGAAGGGGTTCTGTTTATGGGGAGGGAGGACGACTACCTCCGCTCCCAGGGGATGGCTCTGCCGCTGGGGAGAGAGACCGACTGTCTGCTCTCCCAGTAAGGGATTCTGCTGCTGGGGAGAGTTATCGACATCCATCTCTCCCTTCTCCAAGTCTATAATCTCAGAGCCAGACGGCTGATCAGGATCCAGGAGCCCTGGTTCCCTTTCTCTTTGCTGCCACTCCTCCACAGTCAAGCTCCATGAATCCCAGAGGGCTGCACCCCAGATCTGTATGCCCCTGGCACGCTGCTTAGCGAGATCCATCAGCCTCTTGTATTCCTTGACCAGTGCCTCTTCCTGGTCAATTATAAAATCCAGATCGTCCAGCAGCCAGGTCTCCTCCAAGAGATACAGCAGTTCCTCTTGGAGCCCAGAGATATCCTCTAGACCCTGGTCTGTTTCGCTCCCAAACTGTGGGTCCTCTGTCCTTTTTGTAAACAACAATACAGGGCCGCCAAAGCCAAAGCCCTCTGTGTGGGATCCTTCCTCCAGCCATGGCTGCGCTTGCATAGCGAGCCATTGGAGGGCTCGATAGCCGTCCTCCATCCACATCTCTTGCTGGATCAGTCTATGTAGAACAGCAAGTCATTCCTTCTTTGGCTGTTCTCCCAGAAAAGGCAGTCTCACGGTCTACCATACCCGGAATCTCGTGTCATTTGTGGGGAGGATCTTTCCATTTTCCTGCTAATGTTGCAGAGCCTCCCACCAAAGGTCTCGGAGGGCAAGGTTCCTCCATGTCAGAACATCCTGTTCCAAACA
The DNA here is from genome assembly GCF_027579735.1 of Bombina bombina. NCBI lineage: Eukaryota > Metazoa > Chordata > Amphibia > Anura > Bombinatoridae > Bombina > Bombina bombina. The sequence goes on along the minus strand of NC_069505.1, from coordinate 367,242,578 downwards.
AGGATCCTTTGTTCCAGTCAGCATCTTTTGTACTCTCCCTAGGCACTCTGCCTCCATATTTACTGGCTACTGTGGTACGTCTCCTCTGTCAGCAGGAACTTTGCAAAAGAAGCAGATCCCACCGCTGCCAGCCAATGTGACGGATACAACCGGCTACCCTGACTAGGTATCTCTGGCAAACGGGTCCTGCTTCCTCCCTGCCGATTGCAGCTATGTAGCTGGCAAGTGACCACAGCCTGTAGCCACCCCTGATGCCTGACAGCACCAGAACTCAGGGTCCCACCCTGTAGCAGACTCCAGCTACCAGACTAGCTAGCTCTGTCAGAGTGTCCTTCCTCTGCCTGGAACAGGCTGCTATCTAGCCCAGGAAAAGTTATTTTAGCTGGAGCAAACCCAAATAACTAGACAGCCTAGCATTCAGGTTTAACAGGAACTGATTTTATTGAAAACACACACTCCTTTTAAACAGTCAGCTCATCTTGATAAGATCCTGGACAATCCCACTATTTTCCCACCATTCCCACCCCTCTAGACAGCCCGGCACCTCCATAGGAGCCACAGTCTCACATAATCCCAATACATAGGGGTGGCGGTTTCGGGTGATCCCGGTGGAGCGGCAGCACATCCAGGGTTTCATTTTAAAGCTCTCGGTCCCCAGATGGCCTAATTCAAAAATCAGCTTGATTCATTACTGGGGACCGGAGTTACAGTCCATTGAAATTATGGGGTTAGGGGTGTCCAAAACCCCCCGTTCCAAAAGGAGCTCCCCTCCGGCAATTCCCCCACCCCTTGTACTCCACAGGGGCTACTAATCCCCAAAAGAGTGGAGCTCTGGGGCACATGGTTGCTGGAGCGACCTGGGTTAACGTTAGCGGGTGTTCTGCTGTCCTGTGGCCGACCTGGAGTTCCAGGAGCCTGGCCAGCCTGAGAGGGGTTAGGCGGGTGTCCGTTGTAAGGCAGACGACCAGGAGTTCCAGGAGCCCAGCCAGCCTAGGAGGGTTTTCCTGGTCATACACCAACTTTGCTCTGAACACAAAAACAAGCCAACACAAAGCAAACAAACAGCTTCCAGAGATTCCCAATACATAGGGGTGGCTTACCAATACATAGGGGTGGCGGTTTTGGGTGATCCCGGTGGAGCGGCAGCACTTCCAGGGTGTCATTTTAAAGCTCTCATTCCCCAGATGGCCCAGTCCAAAAATCAGCATGATTCGTTACTGGGGACTGGAGTTACAGTCCATTGAAATTATGGGGTTAGGGGTGTCCAAAACCCCCAGTTCCAAAAGGAGCTCCCCTCCGGCAATTCCCCCACCCCTTGTACTCCCCAGGGGATACTAATCCCCAAAAGAGCGGAGCTCTGGGGCACATGGTTGCTGGAGCGACCTGGGTTAAAGTTAGCGGGTGTTCTGCTGTCCTGTGGCCGACCTGGAGTTCCAGGAGCCTGGCCAGCCTGAGAGGGGTTAGGCGGGTGTCCGTTGTAAGGCAGATGACCAGGAGTTCCAGGAGCCCGGCCAGCCTAGGAGGGTTTTCCTCGTCATACACCAACTTTGCTCTGAACACAAAAACAAGCCAACACAAAGCAAACAAACAGCTTCCAGAGATGGTGGTTGCTCTGAGGAGCCCAAAACCACTGAGAAACAACAGGGGTGAGGTTGTAGGGGGGTGTGGGGTAGCCTTAGCCGTCTGATATCCGTGACAGGTGGATTATCAGCACCATCAGGATTCATGGCCTTTGCGTAATGTCAGGGTGCCAGGAATCAGACTGAGACGAGAAGTGCAAAAATAATCACACCTTTATTATTAGCAAAAAAATAATAAAAAGTCCACAAGTCAAATAACAAGCCAGGAATAAAAAAACAGAGCTGGTAGTCAGACGAGCCGAGTCAGGAGCCAAAGCGAGTAGTCAGACGAGCCGGAATCAGGAACAAGGAAAACAGCAGAGTCAGGAACAAGCCAGGAATCAGGAACCAGGAGGGACGTCAGATAGCCAGGTAATATACAGTAGCTCCCACAAACAGGTCTGAGACAACGCAAAGGCAAAGCATAATGAATAGAGGCCCTATAAAAAAATAAGTGATGACATCACAATTCTGAGACTGCATCCTGTCTCACATGGATGATGCACACCAGTCTGGCCATAAAAGGAAGTGAAGGAAATGAGCATCATCCCCCACAATGCACCATAGTCTGCAAGAGATGTTAGTAAAATGTCTGCCATCAGCACATGGCAAAATAAACAGGTAAGATCCTTGACATATACCCAAGATTGTACTTACTAATTTCTTAATACCAGAGGAAGAAGCACAGTAAATGCTCTTTGCATCAGTCTAATATCAGTGTGTGAGTACCATATCAGGTTGTAATGCAGAACAGTTATTGTTCTAATTCCCCCCCCCCTAGAAATAGTGAGTGAATATATGTGCTCAGCAGGTCATAAATGGTCATTGGAGGTGAATACAACTAATAAACATTATCTGGGGTCAGATGTTCGAAAGTAACATGCATTTGGAGTGGGTAAAGCTGCCACACTGGACCTAGGTTCTACATGTCACACAGGTGCAATGTGTGAGGGTGCTGCTTGTATACTGTTAGGTTGACATGGCACACAGTGACACTAGGCGTGGTATTGCTTATACACTGAGCCTGTGTTGAGTAGGACATTTACCAGCAGCAACCATACCAGTTGCAAACTGGTTCTAGAATGAGCCGGCCACACATGCATTGTGTGTGGGTTTAACCTGCACACTGGATCTGAGTTGACCAGGTATACAGGGATACTAGATGTGTCTGCATTTGACATAGTGGGCCTGGGATCATCATTTTAGAAAAGGACACTAGATGTGGCCAACGTTAGAATTGGGTGTGGATAAAGCTTGTTCCTAGGGCCAGGGTTAGTTAGATCACACATTATCTGATAGTAACTGCAAATGGGATAGTAGACCTGGGTAATGACAACCTACCCCACCAGGGAAACTATCTCCCTGCCAATTTGCCCATGTTCATCTTTATTCCTCTAGAGCAGCATTCTTTAAACTACAAGTCAGGATCCATTACTGAGTCACAACATGATGTTTACTGGGTCTTGTCTTCTGTGTCTGTTGTGGGAAAATGTGTGTGTTGTGTTTCTGTGTATGAGAGTGTGGTGTGTGTTATTGTATGTGATTGATGTGTATGTTTTATAAGAGTGTGTGTGGTGTGAATAAGAACGTGTGGTGAGTGTGTGTGTTGTATAATAGTATGTTTGGTTTGTGTTATATGAGAGTGTGTGTAGGTGTGTGTTTGGGTATGTGTGTGGTGTGAATACTGTGATGGATACCTCTTCTACCCCGAGTGAGTAGCTCCGCCAAATGGGTACTTCTTCCTCCCTGGTTACTCCAGCTATGTAGCCCAAGAAAATGATTCTAGCAGGGGCCCACCTAAATGACTAGACAGACTAGCATTCAGGTTAAATAAGACTGACTTTATTGGGACAAACACACATCGTTTATACATACAGCTCATCTTGATAAAATAGGAGACAATTCCACAGTTTTCCTGACATTCCCGCCCCTCATAGCACCCATGTTCCTCCAGATTCCCAGTACCTAGGGGTGGCGGTTTTCGGGGTGATCCCAGGGGATTGGCGGCACTTCCAGTGTATAATTTTAAAGCTCTCGGTCCCCAAAATCTACAGTACAAAAATTGACGTGATCCGTGGCTGGGGACCGGAGTTATGCTGGTTTAAACGTCCACCTGGAAGTCCAGGGAGAATAGGGGTTATAGGGGGAACTGGAACCCCCAGTTAACAAGGGAGCTCCCTTCCGGCAATCACCCCACCTCTGGGCCACCATGAGAGGAAGCAAACCCCAGAAGAGCGGATCTCTGGGACAAAGGGCCTCTGGAGCGACCTGGGTCAAAGGGCACCGGTAATCCTGGATGATGTGGCCGACCGGTAGTTCCAGAGGCCCCGCAGGCCGAAGAGGAAAGTGGTGGTCAGCGAACAGTTCTTCCAAGACGATATTCAACACACAAAACAAGGGGAGCAGAAGGGCTGGGGATTGGGGAATCGTGGTTGCTCTGAGGAGCGTAAAACCGCAGAGAGACAGCAGGGGTGAGGTTGTAGGGGGGTGGGAGTATCCATGACAAATACTAATGTGTGATGTGTATGTTTTGTATGATTGTTTGGTGTGTGTTGTATGAGAGTGTATGGTATGTGTTTGGGTTTTTACCTTTAACAACACTTTCAAATTTAACTACAATAAGGAATAAAGAATGCATAAATTTTAGTCACTTTGCGAAAAATTGCAGCCTACTTGTTGCTAGTGATGTCGCTAATTGTTCGCCGGCGAATAGTTCCCGGCAAACATAGCTTGTTCGTGTTCGCAGTGGCGGGCAAACATATGCGATGTTCGATACGCCCCCTATTCGTCATCATTGAGGTAAACTTTGACCCTGTATCTCACAGTCAGCAGACACATTCCAGCCAATCAGCAGCAGACCCTCCCTCCCAGACCCTCCCAGCTCCTGGACAGCATCCATTTTAGATTCATTCTGATGCTGCATTCTTAGTGAGAGGAGGGACAGTGTAGCTGCTGCTGATTTAATAGGGAAATTGATAGCTAGGCTAGTGTATTCAGTGTCCACTACAGTCCTGAAGGACTCATCTGATCTCTGCTGTAAGGACAACAACCCAAAAAGCCCTTTTTAGGGCTAGAACATCAGTCTGCTTTTTTTTTTTTCTGTGTAATCTAATTGCAGTTGCCTGCCTGACAGCGTGTGTATCAGGCTCACAGCGTATACTGTGCCCACTTGCCCAGTGCCACCACTCATATCTGGTGTAACAGTAGTGTAAATTTAAAAAAAAAAAAAAAAACTTTTTTGACTTTGAAACATCAGTCTGCTTGTGTAATCTAATTGCAGTTGCCTGCCTGCCTGCCTGTGCCCACTTGCCCAGTGGCACCACTCATATCTTGTTTAATAGTAGTGTAAGTGTACATTTAAAAAAACCAAAAACTTTTTGGACTGTGAAAAATCAGTCTGCTTTTTTGTCTCAGGCTCAAAGCATATACTGTGCCGACTTGCCCAGTGGCACCACTCATATCTTGTTTAATAGTAGTGTAAGTGTACATTTAAAAAAAAAAAAAAATTGCACTGTGAACCATCAGTCTATTTTTTTTGTGTCAGGCTCACAGCGTATACTGTGCCAACTTGCCCAGTGCCACCACTCATATCTTGTTTAATAGTAGTGTAAGTGTACATTTAAAAAAAAAAAAAAAACTTTTTGGACTGTGAAACATCAGTCTGATTTTTTGTGTCAGGCTCATAGCGTATACTGTGCCCACTTGCCCAGTGCCACCACTCATATCTTGTTTAATAGTAGTGTAAGTGTACATTTAAAAAAAAAATGACAGGCAGAGGCAGTCCACCCCGCAGGTGCCGTCGTGGTCGTGGTGCTGTGATTCCCTTTGGCCCTAGAATAATGCCCAGTGTTCAGAGGCCACGTACCATGAACTCGAAAAGTTCTGAGGACATAGTTTACTGGCTAATACAGGACACCCAATCTTCTACAGCTTCCGCTCGGAAGCTTGACGCACCATCCTCCTCTAGCTTAGCTTCGGGCACCTCTCAAGTGACCACTCGCCCGCCCGCCTGCCGCCACCACCAACACTAGCACCACAGCCGCTTCACTTGATCTGTCAGAGGAGTTAATTACACATCAGTTTGAAGAAATGAGTGATGCGCAACCATCATTGACAGAGGATGTAGATAACAGTGATATGTCTCAGTCAGGCAGCATTACAGACATGGACGTACTGTGTGATGATGATGATGTTGTACCCGCTGCTGCTTCCTTTGTTGAGTTGTCAGATACAAGTGAAGCGGTTGATGATGACAATGCATCTGTGGATGTCACGTGGGTGCCCGCTAGAAGAGAAGAAGAAAAGGGGGAAAGTTCAGATGGGGAGACAGAGAGGAGGAGGAGGAGACGAGTTGGAAGCAGGGGGAGGTCATCGCAAGGAGCTAGTGGCACAGTCAGACAGCATGCATCGGCACCCGGTGTCAGCCAGACAGCACGCCAATCAACGCATGCTGTTGCCACCACCAGAATGCCGTCATCGCAGAGCTCAGCAGTGTGGCATTTTTTTTGTGTGTCTGCCTCTGACAACAGCGATGCCATTTGCAACCTGTGCCAAAAGAAACTGAGTCGTGGGAAGTCCAACACCCACCTAGGTACTACTGCTTTGCGAAGGCACATGATCGCACATCACAAACGCCTATGGGATCAACACATGAGTACAAGCAGCACACAAACTCAAAGCTGCCATCCTCCTCCTGGTCCAGCATCTTCAGTCACCTCAACCACTGCTGTCCTCCTTGCCCCCTCTCAACCATCCGCCACTCCGTCTCTCTTCCATGAGCAGTTCCTGCTCATCTACCCACAGTCAGGTGTCTGTCAAGGACATGTTTGAGCGTAAGAAGCCAATGTCACAAAGTCACCCCCTTGCCCGGCATCTGACAGCTGACTTGTCTGAACTCTTAGCCCATCAGCTTATACCATACAAGCTGGTGGAGTCTGAGGCGTTCAAAAAATGTGTAGCTATTGGGACACCTTAGTGGAAGGTACCCGGCCGAAATGTCTTTGCACAAAAGGCAATTCCCAACCTGTACTCGATTGTGCGAAAGGAAGTAATGGCATGTCTGGCACACAGTGTTGGGGCAAGGGTCCATGATCTGACGACTGATACCTGGTCTGCAAAGCATGGTCAGGGCAGGTATATCACCTACACTGCGCATTGGGTAAATGTGCTGACGGCTGCCAAGCATGGAATGTGTGGCTTTGCAGAGGAGTGGGTGACACTGCCAAGACTTGCAGGCAGGCCTGCTGCCACCTCCTCTACTCCTCCTACTCCATCCTCTTCCATAACCTCCTCGGCTGGGTCCTCTTCTGCTGCTGCGTCTTGCTCCACATCAACGGCACCCCCCCAGCTCCCAGGTACTATTCCACATCCCGGATACGGCAGTGTCACGCCATCTTCGGTTGTCTTGCCTGAAAGCAGAGAGTCACACCGGACCAGCACTCCTGTCCGCCCTGAACGCACAGGTGGATCAGTGGCTGACTCTGCACCAACTGGAGATCGTCAAAGTGGTTTCTGACAATGGAAGTATTTTGGTGGCGGCATTGAATTTGGGCAAGTTGACACATGTGCCGTGCATGGCACATGTGTGTAATCTGATTGTACAACACTTTGTGCATAAGTACCCAGGCTTACAGGACGTCCTGAAGCAGGCCAGGAAGGTGTGTGGCCATTTCAGGCGTTCCTACATGGCCATGGCACACTTTTCAGATATCCAGCGGCGAAACAACATGCCAGTGAGGCGCTTGATTTGCGACAGCCCGACACGTTGGAATTCAACACTCCTAATGTTCGACCGCCTGCTCCAACAAGAAAAAGACGTTAACGAATATTTGTATGACCGGGGTGCTAGGACAGCCTCTGCGGAGCTGGGATTTTTTTTTGACACGTTACTGGATACTCATGCGCAATGCCTGTAGGCTCATGCGTCCTTTTGAGGAGGTGACAAACCTAGTCAGTCGCACCGAAGGCACCATCAGCGACATCATACCATTTGTTTTCTTCCTGGAGCGTGCCCTGCGAAGAGTGCTGGATCAGGCCGTAGATGAGCGTGAAGAGGAAGAGTTGTGGTCTCCATCACCACCAGAAACAGCCTTATCAGCATCGCTTGCTGAACCAGTGGCAACGCAGGAAGAGGATTGTGAGGAAGAGGAGTCAGAGGAGGAATGTGGCTTTGGGGAGGAGGAGGAAGACCAACCACAACAGACATCCCAGGGTGCTCGTTGTCACCTATCTGGTACCCGTGGTGTTGTACGTGGCTGGGGGGAAGTAGATACCTTCAGTGAGATCACTGAGGACGAGGAACGGGACATGAGTGGCTCGGCATCCAACCTTATGCAAATGGAGTCTTTCATGCTGTTGTGCCTGTTGAGGGACCCTCGTATAAAAAAGCTGAAGGAGAATGACCTGTACTGGGTGTCCATGCTACTAGACCCCCGGTATAAGCATAAAGTGCCTGAAATGTTACCGAATTACCGCAAGTCGGAAAGGATGCAGCAGTTCCAAAATAAATTAAAAAGTATCCTTTACACAGCGTATAAGGGTGATGTCACAGCACAACGGGAATCTAACAGGGGAAGAGGTGAAAGTAATCCTCCTCCTCCCATGACCACGCCGGCAAGGACAGGACGTTTTACAGACGTGTTGTTGATGGAGGACATGCAGAGCTTTTTAAGTCCTATGCATCGCCACAGCCCTTCGGGGTCCACCCTCAGAGAACGACTCGACCGACAGGTAGCAGACTACCTCACCTTAACTGCAGATCTCGACACTCTGAGGAGCGATGAACCCCTTGACTACTGGGTGTGCAGGCTTGAGCTGTGGCCTGAGCTATCCCAATTTGCAATAGAACTTCTGGCCTGCCCCGCTACAAGTGTCCTGTCAGAAAGGACCTTCAGTGCAGCAGGAGGTATTGTCACTGAGAAGAGAAGTCGCCTAGGTCAAAAAAGTCTAGATTACCTCACCTTTATTAAGATGAATGAGGGATGGATCCCGAAGGGACTGACATTGGGCGATACATTCGACTAAAAAAGGCCTGATGAGATGAGCTGCCTTGGGCTAAAAATGGTCCACACGCTGCTGTATTTTATCTCTGAATTGCCGGATGACTTGCTTGACTTATCCGCCACCAACTAGGGTTCAAGCCGCAATGTTTTAGGGCACTTTCTGCCTGGGAAACAAACATCAATTTTTCTTGTCGCTGCTACGTGCAGTGCCCCAAATTTGAAGTAGGAGGACCGACCAAGCATCTTTTTCCATCTCCCGGTTCCTAAAATCCATGCCATCTACACATCCCCTGATAGGGGACGTAACAGGAATTAAACTGCTAAGAATAGTACTACTTAACACACCACTCATATCTGGTGGCACAATAGATTGCACACGCAGTGCCCCAAATTTGAAGTAGGAGGACCGACCAAGCATCTTTCTCCATCTCCCGTTTCCTAAAATCCATGCCATATACACATCACCTGATAGGGGACGTAAGAGGGATTAAACTGCTAAGAATAGTACTACTTAACACACCACTCATATCTGGTGGCACAATAGATTGCACGCGCAGTGCCCCAAATTTGAAGTAGGAGGACCGACCAAGCATCTTTTTCCATCTCCCGGTTTCTAAAATCCATGCCATATACACATCCCCTTATAGGGGACGTAACAGGGATTAAACTGCTAAGAATAGTACTACTTAACACACCACTCATATCTGGTGGCACAGTAGATTTATTGTGCACTGCCCCAAATTTGAAAAAGGAGGACCGACCAAGCATCTTTTTCCATCTCCAGGTTCCTAAAATCCATGCCATATACACGTCCCCTGATAGGGGACGTAACAGGGATTAAACTGATAAGAATAGTACTACTTAACACACCTTATAATAAAAGCAGAGAGAGGCAATGCAGAGAGAGGAGTCTGAAGAAGAGGAGTCAGAGGAGGAAGGTGACTTTGAGGAGGTGGAAGACCAAACACAGCAGGCGTCCCAGGGGGCTTGTTGGCACCTTTCAGGGACCCTTGGTGTTGTACGTGGCTGGGTGTAGGAAGAGACCTTCAATGACATCAGTGAGGACAAGGAACGGGACATGGCTAGCTTGGTATCCAACCTTGTGCAAATGGGGAGTTTGTGGTTGTGCAAATGGACTGTTTGCGGTTGTTTGCGGTGCGTTAAATGGGGAGTTTGGTCTGTCACTGTGAAGCGTGCGTAACCCTTACACTATCTGATCGATACAACATCATACCTGATGTTTTAAATCACGTTATTCCAAACAATTTAGGAATGTTAGGTGATTTATGCCCTTTATGGATTAAAACCAGACTCTGCATCAACTTTGTAATATTCCATGGGAGTTTTGCCATGGATCCCCCTCCGGCATGCCACAGTCCAGGTGTTAGTACCCTTGAAACAACTTTTCCATCACTATTGTGGCCAGAAAGAGTCCCTGTGTGTTTTAAAATTTGCCTGCCCATTGAAGTCAATGGCGGTTCTCCCGGTTCGCCCGTTCGCAAACTTTTGAGGAAGTTGGCGTTTGCAGTTCGCGAACGCAAAATTTTAGGTTTGCGACATCACTACTTTTTGTATATTACTTCAGAAGTTTTCAGACAGGCAAAATATGTGGTATCATTGCACTGGGTCTTGTGCAGGGAAAAAGAGTTTGAAGAACCCTGCTCTTGAAAGAGGTGACTGTTAAATCAACCCCATTATTTAATCCTTCCCAGTTAGAACATGATTTTAAATAATGTACTTATTTTTAAACAAATGTAGTTGTGCTTCATAGCATCATGATACTGTACTTATGGCAAAGCTCCTAATAAAAAAAGCTCTCCATGTTCAGTTATTGATTGTTGGGTCATCACACTTCATCTGATATACTTACATGCTTAAAAGCATTTAGCAACAATGTATATTTATGCAGTGTGTCACGGTTACCAGATTAAATCTAGGGTGATCCAGAAGCCCTTTGTTTTAGCGCTCCACTCTTCTAGGGACTAATCATACCTTTGATGGGCATGGGTTGGCATAAGCATGGACTTTATTGCCTTGTTTGCCTCATCCTGACATGATTACTAATATTCTGCGGATAACATGGAATGTAGCTCAATCCTCACACCGCACTGTCACATTTACCTGGATAGACAAACTGAGTTCTCTATGATTGGTCAGTTTTGGAGGGAACCAATGAAGTTTATTTTATTTTTTATACACCACTCATAAACTGCAATTTATATCACATGACATTTTCAACTAATCACTTAGGAGTCTCAAGAAATACCCTGTTTATTGATGAAAATAAATATAGCTGTCAGAACTGCTGTCAGTTATTAGTTTTTTTTTTTTGTGAAAAGCTTATTTCTCAGCAATGCCTGAAACAGCCAAGCCAGCGCCTTTGAAGGGCTGAAATAAAGCTGTGACTAAGACTCAGTAGAATGATGCTGTGATGTTAGGCATCAATAATTTATGAATATCAATAAATAAATTAATATGCATCCGAATTACAACATTAATATTTTTTAGTTCTTGGTATTATGGTCGAATATGTGGAAGAAAAAACACAAAAAACAGTATAATATCAATTGACAATTTACTTGGCAATCCATATTAAAAGTTAATACAATAAAACAATACTAGTACAAAAGACAGAAACAATACTCGACACAGTGATAACACATTACAATACAATAAACACAACCATGAATCAAAACAATACTCACAACAGTACACATTCTAACCTACAGGGCCCAGCCTGCCAGCTGGGCCCAGCATAAAACTCCAGTCCTTCATCCTTGCTGGCTCCTGGTGGAAAACAGCAAAGCCTTTTCAAAATTCCCCAATTTACTCTAAAACATGGGAGGTACTATATCAGGTAGGCTGGTCTATGATGTCACTGCCTGGAAATTAATTCTACACACTGCCCCCAGTGGACCCTCTAGCAAATTGCATAATTGTGCTTAATTTATGACATAAGTCATTAGTGAATGCTCAATTCAAACCATCCTTTGACTTATGTCATAAACAAGCATTTATAAAACATTTACCTCTCAACTCTCCCCAGCTTTCACCATTACCTGCCCCACAACAAAACCCATTATTTAATAGAACAATAGACATTTACCCTTAATAGCTGTTTCTTTTACATACGCTTATTAAAAAACACCAGAAAGTTATTACATATTATCTGCCCTTTCAAACTTACACAATTGAGCACGTGCCTCACCAGTTGGAAACCTTAACGCCTAAAATAGGCACGTGCCCACCCTTACAATCATGAACAACTGAAACCCATTTTTTTTTTATTATTATAATAAGCCAATGATATTGTATTCATGTGAGGATGTGAGGTGGAGCTTAATATAATAGACACAACAACCCAATAGCACCTCTAAATCATGACACTGTATATATATATATATATATATATATATATATATTTTTTTTTTTTTATTTTTTTTAAATATTTGTATTTCAAAAAATGTTTCTTGTGTTTTAAAGTGTAAAGTATATACCCCACATTCTCAGGGAATAGATAAAACCTTTACAAAACCTCTGTTACAAAGAAATGCTCAAACTTTTTGTATTTTATTCAGTCAGTATAAAAAAAAGTCTAAAATGTATTGTTACCAGCACAATGTATTAAATGCATTTAATTTAAGATGTATTCCATGCACTTTTTATGTGAAAAGCAGAGAATAAGCCATATTTCACTTTTTACCTCAGGCTGTGAACAATGCCATATTTGACATAAAATCGAAGCTTATCACGGAATTCACTATTTTTTTTTTTTATTATTATTTTTTTAAAATTGACATATATTTCAACTGTTTTTTTTTTTAAATCAAATATGACTTTTTATGAGACATCCACTATGTTAGATTGATCTGACATTGGGGGGGAATTTTTTTTGTATTTGTTACTACTGTAATATTTGTTTTAGCTTCAACAAAGGCTAACTCAACCACATTTGTGGTTTTTCCCAATACACTTTTATTTACTATAACTAGGCCTTTCTTTTTTAAATGATATTTACTAAATAACCAATTAAAGGAGAATGTATCTGAACTCTAATAACCCTTTGCATTACTAAAAAAAGGCTTTTCAGGCCTATACAATACTCGCTGTAGACATGTGCCAGTTAATCCCTGAAACTCACAGGTAGCCAGAAATGTACATCTAATTGGGGGAGGGTGTGTTCTGCCTGTTACAGGCAAAGCTAACTTTTTTGCTAACCGTACATAAAAGCCAGTTTGACCAAACACTTGTATAAGTGGCTTGGGAAAGTCTATGGTTAAAACAGGGATTTTACACAATAAAATATGGCTCCCCTATTGTTGGTAGCCCTTATTTAAAACCCTTATAACATTTTTGGAAGTAAAAAAAATGTTAATAAGTTATCGCCTAATCTGTGAGAGAATGTAAAATAGTTTTATACCAACAACTATCCCGTAAAAAAGGGGTTCAACTTATTGCATTGCAAAGTATTGCTGGCCTCTGGCACACAATTGGTTTGAAGGGATATGAAACCCAACATTTTTGTTTCATGTTTTAGAGAGAACATACAATTTGAAACAACTTTACAATTAATTTCAATGATCGAATTTGTGACAGAGTATCAGCAACATACTCCTCCATAGCACAATTCTCCGCAACAGACAGGGGGTAAACCCGGCCCCGAGGAGGAATGGATCTGGGTTGCAGGTCTATGGCACAATCATAAGACTGGTGAGGAGGCAACATACCGGCATTCACCTTGTCAAAAATGTCTAGGAACACTCGGTACTCCTCTGGCAATTGAGATACCGAAGAAATGCACAAGACTTTAACTGGTTTCCGAAGACAAGTGGAAATACATTGCATTGCGGAGACCAAGACAAAATTTTGGACCTGCGCCAATCAAGACTGGGATTGTGCTTTTGGAGCCTGGGATAACCCAGAACAACTGGAAAATGCAGAGAGTTTATCACCTGGAACTGGAAGGATTCAAAATGGAGAGCTCCTACAGCCATGGATAACAGAGCAGTTTCATGAGTAATGAGTGCGTGCTTAATGGGCCTGCCAACAATGGCCTCAATAGCAAGCGGAACGGAATGAGGCAAAACAGGAATGGAGTGTTCTGATACAAAAGCACTGTCAATGAAATAGCCCACAGTACCGGAGTCAACAAGAGCCTGGGTGACTATGGAGGAGTCCACCCAGGAAAGAACAACCGTGACCAAAGGCTTCTCCTTTAGTGATTCCGAGGATGAGGATAAACCACCCAAGGTCTGCCCCTGACAGGACCTTAGGTGTGAGCGTTTCCCGGCCGTGTAGGACAAGACTTCAAAAGGTGGCCCTGTAACCCACAATAGAGGCAGAGCCCCTCCCTCCTCCTAAAGGCCCTCTCCGCTGCGGAGGGACGCGTAAATCCCAACTGCATCGGCTCAGCAGTATCTGGTGACTCGGGAACAGGAGACAAGGGAGGAGAGGGAGGCATGGGTGGGAACGGACACGTAGGAGACAATGGAACAAGAGGCTTCCACAAGCGCTCCTTGAAAGAGGGCCTCTCACTTAGTCTGATGTCAAATAGGATCAAAAAAGACACCGATGCCTCAATATCCTCTTTTAAATCTCTGGCAGCAACTTCGTCTTTAATCACATCAGAGAGCCCATGGAAGAAGGCGGCAACAAGGGCTTCATTGTTCCAACCTACCTCTGTGGCAAGTGTGCAGAACTCAATGGCATACTGAGCAACAGATCTTGTACCTTGCTGAATGGACATGAGTCATTTAGCAGCAGAGGAGGAGCGAGCCGGAACATCAAATACCCTTCAAAAAAAAGGCCACAAATTCAGGGTAATTTGAAATCACAGGTTTATTAGTCTCCCACAAGGTATTAGCCCAGGCAAGAGATGTGTCAGAGAGTAACGAGATGAGAAATCCCACCTTAGCTCTGTCAGAGGGAAACACCTGAGGTAACATCTCAAAGTAAATACCCACCTGGTTCAAAAACCCTCTGCACTGATTAGGATTGCATCCATATCGCTGAGGTAGAGGTGCAAAACCGGACATGCTCCTGGTAGGACTAGGTGCAGCAGTGGAAACAGGAGCAGCCATAACTTGCGGGAAATTTTGGTCCAAATGTGCAGTGCGAGTCAGCAGGGTTTGCAGGGCTAGTGCAAGTGCAAATTGATCCAAGCGGTGATCCTGTTTATCCATCCTGGAAATTATGGCAGGTAAAAGTGGTGTGACGGATACCCCCGACTACCCCGACTGGGTATCTCCGCCAAATGGGTCCTGCTTCCTCCCTGCTGATTGCAGCTATGTAGCTGGCACGTGACCACAGCCTGTAGCCACCCCTGATGCCTGACAGAACCAGTACTCAGGGTCCCACCCTGTAGCAGACTCCAGCTACCAGACTAGGTAACTCTGTCAGAGTGTCCTTCCTCTGCCTGGAACAGGCTGCTATGTAGCCCAGGAAAAGTGATTTTAGCTGGAGCAAACCCAAATAACTAGACAGCCTAGCATTCAGGTTTAACAGGAACTGATTTTATTGAAAACACACACTCCTTTTATACAGTCAGCTCATCTTGATAAGATCCTGGACAATCCCATTATTTTCCCACCATTCCCTCCACTCTAGACAGCCCGGCACCTCCATAGGAGCCACAGTCTCACATAATCCCAGTACATAGGGGTGGCGGTTTTAGGTGATCCCGGTGGAGCGGCAGCACTTCCAGTGTGTTATTTTAAAGCTCTCGGTCCCCAGATGCCACAGTCCCCAGTATTTTGGCGCCAATTTTTTTGCGCCAATTTTTTAATTTCGACCTGGAAGGGAATGTGTATTAATTCCCAATGTAAACAAAGTGTTCCTTTATAAATTATACTTCCAAGTCACTTGGTACTTAAATTTCTGTCACAATCAATATTAACCTGAAGCTTTGTTTATACCTTCATTTCTTTGTTACTAAAGTTCAATAAAACCGGAAGTGTCTGGAGCGTTTCTGACGCTTGATGGAACCGGAAGTGTCTAGAGCATACCTCGCTTTAATATTACTTCCGGTTTCGCTCTTTATTTGGGTATCGCTTCCGGTAATAGTATTAAGCAGTGCATGGCACATGTGCCTATTTCTCCAACATAGGTGTGTCCGGTCCACGGCGTCATCCTTACTTGTGGGATATTCTCTTCCCCAACAGGAAATGGCAAAGAGCCCAGCAAAGCTGGTCACATGATCCCTCCTAGGCTCCGCCTTCCCCAGTCATTCTCTTTGCCGTTGCACAGGCAACATCTCCACGGAGATGGTTAAGAGTTTTTTGGTGTTTAAATGTAGTTTTATTCTTCAATCAAGAGTTTGTTATTTTAAAATAGTGCTGGTATGTACTATTTACTCTGAAACAGAAAATAGATGAAGATTTCTGTTTGTAAGAGGAAGATGATTTTAGCAACCGTTACTAAAATCGATGGCTGTTTCCACACAGGACTGTTGAGATGAAGTAACTTCAGTTGGGGGAAACAGTGTGCAGACTTTGCTGCTTGATGTATGACACATTTCTAACAAGACTTGGTAATGCTGGAAGCTGTCATTTTCCCTATGGGATCCGGTAAGCCATTTTATTAATAAGATATAAAGGGCTTCACAAGGGCTTAAAGACTGGTAGACATTTTTCTGGGCTAAAACGATTAGTTTATAAGCATTTTTAATAGTTTATAGCTTTGAGGAGTTATTTTATTCTTGGGAATTATGTTAAAAAAACGGCAGGCACTGTATTGGACACCCTTTTCACTGGGGGCCTTCTCTAATCATAGGCAGAGCCTCATTTTCGCGCCACTAATGCGCAGTTGTTTTTGGGAAGCAAGGCATGCAGATGCATGTGTGAGGAGCTCAGATACACAGAAAAAGCTTACTGAAGGCGTCATTTGGTATCGTATTCCCCTCTGGGCTTGGTTGGGTCTCAGCAAAGCAGATACCAGGGACTGTATAGGGGTTAAATATAAAAACGGCTCCGGTTCCGTTATTTTAAGAGTTAAAGCTTTCAAATTTGGTGTGCAATACTTTTAAGGCTTTAAGACACTGTGGTGAAAATTTGGTGAATTTTGAACAATTCCTTCATACTTTTTCACATATTCAGTAATAAAGTGTGTTCAGTTTAAAATTTAAAGTGACAGTAACGGTTTTATTTTAAAACGTTTTTTGTACTTTGTTATCAAGTTTATGCCTGTTTAACATGTCTGAACTATCAGATAGACTATGTTCTGTATGTGAGGAAGCCAAGGTTCCTTCTCATTTAAATAGATGTGATGTTTGTGACAAACAATTTAGAGAAAATGATGCCCAAGATGATTCCTCAAGTGAGGGGAGTAAGCATGGTACTGCATCATCCCCTCCTGTGTCTACGCCAGTCTTGCCCACACAGGAGGCCCCTAGTACATCTAGTGCGCCAATACTTCTTACTATGCAACAATTAACGGCTGTAATGGATAATTCTATTAAAAACATTTTAGCCAAAATGCCCACTTATCAGCGAAAGCGCGACTGCTCTGTTTTAGATAATACTGAAGAGCATGAGGACGCTGATGATAATGGTTCTGACATGCCCTTACACCAGTCTGAAGGGGCCAGGGAGGTTTTGTCTGAGGGAGAAATTTCAGATTCAGGGAAAATTTCTCAACAAGCTGAACCTGATGTTATTACATTCAAATTTAAATTGGAACATCTCCGCGCTCTGCTTAAGGAGGTGTTATCTACTCTGGATGATTGTGACAATTTGGTCATTCCAGAGAAATTATGTAAGATGGACAAGTTCCTAGAGGTCCCGGTGCCCCCCGAAGCTTTTCCTATACCCAAGCGGGTGGCGGACATTGTAAACAAAGCATGGGAAAGGCCCGGCATACCTTTTGTCCCTCCCCCTATATTTAAGAAATTGTTTCCTATGGTCGACCCCAGAAAGGACTTATGGCAGACAGTCCCCAAGGTCGAGGGGGCGGTTTCTACTCTAAACAAACGCACTACTATCCCTATAGAAGATAGTTGTGCTTTCAAAGATCCTATGGATAAAAAATTAGAGGGTTTGCTTAAAAAGATGTTTGTTCAGCAAGGTTACCTTCTACAACCAATTTCATGCATTGTTCCTGTCACTACAGCAGCGTGTTTCTGGTTCGATGAACTAGAAAAGTCGCTCGATAAAGAATCTTCTTATGAGGAGGTTATGGACAGAGTTCACGCTCTTAAATTGGCTAACTCTTTTACTTTAGACGCCACTTTGCAATTAGCTAGATTAGCGGCGAAAAATTCAGGGTTTGCTATTGTGGCGCGCAGAGCGCTTTGGCTAAAGTCTTGGTCAGCGGATGCGTCCTCCAAGAACAAATTGCTTAACATACCTTTCAAGGGGAAAACGCTGTTTGGCCCTGACTTGAAAGAGATTATTTCAGATATCACTGGGGGAAAGGGCCACGCCCTTCCTCAGGATAGGTCTTTTAAGGCCAATGCAAGGCTGGAACAAAGGTAAACAGGCCAAGAAACCTGCCACTGCTACCAAGACAGCATGAGATGTTGACCCCCGATCCGGGACCGGATCTGGTGGGGGGCAGACTTTCTCTCTTCGCTCAGGCTTGGGCAAGAGATGTTCTGGATCCTTGGGCGCTAGAAATAGTCTCCCAAGGTTATCTTCTGGAATTCAAGGAGCTACCCCCAAGGGGAAGGTTCCACAGGTCTCAATTGTCTTCAGACCACATAAAAAGACAGGCATTCTTACATTGTGTAGAAGACCTGTTAAAAATGGGAGTGATTCATCCTGTTCCATTAGGAGAACAAGGGATGGGATTCTACTCCAATCTGTTCATAGTTCCCAAAAAAGAGGGAACATTCAGACCCATCTTAGATCTCAAGATCCTAAACAAATTTCTCAGGGTTCCATCGTTCAAAATGGAAACCATTCGGACAATTCTTCCTACCATCCAGGAAGGTCAATTCATGACCACGGTGGATTTAAAGGATGCGTATTTACATATTCCTATCCACAAGGAACATCATCGGTTCCTAAGGTTCGCCTTTCTGGACAAGCATTACCAGTTCGTGGCACTTCCATTCGGATTAGCCACTGCTCCAAGAATTTTCACAAAGGTACTAGGGTCCCTTCTAGCGGTGCTAAGACCAAGGGGCATTGCAGTAGTACCTTACTTGGACGACATACTGATTCAAGCGTCGTCTCTGCCACAAGCAAAGGCTCATACGGACATTGTCCTAGCCTTTCTCAGATCTCACGGGTGGAAAGTGAACGTAGAAAAAAGTTCTCTATCCCCGTCAACAAGAGTTCCCTTCTTGGGAACAATAATAGACTCCTTAGAAATGAAGATTTTTCTGACAGAAGCCAGAAAATCAAAACTTCTAAGCTCTTGTCAAGTACTACATTCTGTTCTTCTTCCTTCCATAGCGCAGTGCATGGAAGTAATAGGTTTGATGGTTGCGGCAATGGACATAGTTCCTTTTGCGCGAATTCATCTAAGACCATTACAACTGTGCATGCTCAGTCAGTGGAATGGGGATTATACAGACTTGTCTCCGACAATACAAGTAGATCAGAGGACCAGAGATTCACTCCGTTGGTGGCTGACCCTGGACAACCTGTCACAAGGGATGAGCTTCCGCAGACCAGAGTGGGTCATTGTCACGACCGACGCCAGTCTGGTGGGCTGGGGCGCGGTCTGGGAACCCCTGAAAGCTCAGGGTCTTTGGTCTCGGGAAGAATCTCTTCTCCCGATAAACATTCTGGAACTGAGAGCGATATTCAATGCTCTCAAGGCTTGGCCTCAGCTAGCAAAGGCCAAATTCATAAGGTTTCAATCAGACAACATGACAACTGTTGCATATATCAACCATCAGGGGGGAACAAGGAGTTCCCTTGCGATGGAAGAAGTGACCAAAATAATTCAATGGGCGGAGAATCACTCCTGCCACTTGTCTGCAATCCACATCCCAGGAGTGGAAAATTGGGAAGCGGATTTTCTGAGTCGTCAGACATTTCATCCGGGGGAGTGGGAACTCCATCCGGAAATCTTTGCCCAAATAACTCAATTATGGGGCATTCCAGACGTGGATCTGATGGCGTCTCGTCAGAACTTCAAGGTTCCTTGCTACGGGTCCAGATCCAGGGATCCCAAGGCGACTCTAGTGGATGCACTAGTAGCGCCTTGGACCTTCAACCTAGCTTATGTGTTCCCACCGTTTCCTCTCATTCCCAGGCTGGTAGCCAGGATCAAACAGGAGAGGGTATCGGTGATCTTGATAGCTCCTGCGTGGCCACGCAGGACTTGGTATGCAGACCTGGTGAATATGTCATCGGCTCCACCATGGAGGCTACCTTTGAGACAGGACCTTCTAGTTCAAGGTCCGTTCGAACATCCGAATCTGGCCTCACACCAACTGACTGCTTGGAGATTGAACGCTTGATTTTATCAAAGCATGGGTTCTCAGATTCTGTCATTGATACTCTTATTCAGGCTAGAAAGCCTGTAACTAGAAAAATCTACCATAAAATATGGAAAAAATATATCTGTTGGTGCGAATCTAAAGGATTCCCATGGAACAAGATAAAAATTCCTAAGATTCTATCCTTTCTACAAGAGGGTTTGGAGAAAGGATTATCTGCAAGTTCTTTGAAGGGACAGATTTCTGCTTTATCTGTTTTACTTCACAAAAAGCTGGCGGCTGTGCCAGATGTTCAAGCTTTTGTTCAGGCTCTGGTTAGAATCAAGCCTGTTTACAAACCTTTGACTCCTCCTTGGAGTCTCAATTTAGTTCTTTCAGTTCTTCAGGGGGTTCCGTTTGAACCCTTACATTCCATAGATATCAAGTTATTATCTTGGAAAGTTTTGTTTTTGGTTGCAATTTCTTCTGCAAGAAGAGTTTCAGAGTTATCTGCTCTGCAGTGTTCTCCTCCTTATCTGGTGTTCCATGCAGATAAGGTGGTTTTGCGTACTAAACCTGGTTTTCTTCCGAAAGTTGTTTCTAACAAAAATATTAACCAGGAGATAGTTGTGCCTTCTTTGTGTCCGAATCCAGTTTCAAAGAAGGAACGTTTGTTGCACAATTTGGATGTAGTTCGTGCTCTAAAATTCTATTTAGAGGCTACAAAGGATTTCAGACAAACATCTTCCTTGTTTGTTGTTTATTCTGGTAAAAGGAGAGGTCAAAAAGCAACTTCTACCTCTCTTTTTGGCTTAAAAGCATCATCCGATTGGCTTATGAGACTGTCGGACGGCAGCCTCCTGAGAGAATCACAGCTCACTCCACGAGGGCTGTAGCTTCCACATGGGCCTTCAAGAACGAGGCTTCTGTTGATCAGATATGTAAGGCAGCGACTTGGTCTTCACTGCACACTTTTACCAAATTTTACAAATTTGATACTTTTGCTTCTTCGGAGGCTATTTTTGGGAGAAAGGTTTTGCAAGCCGTGGTGCCTTCCATCTAGGTGACCTGATTTGCTCCCTCCCATCATCCGTGTCCTAAAGCTTTGGTATTGGTTCCCACAAGTAAGGATGACGCCGTGGACCGGACACACCTATGTTGGAGAAAACAGAATTTATGCTTACCTGATAAATTACTTTCTCCAACGGTGTGTCCGGTCCACGGCCCGCCCTGGTTTTTTAATCAGGTCTGATGAATTATTTTCTCTAACTACAGTCACCACGGTATCATATGATTTCTCCTATGCATATTCCTCCTTTACGTCGGTCGAATGACTGGGGAAGGCGGAGCCTAGGAGGGATCATGTGACCAGCTTTGCTGGGCTCTTTGCCATTTCCTGTTGGGGAAGAGAATATCCCACAAGTAAGGATGACGCCGTGGACCGGACACACCGTTGGAGAAAGTAATTTATCAGGTAAGCATAAATTCTGTTTTGACGGGTACAATTGACTAACCAAAAAGTAATAGTTTATGTTGAATATACCTAAGGGGCAATTGCTGAGATTAAGGAAGAATTGTTCAGATACTAAGAAATGGGAAGAGCAAGCCATTATCCTAAAAAAACGATTTCTGGAACGGGGGTATGAAGAAGAAGTCCTCGAAAATGACATAGAATAAGTCAGACAGAGAGACAGGAAGGATCTCTTGTCATATAAACCAAAGAAAGTCTACAATAATCTCGATGGAGACCAACTGACCATCCCTTTTATTATGGAATACAGCGAAAATAGACATATTGTGGAAAAGATCGTAGAGAAACATTGGCCACTATTAAAGAACGACAAAATTATAGGGGATAGGCTAACGCCCCGCCCAGTATTCATATACAGAAAAACAAACAATTTGAAAAACAAACTTTCTCCAAGTATACCCAGGAATATAATGACAAATACAAGAGATGTATATGGTAGAGAAGTCAAAGGTTTTTTTCCGTGTGTGAGTTGCAAAGCCTGCCAGAGGGGAGTGAGAACCAAGGAGTTTACCGCATTTAATACGATGGTTAAATACAAGATCAAGGATCTTATTAAGTGTAGCAGCAAAGGAGTAATCTATATGATATGGTGTAGTTGTGGTTTCCAATACATAGGACAAACATCCAGAACCCTGAGAAATAGAATCAGGGAACACCTATTAAAGATTAAACACAAAAACACAGAAACAGCACTATACAGACACTTCCTAACCCAACACCAGGCTAAGCAAAAAGATTTTAGCTATATTGGTATCCAACTAGTCACACCAAATTGGAGGGGTGGAGACCAAGAAAAAAGACTACTAACTGCAGAATCAAGATGGATTTTTAACATAGATTGCCTATGCCCTAGGGGTTTGAACAATAGGGAAGACCTATCACACCTATTGAGTCTAAAATGAATCATTTTGGGAATCAGTTTATTTGAGGGATCACACAACCACTTAGCATGTATTTTCATACTAGCTAGACCAGTTTTTTTTACTCTTTCTTGGAATAGGGATAGGTATCCCATTAGGCACTTTAGGGCACTTATGTTATCTAGTGTACCCCCATACCACTTAGTTGCACACTTAACTTTGGACTTCCACTTCCCAAACTACCCTTTAACTTGTTTGGAGAATTTAGTGTATTTGAATTGGCGCAAAAAATTGGCGCCAAAATACTGACAGGACTGATTGGTTAACAACAGTCTTAAATAGAGCCACCATTATACACCATACTATAGTCTTGAAAAAGGCCCAGATAAGGGCCGAAACGCGTTGGCAGGAATGGGTGAGCACTTTTCTTAAATTATTTGTTTATTTGTTAGCATTATTGCACTATTTTAGATTTCTTTTACAGGTTGGATTAAGGGATTGAACCCAGGGTTTACCGGACATCCCCTCACCTACCACATAAACACTTGTATGGACCCCCTTTTTTGAGGACAAACCTGAGGAGGTTCTGTTTATAGACACTTTTCTTATTGGAACTGTTTTTTCACTATTTTTTCACTATATTTTTTCACTTTATTTTACAACTATTTTTTCAACTTTTGTTTGATTATTTTTTGACTATTTTTTGACCACTTTCACATCGTTAAGACTTTGAGGGATTAACATTTTAACATTTTTTCACTGTTTTTTGAACATTTCACACTGTTTGCAGGGAACACCATTTCCCTACGATTTCCCAATGTTCTCCATTCTCAGCTGTTATTGTAATATCATCCTTTGTCCTATTATATATGTGTTTTTTTTTTTTGTTTTTTTTTTAAATGTTTAATTATTATTGACGTACACACAGTCATCTTATTACAAACTATGTGGCAGGGATACAAACAGTGTTCTTTACAGAGATGAGACAAGTATTATCAAATCTTAAAGCATTTAAGCAAACAACACTCATTTTTAAATGAAAAAAGACAAAACTTAAATATAGCAGATACAATGGTGTCCCTAGGGTCTCTGTATTAGTAGTATGTGGCAGAAAAGTATAGGCTATGTATCACGTAATTTTTGAATTTTCCTGTAGAATGTATGAGGCTAATCTCTGTGAGGATATAAATACATATATACCTGTCCTAGAACAGGTTAAACATACTTTTTAATGGTGTCAATACGAGGGGGGTACGGGAACGAAGAAGGGTAGAGGGAGAGGACGAAAAAAAAAAAAAAAAAAAAAAAAAAAAAGAAGGAAAAGAGCAAAGAAAGAGAGGGAACTGAAGAAAAGAATCTACAGTGCCCCCCAACCCTCTCTGCTCTCTCTCTAATCAGCCCAAAATGCTGGGTATCTGCCCGCGTTAATCAATTCAAGAATGTAAGCCGATTGGCTAAGAGGCTTAATTAATTGCTGCTGTGCCAGTGGAGTAAGTGACAATATTACTACACCCCATTTATCTAGGAATCTCTTTATGTGGGCCTCATTGTACTTAGATATTGCATATTGTTCCACCATACATTGTTTCAATACTTCTTTTTTAAATTTTATAAACGGAGGTAGGTGGGGGAGTTTCCAGGATGTCAGGATCACATTCCTAGCTAATAAAATTACGGTATTAATTAACTTATAATTCTTTTGCTGTTGTGAAAATTTAACTAAGAAGATGACCATTTGGGCCTCTAATCTTATTTCTGTGTCTAAGATTTTATTCAACCAAAACTTAATTTTCAGCCAGAACTGATGGACTTTAGGGCACAACCAGATGCAATGTAAAAGGTTTGCTTGTTGGGCCTGACATTTCCAACATCCGATAATTTTTCTATACCATTTAGATAATTTGTCGGGGTGATATATGTCGCATAAATCATTTTTAAATGCCGTTCTCGCCATGCTAGGGCATTTCCTGTTTTATTCAACAGGTTCAGGCTCACTTGAATTTGTTGAGGCCTAAGCTCTGGAAAACTATTACTCCAAATAGCTACTATTTTCTCCAGTTGGGCCTCATGTTTGGAAATCGTCATCAAACGATAGAATGGAGAGATTGACGAAGCCCCACTGTTATATTGATTCATTAGGCTCCTTAACGGAGCATATGTCCAATTAGAGCCAAATTTAAGTTTGAGATCTGTGATGTAGTGCTTTATTTGCAAATACGCAAAGTGATCAGATTGGGGAAGCTCAAATTCTACTCTGATGTCAAGGAATGATCTAATTATTGTATTAGAAGTAATTAATTGTTTTATGGAGGTCAGCCTTTTCAGTTTCCATCTCTCAAAGACCTTATAAGTGAAACCTGGAGCAAATCCTGGGCATCCCTGAATTGGGAGATATTCCGAGACAAATGGAGATGTTCCTATTTCTACACAGAATTTCTGCCATGCCAGAATCACATTTTTAAAAGTCGGCATTTTAGCAATTACCGGTGGCAGTTGTGAAATTGGGCAGTGTAAAAGAGCTTTTAAGTTGAATGGGTGAACAAGGTTTGTCTCCCCGGCAAAGACAGTGAAAAGTTCTTTCTCTGAGATCCAGTCAGCCGCCAGTTTTGCTATTGAAGCAATATTGTAGTAGGTAATATTCGGGAAAGCGAGGCCCGCCGACTCTTTGGAGAGTGTTAATGCATTTAATGCAATTCGGGGTCTCTTTCCTTTCCAGAGAAATTCACTAGATATTCGGTTAAATAATTTTATATCTACCTTATGTAAAAGGAAAGGTATGTTTTGGAGAAGATATATTAACTTTGGTAAAAGTATGATTTTAATAAGCATAATACGTGCTGAAAGAGAGATAGGGAGAGGGGCCCAGTCTTTCAATTTCTGCTTACAGTAATTGAAGAATTTAACATAATTCAACTCGTACCATTCTTGTGGGGAATTTGACATTGTTATTCCTAAATACTTTCTTTGAGTGACCTCTCTAAATGGATGATCTAATACATGGAACGCAGTTCTATGTATCCACAGTAATTCAGATTTTTGAACATTGATTTTGTAACCAGAAAATGACGCAAATATTTGCACTGACTCTAATAGCTTAGGTAGGCTTTCTTTTAGACCAGATAAGAAAAGGAGTAAATCGTCCGCATACAAAGCTAAAACATATTTTTGTTTACCAATCTGGATGCCTTCTAACTGCTGCCTAAGGAGAATCGCCAGTGGTTCTAATGATATGTTGAAGAGGATAGGCGATAGGGGGCATCCCTGCCTGGTGCCTCTCTGTAAAATAAAACGCTCCGTGATAGAACCATTGATAAAAATTGCTGAAGAGGGATTGTTATAGATAGCTTTAATCAAATTTGTAAAATACCCCGAAAAGCCAAACTTTTCCAAGGCCGAAAAGAGATGGTCCCAACAGATAAAGTCGAAAGCCTTTTCGGCGTCGACTGTTAAGATGGCAGCATCTTCTTTTTTTAACACTTTCTTATTACTCCGCAGGTAGTCCAGTACAAGCATAACCTTGCGGATATTTTTTGTCGGGCTTCTCCCCATCATGAAGCCAGCCTGATTGTCATGTATAATATTATTTAGGTGAGGAGCCAATCTTTTTGCAATTATGGACGTAAGTAATTTATAATCAAAATTTAACAGGGAAATAGGTCGATATGAAGAGGGGATTTCAGGATCTTTTTCTTTTTTGAGAACTAAAGCTATGTTTGACGCCGCAAAATACTGGGAGCATGGCACATCTGCGGAATAATAAGAATTAAATAGCTTATGTAGATTAGGAACTATTTGGTCTGCAAGGATCTTGTAGAATTTGGCTGGTAGCGAGTCGGGGCCGGGGGCTTTGTTAAATTTGGCAGCTTTAATACCAGTTAGAATTTCTTGTATAGAAATCGGAGCATTGAGTTGATTGATTATCTCTTGTGGCATTTTGGGGATCTTTACATTATCCCAAAACCTCTCTTTTAATTCTAGATTGGGAAGTTCAGCTTTGTAGAGATTTTTAAAAAAATCTGTGAACGTATGTTGAATGTCGTGATTGGAGGTAAATCTATTTTT
This sequence comes from Bombina bombina, assembly GCF_027579735.1. NCBI lineage: Eukaryota > Metazoa > Chordata > Amphibia > Anura > Bombinatoridae > Bombina > Bombina bombina. The sequence continues at coordinate 367,216,137 of NC_069505.1, read as the reverse complement.
CCCAGATCTAATTGCGGCAATATAATTGGAAGATCTCTTTTTAGTGATTTTAACAAGATATTTTGCTGCTTTCCCTGAGTAGCCACCATAAAGTGATTTCTTTCTTATATCTTCAGATATCATTTGTTGTTTAAGGAAGATATCCCTTTGTGTTTTTAAATTTGTGTATCTTTCTCCAAGATTTTTGGAGGGTACAGCTATGAACGCATTATATGTGTTCCTCACACTATTAGAGAGTTGAATTTCTTTCTGTAAGGATTTTTTTTTAAGGGCACACATATAAGCCTTAATATCCCCACGTAGCACAGCCTTTCCGGTCTCCCAGAGTATTTCTGTCTTATCTTTATAAGCATGGTTATAACTCTCAAATTCTCTCCATTTGTTAGCTAACCAGTTTTGAAAATGTAGGTTACTATGTAGATAATTGGGGAAAAAGAAATTATTATTCGGTCTAGGAGTAAGGGATTTAGAGTTAAATTCTATAGCTATAATCGCGTGGTCAGAAAGTACTATATCTTTAATGTCGGCCTTTACCTCCTTGCCACTTAAGTTTTCAGAAATTAGAAACATGTCTATGCGCGACAAAGCTTGATGTCCTTTAGATAGACATGTAAATGCTTTGACATCTGGGTTCAGACTTCTCCAGATGTCATATACACCCACTTTATGGCAGAATTTTTGTAATGTTCGTGTTTTCTTAACTCGCTTAGTACTTTTAGTTCTACTTAATCTGTCTAAGTTAGGGTATGCTGTTAAGTTAAAGTCCCCTCCAATCACAATATTACGTCCTCTGTGTACTACTAATTCTAGTGCTAGTTCCTCCCAAAACCTAGCGTCAGGTTGGTTAGGGCCATAAATATTGCAGAGAATAAAAGAGATCTTCTCTATTTCAATGTCAAGGATTTGATAACAGGCCTCTGGATCAATTTGGCTCTTATTTATTTTATATTTTAAATTTTTATTGATCAATATTGCCACTCCTTTCTTCCTGACCTGTGACGGGGCAGCTACCACCTCCCCCACCCATCTGGATTTGAGTTTATCAATTTCATGCCCTTTTAGGTGAATTTCTTGAAGCATAACAATATCGGGCTTATGGGATCCCAGTAATTTTAATACGGCTTTCCGTTTGATAGGGGAAGTAATTCCACCTACGTTCCAGGAAAGAATTTTAATCGACCCTATGCCCGATCCAAATTTACTAAGGTGCTAAAAAACATTTTAAAACATACCATGATTTTATAAAGTACCAAGAGACCGCAAGCCTGTAAAATATATTAGAACGAGAGAGCAGAGGGGTGAGAGGATGTAGAGGCATATAAAAGAAGAGAAAAAAAAAAAAAAAAAGAGAAAGGGAACCCCCCCCGTTTACATACCGATAATAAGAATACATCTTTAGACACATACTCTTGAAAAGACCTTCTTTTCAACAATAATTTTACAGTAAAAAAATCACTCATAATCAAAACATAAAATGACTTCCAGCAGTCAAACCAATCCTTAACATTTAAGGGATACCATTATCTAAACAGAACTTCTGAGCCTCTGCAGTATTATTTAATATACTTGTTTGTCCCTCAATAATCATGATTAATCTTGCCGGGTAGACAAGCCTAACATTATAGTTTGCTTTCATAAGTCGAGAACAGAAGGGGGACATTTCTTTCCTCCTATTCGTAGTTTCGGAGGAAAAATCTTGGAAGATTAATACTTTTTGTTGATGTAATATTAGTGGGTTAGCTTTTCTGTAGTGTTTAAGAATATTAATCTTGTCCTGGAAGTTTAGCATTTTAACCAGTATGGGTCTGGGTCTAGTAATACCCTCAGAATTTTGGCGTAATGGACCCACTCTGTGAGCTCTTTCGATAATCATAGGCATCGGGAGGCTGGCATTTTTAATAATTGGGGAAGTTTAACTGAAACAAAGGCAGCTAAATCTTGGTATTCTGTGGATTCGGGAAGACCAATAATTCTTAAATTATTCCGACGCGAGCGGTCCTCTAGGTCCTCTAATTTAGCTTGTAACAAAGCTATTTGAGACCCGGATTCTTTGTTAGACTGCTCACATTTATGTAATCTATCTTCAGAGTCTGAGATTCGGGTCTCAATTTCCTCCAATCGGGCTGTAAATTGCCTCACTTCCAGGACAATATTATTTATATCTTGTTTAATTTCTTGTTTAACAACATCCAATTGCGGGGAAATCATCCTTGAAATCTGCTCGACTAATTCAGAAAAATCAAAATTTGGGCCTATACCATTATATTGTTCTTGTGCAACTACTAGGGAGCTCTTGGATAGCTTAGCAGATTTCTTGTCTTTATGTTTGGGTGGCATGACCGGTGATGTTTGTTTATGTTGTGTAACAAATCTATCCATGTATGTTGAAATTATTGCTCAAGCTAAGAAGGAAAGAGATATAAAAAATAAGAGGAGGGGGAAAAAAAAAAAAAAAAAAATTGAAAGTGTGAGAAGTATCTCCGACTGTCACTTACTTTCCCTCAATGTGGCAGATTACAGTGCAGTGAGTGAGGACTTGTGTTGATGTGCAGCAATTAAAGTGAGAGTGTGATGCGTGCAAAAAAAAAAAAGAATAGGTAAATAATTCAGTGACTAAATAGATAAAAGAAAAAAGAAAGGGGGATGATTTACTCTACAGTAAAAAAGTGGAAATGTGACTCCAACTGTCACTTACTTTCCCTAAGCGTGACAGGTAACAGTGCCGTGAGTGAGGACTTGTGATGAAGTGCAATAGTTAAGGTAAAAGTGTGAAACGTGGGGGAGAGAAAAGAGAAAAAAAAAAAAAAAAAAAAAAAAGGAGGGAAGAAAAAAAAGAATATACAGAAAAAAGGAGAGAAGAAAGGGAGGGTCTTCCTTTACAGAATCGCCTCCGTGTTCTCTAACCCAAAAGCGTACTATTTAAGTGTTCTTATATTTATAGCTCCTGTAGCAATGTTATCAGCACTTACTACTACTAATCAGCTTGCCTGAATTCACTTTATCTCAAAATTAACTATCTTAACACAAATTACTATCAGCATAAAGCAGACTGTTTAAAATGGATCTGAGGACTCTCTTAAATATCAAGTGGTCTTGCTCATCCTGTCTCCAGAACACTCTTATAGACTCCTATAAATAGACCATTTCACCCAAGAAATCAAGGTAATGTAGCTTTTTAAAAACTACCGGGCACATTATTCAATGGTCCTGCAAGTATATATATTGCCCTGAGTGGTAAAAAAAGACAATTTCAGTTGTAATCCAATTAATGGCCAAACACAAAGTCATGCAGGAATAGATAATTCTGTGGACATCCGGCCTTCCCGTAATAAACTTCCTTCACTTCACTTTGACCCTGTTAGGGCTAATGCAGAACTTAATGTCAGTGTGTATACCCGCAATAAGGGGCAATACTAGTATCAGTGTTATAGTCCTGTTCTGTATCAATGTTGTGAGAAACCCGTGCTGAACTTTCCTCTTTAGATTCTATTTAGGATGGAGTTTAGACTGGGGCGTACCATTAAAAGTTGGTGTGGAGCTTAGGCCAGAGTGTGTAGCAATAGCCATCGAGTAGAGAGTGATACCAAGGTTATGTTCCTACCCTGTGTCAGGGTCCTGGGAACTGCTGCTAGGATATCAGATTATTGGATCTTTTTCCCTTGGAGTATTTTCAGTTGGGGACCTATGTTCATTAACAACAGCAACCAGACTTATTGCAAAACTTCTTGCCCCAGAATGAGAGCAGGACCCTTTAAAGGTGGCGGTGTCAGGGCCAGCGTTCCTACCCTGTATCAGGGTCCTGGGAACTGCTGTTCAATTTCTAGCACCAATTTTCTTCACAGCATTTAAATGTAAAATAAAAGTCCTAAGAGAGTAGCACCACTGCCGGCCCACTACTAACTTATTGTACGATATAGATAATGGCGATGTTTTGGGGGCAGATAGTAAGAGCACTTTTCCCAGCTTTAAGTCTCTCTGATACAGGGCACTATCCACACCACACTGACAGGACTTTATGTAATCTGCACACACCGCTATTCTTTTTTTACGATGTTAGATAAAAGTCTTAGTGGGATATAGCCAGGAGAGATATAGCCCAAATAGGGAGCATAAATAAACAAAGGAGGCCATACATTATAAATCTTTAGTACTCACGACCAGTCTTCCAAACCGGGTTCCCAGTGTAGCGATTCTTAAATCCTCTTGATAAATGCCTGTTTCTGGATAACAGCCCTGAGAGAAATATATACCGATCTCTGCTGCACGTCCCGGCCGTTTTAACAAGCAGTTCCGCTCACTGAGGTCCCCTCACATGTTGCTCTGTATGAGAAGAGAAGGTAAACGCCGCGCCAGGGCGGCGTTGCTTCCACAACAAAGCCGATTCTGTCTTGTGACTTCGGTCACGCTATTAGCCTTAGGCCAAGTCTCCGGCCTGCAGGAAAAAATTGCAGCGCAAGGAGGAATTGCGTTAGGGCGATGTAGCAGGCCCTGTATTTTCGGCTCGCGAAGCAGCAACCAACCGCTCCACTCCGCCTCCGAACCGGAAGTCTGCAGTTTGCCTATTATATATGTGTTATTGCTTGATGTAATTTGTGCAATTTGCGTATATATTGTACCATGGATCCATGTTTTTAACATATTTTGTATTGTATTTTAATTGTATTAAATTTGTATTAACCCGATTTAAGATAATAGAGTTATTGGAGACGTCATAGAACGTTTTTTTACCTATCTTGCATATATTTTATGGCCTACCTGAAGAGTTTAAAGCTAGTTTTATAGTTGAATTTACTTCCTCGGCCTGTGTCAGGCGCTCCTAGGTCTTTCTACATTATTATACTTCTATCTAAGGGCAAGCTAGGTCCCCTTGTGTACCCAGGAGCTAGTAGGAATATTGTGTGAGCACTGTGAGATACCATATTAGTGTATTCAGTGTCCACTACAGTCCTGAAGGACTCATCTGATCTCTGCTGTAAGGACGACAACCCAAAAAGCCCTTTTTAGGGCAAGAACATCAGTCTGCTTTTTTTTCTCTGTGTAATCTAATTGCAGTTGCCTGCCTGCCAGCGTGTGTATCAGGCTCACAGCGTATACTGTGCCCACTTGCCTAGTGCCACCACTCATATATGGTGTAACAGTAGTGTAAATAAAATAAAAAAAAAAAAAAAAAAACTTTTTTGACTTTGAAACATCAGTCTGCTTGTGTAATCTAATTGTAGTTGCCTGCCTACCAGAGTGTGTGCCAGGCTCACAGCGTATACTGTGCCCACTTGCCCAGTGGCACCACTCATATCTTGTTTAATAGTAGTGTAAGTGTACATTTAAAAAAAAAAAAAAAAAAAAACTTTTTGGACTTTGAAACATCAGTCTGCTTTTTTGTCTCAGGCTCACAGCGTATACTGTGCCCACTTGCCCAGTGCCACCACTAATATCTTGTTTAATAGTAGTGTAAGTGTACATTTAAAAAAAAAAAAAAAAAAACTTTTTGGACTGTGAAACATCAGTATGCTTTTTTGTGTCAGGCTCACAGCGTATACTGTGCCCACTTGCCCAGTGCCACCACTCATATCTTGTTTAATAGTAGTGCAAGTGTACATTTAAAAAAAAACAAAAACTTTTTGGACTGTGAAACATCAGTCTGCTTTTTTGTCTCAGGCTCACAGCGTATACTGTGCCCACTTGCCCAGTGCCACCACTCATATCTTGTTTAATTGTAGTGTAAGTGTACATTTAAAAAAAAAAAAAAAAAAAAATTTGACTGTGAAACATCAGTCTGCTTTTTTGTCTCAGGCTCACAGTGTATACTGTGCCCACTTGCCCAGTGCCACCACTCATATCTTGTTTAATAGTAGTGTAAGTGTACATTAAAAAAAAAAAAAAAAAAAAAAAACTTTTTGGACTGTGAAACATCAGTCTGCTTTTTTGTCTGAGGCTCACAGCGTATACTGTGCCCACTTACCCAGTGCCACCACTCATATCTTGTTTAATAGTAGTGTAAGTGTACATAAAAAAAAAAAAAAAACTTTTTGGACTGTGAAATATCAGTCTGCTTTTTTTTGTCAGGCTCACAGCGTATACTGTGCCCACTTGCCCAGTGCTACCACTCATATCTTGTTTAATAGTAGTGTAAGTGTACATTTAAAAATAAAAAACTTTTTTGACTGTGAAACATCAGTCTGCTTTTTTGTCTCAGGCTCACAGCGTATACTGTACCCACTTGCCCAGTGCCACCACTCATATCTTGTTTAATAGTAGTGTAAGTGTACATTTAAAAAAAAAACGACAGGCAGAGGCAGGCCAACCCGCAGGTGCCGTCGTGGTCGTGATGCTGTGATTCCCTTTGGCCCTAGAATAATGCCCAGTGTTCAGAGGCCACGTACCATGAACTCGAAAAGTTCTGAGGACATAGTTGACTGGCTAACACAGGACACCCAATCTTCTACAGATTCCGCTCGGAACCTTGACGCACCATCCTCCTCCAGCTTAGCTTCGGGCACCTCTCAAGTGACCACTTGCCCGCCTGCCGCCACCACCAACACAAGCACAACAGCCGCTTCACTTGATATGTCAGAGGAGATATTTACACATCAGTTGGAAGAAATGAGTGATGCGCAACCATTATTGACAGAGGATGTAAATAACAGTGATGTGTCTCAGTCAGGCAGCATTACAGAAATGGACGTACTGTGTGATGATGATGTTGTACCCACTGCTGCTTCCTTTGTTGAGTTGTCAGATACAAGTGAAGTGGTTGATGATGACGATGCGTCCGCTGATGTCACGTGGGTGCCCGCTAGAAGAGAAGAAGAACAGGGGTAAAGTTCAAAGTACAGGGATTAAACTGATAAGAATAGTACTACTTAACACACCTTATAGTAACGCAGAGAGAGGCAATGCAGAGAGAGGAGTCTGAAGAAGAGGAGTCAGAGGAGGAAGGTGGCTTTGAGGAGGTGGAAGACCAAACACAGCAGGCGTCCCAAGGGGCTTGTTGGCACCTTTCAGGGACCCTTGGTGTTGTACGTGGCTGGGTGGAGGAAGAGACCTTCAATGACATCAGTGAGGACAAGGAACGGGACATGGCTAGCTTGGTATCCAACCTTGTGCAAATGGGGAGTTTGTGGTTGTGCAAATGGACTGTTTGCGGTTGTTTGCGGTGCGTTAAACGGGGAGTTTGGTCTGTCACTGTGAAGCGTGCGTAACCCTTACACTATCTGATCGATACAACATCATACCTGATGTTTTAAAGCACGTTTTTCCAAACAATTTAGGAATGTTAGGTGATTTATGCCCTTTATGGATTAAAACCAGACTCTGCATCAACTTTGTAATTTTCCATGGGAGTTTTGCCATGGATCCCCCTCCGGCATGCCATAGTCCAGGTGTTAGTACCCTTGAAACAACTTTTCCATCACTATTGTGGCCAGAAAGAGTCCCTGTGTGTTTTAAAATTTGCCTGCCCATTGAAGTCAATGGCGGTTCGCCCGGTTCGCCCGTTCGCAAACTTTTGAGGAAGTTCGCGTTCGCAGTTCGCGAACGCAAAATTTTAGGTTTGCGACATCACTACTTGTTGTATATTACTTCAGAGGTTTTCAGACAGGCAAAATATGTGGTATCATTGCACTGGGTCTTGTGGGGGGAAAAGAGTTTGAAGAACCCTTCTCTTGAAAGAGGTGACTGTTAAATCAACCCCATTATTTAATCCTTCCCAGTTAGAACATGATTTTAAATAATTTACTTATTTTTAAACAAATGTAGTTGTGCTTCATAGCACCATGATACTGTACTTATGGCAAAGCTCCTAATAAAAAAAGCTCTCCATGTTCAGTTATTGATTGTTGGGTCATCACAGTTCATCTGATATACTTACATGCTTAAAAGCATTTAGCAACCATGTATATTTATGCAGTGTGTCATGTATACCGGATGAAATCTAGGTTGTTCCAGAAGCCCTTTGTTTTAGCGCTCCGCTCTTCTAGGGACTACTCATACTGTTGATGGGCATGGGTTGGCATAAGCATGGACTTTACTGCCTTGTTTGCCTCATCCTGACATGATTACTAATATTCTGCGGATAACATGGAATGTAGCTCAATCCTCACACCGCACTGTCACATATACCCTGGAAAGACAAACTGAGTTCTCTATGATTGGTCAGTTTTGGAGGGAACCAATGAAGTTTATTTTATTTTTTATACACCACTCATAAACTGCAATTTATATCACATGACATTTTCAACTAATCACTTAGGAGTCTCAAGAAATACCCTGTTGATTGATGAAAATAAATATAGCTGTCAGAACTGCTGTCAGTTATTAGTTGTTTTTTTTGTGAAAAGCTTATTTCTCAGCAATGCCTGAAACAGCCAAGCCAGCGCCTTTGAAGGGCTCAAATAAAGCTGTGACTAAGACTCAGAAGAATGATGCTGTGATGTTAGGCATCAATAATTTATGAATATCAATAAATAAATAATTATGCATCCGAATTACAACATTAATATTTTTTAGTTCTTGGTATTATGGTCAAATATGTGGAAGAAAAAACACACAAAACAGTATAATATCAATTGACAATTTACTTGGCAATCCATATTAAAAGTTAATACAATAAAACAATACTAGTACAAAAGACAGAAACAATACTCGACACAGTGATAACACATTACAATACAATAAACACAACCATGAATCAAAACAATACTCACAAAAGTACAAATTCTAACCTACAGGGCCCAGCCTGACAGCTGGGCCCAGCGTAAAACTCCAGTCCTTCATCCTTGCTGGCTCCTGGTGGAAAAGAGCAAAGCCTTTTCAAAATTCCCCAATTTACTCTAAAACATGGGAGGTACTATATCAGGTAGGCTGGTCTATGATGTCACTGCCTGGAAATGAATTCTACACACTGCCCCCAGTGGACCCTCTAGCAAATTGCATAATTATGCTTAATTTATGACATAAGTCATTAGTGAATGCTCAATACAAACCACCCTTTGACTTATGTCATAAACAAGCATTTATAAAACATTTACCTCTCAACTCTCCCCAGCTTTCACCATTACCTGCCCCACAACAAAACCCATTATTCAATAGAACAATAGACATTTACCCTTAATAGCTGTTTCTTTTACATACGCTTATTGAAAAACACCAGAAAGTTATTACATATTATCTGCCCTTTCAAACTTACACAATTGAGCACGTGCCTCACCAGTTGGAAACCTTAACGCATAAAAAAGGCACGTGCCCACCCTTACAATCATGAACAACTGAAACCCATTTTATTTTTATTATTATAATAAGCCAATGATATTGTATTCATGTGAGGATGTGAGGTGGAGCTTAATATAATAGACACAACAACCCAATAGCACCTCTAAATCATGACACTGTATATATATATATATATATATATATATATATATATATTTATTAATATTTGTATTTCAAAAAATGTTTTTTGTGTTTTAAAGTGTAAAGTATATACCCCACATTCTCATTCTCAGGGAATAGATAAAACCTTTACACAACCTCTGTTACAAAGAAATGCTCAGACATTTTGTATTTTATTAATTAAAATAATACTATTTTATTCAGTCAGTATAAAAAAAAGTCTAAAATATATTGTTACCAGCACAATGTAATAAATGCATTTAATTTAAGATGTATTCCATGCACTTTTTATGTGAAAAGCAGAGAATAAGCCATATTTCACTTTTTACCTCAGGCTGTGAACAATGCCATATTTGGTATAAAATCGAAGCTTGTCACGAAATTCACTATTTTTTTTTTATTATTATTTTTTTTAAATTGACATATATTTTGAACTCCAAGTGTTTTTTATAAATCAAATATGACTTTTTATGAGACATCCACTATGTTAGATTGATCTGACATTGGGGGGGATTTTTTATTTTATTTGTTACTACTGTAATATTTGTTTTAGCTCCAACAAAGGCTAACTCAACCACATTTGTGGTTTTTCCCAATACACTTTTATTTACTATAACTAGGCCTTTCTTTTTTAAATGATATTTACTAAATAACCAATTAAAAGAGAATGTATCTGAACTCTAATAACCCTTTGCATTACTAAAAAAAGGCTTTCCAGGCCTATACAATACTCGCTGTAGACATGTGCCAGTTAATCCCTGAAACTCACAGGTAGCCAGAAATGTACATCTAATTGGGTGAGGGTGTGTTCTGCCTGTTACAGGCAAAGCTAACTTTTGTGCTAACCGTACATAAAAGCCAGTTTGACCAAACACTTTTTTTTTTTTTAAATAATATATTTAGTATATGCAAAGGCTAACTCAACCACACTTGTGCTTTAACCCAATACTCTGTTATTTACTATAACTAGGCCTTTCTTTTTGAAATGATATTTACTAAATACTCCTTTAATTTGTTATTTAGTAAATAAAGCTTAAGTATAAGTGGCTTGGGAAAGTCTATGGTTAAAACAGGGATTTTACACCATAAAATATGGCTCCCCTATTGTTGGTAGCCCTTATTTAAAACCCCTATAACATTTTTGGAAGTAACATTTTTTTTTAATAAGTTATCGCCTAATCTGTGAGAGAATGTAAAATAGTTTTATACCAACAACTATCCCGTAAAAAGGGTTCAACTTATTGCATTGCAAAGTATTGCTGGCCTCTGTCACACAATTGGTTTGAAGGGATATGAAACCCAACATTTTTCTTTCATGTTTTAGAGAGAACATACAATTTGAAACAACTTTACAATTAATTTCAATGATCAAATTTGTGACAGAGCATCGGCAACATACTCCTCCATAGCACAATTCTCCGTAACAGACAGAGGGTAAACCCGGCCCTGAGGAGGAATGGCTCTGGGTTGCAGGTCTATGGCTCAATTGTAAGACCGGTGAGGAGGCAACGTACCAGCACACACCTTGTCAAAAACGTCTAGGAACTCTCGGTACTCTTTTGGCAATTGAGATACTGAAGAAGTGCACAAGATTTTAACTGGTTTCCGAAGACAAGTGGAAATACATTGCGGAGACCAAGACAAAATTTCGGACCTGCTCCAATTGAGACTGGGATTGTGCTTTTGGAGCCAGGGATTACCCAGAACAACCGGAAAATGCGGAGAGTTTATCACCTTGAACTGGAGGGTTTCAAATGGAGAGCCCCTACAGCCATGGATAACGGAGCAGTTTCGTGAGTAACAAGTGCGGGCGTTTGCCGGCCATGTAGGACAAGACTTCAAAAGGTGGCCCTGTAACTAGTGATGTCGCGAACCTAAAATTTTCGGTTTGCGAATGGCGGACTCAAACTTCTGGTATTGTTCGCGAACGTGCGAACCGCCATTGAATTCAATAGGCAGGCAAACTTTAAAACCTACAAGGACTCTTTCTGGCCACAATAGTGATGGAAAAGTTGTTTCAAGGGTACTAACACCTGGACTGTCGCATGCTGGAGGGGGATCCCTGGCAAAACTCCCATGGAAAATTACATAGTTTATGCAGAGTCTGCTTTTAAGCCATAATGGGCCTAAATCAACTAACATTCCCAAAGTGGCTGTCTCAAAACATCCCGGACAGAAGATAGATTGATAGATAGATATACATAGATTGATAGTTAGATAGAATCGATAGAAGAGAAATAGATTTGTTAGATATATAATTACCCTAATAAAGTCTAATAATTAAACATGCGTTCTTGGACCCAACTAGGTTGTGTTAAGTAGTACTGTTCTTCGCACTTTCAGCCCTGTAACTCCCCCTATTGGTGGAGGTCTATATGGCGGTTATGATTACCCTGACAAAGTATAACAACAAGACACGTGGTCTGGGACCCATGGTAATTTTGTTGTGTTAAGTAAAACTTTTCTTATCACTTGAATCCCTCTTACCCCCCCTTTTGTTGGAGCTCTATATGGCCTGCATGATTAGCCTGACAAAGTATAATAAAACATCTGGTCTTGGACCCATGGTAATTAGGTTGTGTTTAAGTAGTACTATTCTTATAACTGTAATCCCTTTTACTCCCCCTATCAAGGGAGGTCTATATGGCCTGCATGATTACCCTGACAAAGTATAACATCAAGACACACGCTGTTGGACCCATGATTACTAGCTTGTGTTAATTAGTACTTTTCTTAGCACTTTAATCCCTGTCCCCCCCCCTATCGGGGGTGTTCTATATGGCCTGCCTGATTACCCTGAAAAAATATAATAATAAGACATGCGGTCTGGTACCCATTTTAACTAGGTTGTGTTTTAAGTACTACCAGCCTTAGCACTTTAATCTCTGTAACTCCCCCTATTTGGTAAGGTCTATACGGCCTGGATGATTACCCATACAAAATATAATAATAAGACATCTGCTCTTGGTCTGCGACCCATGGTAACTATGTTGTGTTAATTAGTAATGTCCTTCGCATTTTAATAGCTGTTACTCATACTCACCCTATCGGTGGAGGTCTATATGGCCTGCATGATTACCCTTACAACATATAATAACCAAACATATGCTCTGGGACCCATGGTAAGTAGGTTGTGTTAAGTAGTACTGTTCTTTGCAGTTTAATACCTGTTACAACACCAAATGGTGGCAGGTCTATCTGGCCTTCATGATTAGCTGCACCCAACCCCAAAAAAAAGCTGAGTGGTCTCAGACTAACACCCATGGCTAACTCGGTTGTTTCAATTAGTACTATTCTTAGCACTTTCATCCCTGTTTCGGGTGCTCTACATGGCCATCATGATTAGCCGAACAAAATACTACAATCCAACCTTTGCTCAGTCTTCATAGGCCCTTCATTGTCTGTATTTTGATAGTACAGTTCTTATTATTTTTATAGCTGATACAACACCAAATGGTGGCAGCTCTATATGGCCTGCATGATTAGCCGCACCCAATACAAAAATAAATCCAAGCGGTCTTGGATTAACACCCATGGCTAACTCTGTTGTTTCAAGTAGTACTATTCTTAGCACTTTCATCTCATCATCCCTGTTACTTCCAGGACTCTCGGTGGTGGTCTACATGGCCATCATGATTAGCCTAACCAAATACTACAATCCAACCTTGGCTCAGTCTTCATAAGGCCCTTCATTGGCTGTATTTTGGTAGTACTGTTCTTATTAGTTTAATACCTGATACAACAACGAATGGTGGCAGCTCTATATGGCCTGCATGAATAGCCACACCCAAAGCCAAAAAAAAGCCAAGCGGTCTTGCACTAACACCCATGGCTAACTCTTTTGTTTCAAGTTCTACTATTCTTAGCTCTTTCATCTCATCCCTGTTACTTCCAGGACTCTCAGTGGTGGTGGTCTACATGGCCATCATGATTACCCTCACCAAAATATAACAACAATACGTGTGTGCAGGGAACCATGGTAAGCTTACTTCCTTTCGCAAAATTGAGTATAACAGTTGCAGGCAGAGGTTCTGACTCTGCATTATGGCTGCACCTCTCCCTAAAAGAGGCATGCGTTACAGAGTCTGTGGGCATGTATGCAAAGAGCTGGCCTGCCTAAAAAGAGGAGCAAGGCTGTAAAGGTTGTTCTCCTTCAGCCGTTTTATACGCTGTCCCACGGCCACGACCCTCAACAACCACAACAGAATGAAACACCACATATGCCATCCTTTTGAACAACAGAGTACAGGTATGGCATTGATTTTAGTTACACGGCGATATTTATTATGAACCGTGAAATTGAAAACAAAAACATGATTGGACACCAAGTACAGTACAGGTCGTTCTCCTTCGGCCTTTTTAGAATAGTGTTCCGGACCCCCAACAAAAACAACAGCAGGAAAGAGGACATATGGCATCCTTTTGAACAATAGATGACAGGTAAGGCATAGATTTTACAAATCCATAGATAATTTTTTTGCAACTGTGAAATAAAAAAAAACATTGATTGGACACCCAGCACACTTCTTTATCCTTAGGCCTTTTTATAAGAGGCTCCCGGAGCCTCAACAGAAAAAAACATTATGAAAGAGGACATATGTCATCCTTTTGAATAATAGATTACAGGAAAGGCATTGATTTTAGAATCCCAGAGATCATTTATATGACCCGGGAAATAGAAAAAAACATTGATTGGACACCCAGTACACTTCTTTATCCTTAGGCCTTTTTATAAGAGGCTCCCGGAGCCTCAACAGAAAAAAACATTATGAAAGAGGACATATGTCATCCTTTTGAATAATAGATTACAGGAAAGGCATTGATTTTAGAATCCCAGAGATCATTTATATGACCCGGGAAATAGAAAAAAACATTGATTAGACACCCAGTACACTTATTTATTCTTAGGCCTTTTTAATAAGAGGGTCCCGGAGCCTCAACCGAAACAACAGCATGAAAGAGAACATATGTCATCCTTTTGAATAATAGATTACAGGAAAGGCATTGATTTTAGAATCCCAGAGATCATTTATATGACCCGGGAAATAGAAAAAAACATTGATTAGACACCCAGTACACTTATTTATTCTTAGGCCTTTTTAATAAGAGGGTCCCGGAGCCTCAACCGAAACAATAGCATGAAAGAGGACATATGTCATCCTTTTGAATAATAGATTACAGGAAAGGCATTGATTTTAGAATCCCAGAGATCATTTATATGACCCGGGAAATAGAAAAAAACATTGATTAGACACCCAGTACACTTATTTATTCTTAGGCCTTTTTAATAAGAGGGTCCCGGAGCCTCAACCGAAACAACAGCATGAAAGAGGACATATGTCATCCTTTTGAATAATAGATTACAGGAAAGGCATTGATTTTAGAATCCCAGAGATCATTTATATGACCCGGGAAATAGAAAAAAACATTGATTAGACACCCAGTACACTTATTTATTCTTAGGCCTTTTTAATAAGAGGGTCCCGGAGCCTCAACCGAAACAATAGCATGAAAGAGGACATATGTCATCCTTTTGAATAATAGATTACAGGAAAGGCATTGATTTTAGAATCCCAGAGATCATTTATATGACCCGGGAAATAGAAAAAAACATTGATTAGACACCCAGTACACTTATTTATCCTCAGGCCTTTTTAATAAGAGGGTCCCGGAGCCTCAACCGAAACCACAGCATGAAAGTGGACATATGTCATCCTTTTGAATAATAGATTACAGGAAAGGCATTGATTTTAGAATCCCAGAGATCATTTATATGACCCGGGAAATAGAAAAAAAACATTGATTAGACACCCAGAACACTTATTTATTCTTAGGCCTTTTTAATAAGAGGGTCCCGGAGCCTCAACCGAAACAACAGCATGAAAGAGGACATATGTCATCCTTTTGAATAATAGATTACAGGAAAGGCATTGATTTTAGAATCCCAGAGATCATTTATATGACCAAGGAAATAGAAAAAAACATTGATTAGACACCCAGTACACTTATTTATCCTCAGGCCTTTTTAATAAGAGGGTCCCGGAGCCTCAACCGAAACAACAGCATGAAAGAGGACATATGTCATCCTTTTGAATAATAAATTACAGGAAAGGCATTGATTTTAGAAACCCGGAGATAATTTGTTGCAACCGGGAATTTGAATCAAACAAATGATTTGATGGACACCCAGTACACTTCTTTCTACTTCGGCCTTTTTATAAGATGGTCCAGGACCCTCAAAAAAAACACCAGCAGGAAAGAGGACATATGGCATCCTTTTGAACAATAGAGTACAGGTACAGCATTGATTTTACAAACCCAGAGATACTTTTGGTCAAATGTGAAATAGAAAAAAAAATTGAGTGGACACCCAGTACACCTCTTTCTCCTTAGGCCTTTTTATAAGTGGGTCCAGGACCCTCAAACAAAATACCAGCAGGAAAGAGAACATATGACATCCTTTTGAACAATAGAGTACTGGTACGGCATTGATTTTAGAAACCCACAGATAATTGTTTGGAAAAGTGAAATAGCCCCAAAAACCATGCTTGGACTCCCACTCCAGGTCGTTCTCCTTCAGCTTTTTTATAAGAGGGTTCAGCACCCTCAATAGAAACTACTGCAGGAAACACCACCACATATGCCATCCTTTTGCACAAGCGAGTACAGGTATGGCATCCATTTTAGAAACCCAGAGATAATTGAGAGGAACCAGGAACATTTTTCTAAAAATTTGATGGGGCACCCATTACAGGTCGTTCTCCTTCAGCCTTTTTATACCACGGGCCACGACCCGCAACAGGCACAACAGCATGAAACACCACATATGCCACCCTTTTGCACAATAGAGTACAGGTATGGCATAGATGGAACACGGAGATAATTTAGAGCAACCAAGAGACGGATAAAGATGCTTGGTCGGTCCTCCTCCTTCAAATGTGTGGCATTTTGTGTTCAATTTAATGGTCCACCAGATATGAGTGGTTTGCTAAGTTGTACAATTCGTAACAGTTTAATCACTAGTGTTATGTGCCTTATTTTTTTTATTTGAGTTTTGTACCCACAGAGCTGCAGCAGAGGCCAGAAAAATTAGGAATGTACAAATGACTGAAAAAATTGGGTATTGTTGTAGCAACTGCTGTAGCAGCGGCCAGAAAAATTGATGTTTGTAAAACATTTATAAAGTGCCCTAAAAGCTTGTGGCTTGAACACTAGTTGTTGGCGGATAAGTCAAGCAAGTCCTCCGGCTTTATAACAAACAAAAAAAGGACAGCCTGTGTACCAGTTGTAGCCCAAGCCAGCTCATCTCATCATCAGGCCTTTTTTATTCAAATGTATCGCCCAATGTCAGTCCCTTCGGGATCCAGCCCTCATTCATTTTTATAAAAGTGAGATAGTCAAGGCTTTTTTGACCTAGCCGACTTCTCAGTGACAAAACCTCCTGCTGCACTGAAAGTCCTTTCGGACAAGACACTTGAAGCGGGGCAGGCCAGAAGTTCCATTGCAAATTGGGATAGCTCAGGCCACAAGTCCAGCCTGCACACCCAGTAGTCAAGGGGTCCATCGCTCCTGAGAGTGTCGAGATCCGCAGTTAAAGCTAGGTAGTCTGCTACCTGTCGGTTGAGTCTTTCTCTAAGGCTGGATCCCGAAAGGCTCTGATGGTGCATGGGAGTTAAAAAGGTACGCATGGGACTTCCGGTGGGCGTGCAGAGCAACAAGTCGCACTTCAGCAGAGCTCCGTGCGGCTTGTGCAAAGAAAAGGATCTTTTTGGTCCCCAAAGTACCCCAACACATTTCTCCTAGGCAGCACTTCAACCGGTAGACTGCCGGAGTACCACAGTGTTAGGAGCTGACATCTCGCTCCACTACCGGAGGGGCCACAGAACGAAGATCCACCGGGCGGTGGAAAGCAGCACTATCGTAACAGCGCAAAGAGGAGACCGGAGAATTCCAGAGCGGTCCGTAAGTTGTGGGGGCACAGATATCCCTCAATAAATATAAAACAAGCAAAGGGGACACGACTGTAACGGGGCCCAGTGACTGACCCCGGGCAGGGCGCGGGAACAAGCGCCATCTTGGGGCCTAACAAATGTCAGGACTTCTCAGACCCTAGAAGGGATAAATTACAAGAGCACCAACAAGGCAAGAGGGCGATACCGAAAAAGCCAAACTTTGTTAATCGCGCCCCAGAAAGGGTCCATAGACTGTTATATCCCGCAATAAATCAGGGATCACGAACCACCCAGACATAGATAGCACACCAGCAGAGAAAAGAAACAGAAGTTATGTGACAGAGTGCTTCCCCCCTGTTTCTTTCTGGAGGATATTTATCTCCCTAAAACAGATCATTGAAGGAGTCCCAGACACTGAAAATAAGCAAAAAAAGCCTCCTGCTCTAACCTATTTACACATAAGTAACTTCATCCTCAGCATGGCACACTAGACCAGCGCCGGAGGCCCTTGTAACCCCCCACATCCTCAGAGGCCCTCCACTTATTCAGCTATGTTTGTCTTGCCCTAACTAGTAAAGGTCGCTATAATCTGTGTATTACTCCCAAAACCACAAGAGCTGCTTGTATGCAAAAGTATTTCCTACCTTATAACAAAAAGACTGATAAAATGGCAGGCAGACAGAAACAACCGGATAGACGCCAAAAGCATCAGGCAGAAACTCAGGGAGACTCGCACCCGCAAGGAGACACCTCAGAACTCACCCAAGATACACACCCTATAGTTGCGCAACTCTCAGCTCTGTTCCTGCCAAAAATTGAACAACTGCAAACAGGGGTAGACACGCTTTCCACAGACTTCAAGGCCTTCTCATCCCGACTACAGAATGTAGAACAGAGAGTGGCGGAGGGAGAGGAGAGACACAGGGAAGCCTCATCAGCGCTCTCCACGCTACAGAAACAAAATAAAATGCTGCTAACTAAACTGGACGATTTGGAAAACCGTTCACGACGGAACAACATTCGTATTGTGGGTGTCCCAGAATCTGTCCCACCTAAAGCACTAATGGACTTTGTGGAAAACGTTCTCCCTGACCTGCTTAAATTTCCTGCCTCCAGCTTACCATGTGTTGCAGAAAGAGTGCACAGAATAGGAGCCCCTCAACGCGAGGGAACATCTAATCAAGGTCCGAGGCAAATCATGGTGCGCTACTTAAATTTCAAAGACAAAATGATGCTGATAAGGGCATATAGACAAATACCATCACTCATGTATGAAGGAAAGAAAATATGTATTTTCCAGGACTACTCGGCAGAGGTGGCTAAGAAAAGGAGGGAATTCTCGCCATATTGCAGAGATCTGATTGCCCGCGGAGAGTCGGTGGCTCTCCTATACCCAGCTCGACTGCGACTACAAACAGCCCAAGGACCTCAGTTTTTCGACTCACCCAAGCATCTCCAGCTATTCCTGGAGAGATCAGGAACTGCTACAGGAACAGTACAGAGACCGCACCAGGAAGAAGAAGAAGAGACCTGAAACCAGCATGTATAGTCCGGGCGGACAATATAATAAGTATAATCTAAGTTACTACTTCGGCCATATGGAGGGCTGTTAAAGACTCTAAGTGGTTTATTCCACTACCTAACTGTTCTTTTCAAGTTGGGGGGGGGGGGGGAGGGCTGTTGGGGCTTTGTGAAGTATATTCGTTTACTTGTTTATTTGTTTTTGCACTATAATTCACCATCAAGACTCAAATACTGGTTTTCAATTTAGCACTTGAACTGTTTGGATAACTGATCGAATTAGCGTTTACTAGATAGGGCATGGTATTACACTGTTGACTTTCTCTCTTGTGCACAGGTCTGTCAAAGTGTAGCTGAGAAATTAATCCAGTACTGAAGGAGCATCATCTTCTCCCGCAGCCGGCTAACCGTGAGTACCCAGGACAGATCCCCTACACCATATGCTCACCACATATCATTTATACCTAAGCATCACACTACCATTGCTTATCATGAAAATTGTCTCATGGAATGTGGGGGGTATCACCTCACCCATAAAACGGAAAGCCATTCTCAAATACCTCAAAGACCATCACACGGATATAGCGATACTGGAAGAGACACACCTGTCTAGTGTAGAGCACCAGAAACTGAAGCAGGGATGGGTAGGAGAAGTCATTCACACCACATATGGGGAAAAGCGGGCCAGAGGAGTAGCAATTCTTTTTAGGAAAAATCTAGACTATCATATAGACAAACAACTAGTAGATACACAGGGCAGATACGTCCTCATAAAGCTTAAGTTAGGGACCAAAGGGATAATGATTGGAGGAGTATATGGTCCCCACACTAATAAGAGAGACTTTTGGATAGACTTCCATAGGGAGATATTGAGATTCGCAGATGCTCCCCTGATATTGGGAGGGGACTTTAACATAGCACCTCAGACACCAGCGGACAGATATAGAGACCCCAGTATGCACACCTCCCAACATTCAAAACATCACAATGCTAGAAGGGACTCACAAATTCTCTCTAAATTCAAACATGCGCTGAAACTAACGGATATCTGGAGAGACAGACACCCAGAAGAAAAAAACTTCACATGTCACACTTTAGCTAAACATACCCTCTCCAGGATTGACCTATTTCTGACATCAGACTCTTTGGGGCCACTTATCACAGACACGGACATAGATGTAGCGACAATATCAGATCACGCACCAATTACGCTGAAAATCAGGCTAACACCAGTGAGAGAGGGGCCTCGTAGATGGAGGTTTCCATCTTACCTCTATGGAGACATCAATTTTAAGAGATGGCTTATGGGGGAGTGGAAGGCATATGAAACATTAAATGCTACACACATGCAGGACACACTCTTATTCTGGGAGGCAAGTAAAGCGGTAATGAGAGGTGTCATCACCTCCTATTCGGCTGGCAAACTAAAACAGAGAAAGAATAGAATTGAGGAGATGCTGCGCAGGCTCATTAACTCTAGAAACAAATACTTGAGACACCCCAACCAACTCACAAAACAGAAGTACATAGAAGCAAAAAAGCACAGAGACATGACACTACATCAAAACGCAATCAGGGAATTGACAGTTACGCAGGCCAAATTCTACAGGCATGGTAACAAGACGGGTAGATTCCTAGCCAGACTTACACAACTAGCTAAACCCAACAAATGTATAGGGGCAATCAAAGTGAAGAACTCCATATGCACAACAACGGCGGGAATCCACACAGCCTTCACAGACTATTATCAGACGCTCTACTCTGGACAGACTGTGGATAAAACTAAAC
Organism: Bombina bombina; assembly: GCF_027579735.1. Lineage (NCBI taxonomy): Eukaryota > Metazoa > Chordata > Amphibia > Anura > Bombinatoridae > Bombina > Bombina bombina. The sequence goes on along the minus strand of NC_069505.1, from coordinate 367,195,489 downwards.
AAGCAGTGTTTTGGGACTCCATACACACCCCTCACATATCAGATGAACACTTGACACTTTTAAACGCACCCATCACAGAGACGGAGACGTTGAGAGCCATTAAGTCCCTGCCTCTAGACAAAACGCCAGGACCAGACGGACTACCTGGGGAATTTTACAAGTTGATAGGAGGGGAGGTGACGGGTGTACTCACCAAACTGTTTAATAAAATTATGGCAGGGGAGATAAAACCCAATGATCGTTTTACAGAGGCAAATGTCACAGTTATTCCCAAAGCAGGCAGGGACCCGTTACTACCACAGTCATACCGCCCAATTTCCTTGATGAACCAAGATTACAAACTGTTCACAAAGATAATGGCAGATAGACTGGCAATTGCGCTCCCCTCGGTGATCCACCGGGACCAAACAGGTTTTGTCAAGGGCAGATCCTCAGTATTAAACTTAAGAAAATTGCAATTCATTCTCACACATTTTTGGAATAAATCGAAGGAGGGGAGGGGAGACACTCCAGAGTCCTGCGCCCTCTTAGTAGACGCGGAAAAGGCCTTTGACATGGTCCTTTGGGACCATCTTTTCCTCACCCTTAAAAATTTTGGTATTACAGGCCACTTCGCGCACGCGGTGAGAGCTCTGTATGCCAACCCCAAGGCATCTGTCATAGTTAATGGAGTGGCATCCCCTCCCTTCCAACTGGGCAGGGGAACTAGACAGGGATGCCCGCTGTCCCCTCTCCTTTTTGATATGGCCATCGAACCCCTTGCCATTAAAATAAGAGCAGATACGGAGGGGTTGTGGGTAGGTGGGGAACAGTGCCACTTGTCCCTTTTCGCTGATGACATGATACTGTATGTACAAAACCCATCCAGAAACATCCCCAAAATTATGGACATCATACAGCAATTTAGCCTAATCTCAGGATACAAAGTAAACACGGACAAGTCCGAGTTAGTTTGGCTATGCAAAAAACAGACACACCCAAATCTGCAGCGTACCTTTAAACAAGTCACCCACTCTTTCAAGTACCTGGGGATCATACTGTCCACAGATCCTGGGAAGTGGTATGATCTAAATTACTGTAACCAAATAAAAGACATCCAAGACATGCTGGTCAGATGGGGGGGACTGCCACTTACACTGTCAGGTAGGACAGCCCTCATAAAAATGATCGCGTTCCCGAAACTCCTGTACCTGTTCCAGATGATACCTGAAAACATTCATAAGTCCGATCTGAGCAAACTGAACGAATCAATCACCTCTTTTATCTGGGCGGGGAAAAAACACAAGATAAAGGCCAGTAGACTGATGGCAGAGACCCCCTCAGGGGGATTGGCACTCCCCAATATAGGAGCATACTGTAGTGCAGCACAGATCAAATATGTAGCAGACTGGTTGACCGAGAGAGAGAACTTCACAATACCCAAACTAGAGGAACAGGGGACATACCCCTGGTCACTGCAGGCGATCCCACACATGTCCCCAGCGCAAGCTGAAAAATCCTTTAGATGCTATCCAATGATACTTCAACCCCTGAGAGCATGGTGGAAACTGTGTAGAGCCCTCAAATTTGACCATCACTTTACTAGATTTCTTCCTCTAAAAGGGAACCCGGAGTTCCCGGCGGGCATTGATTCTGGGGTGTTTGGAGGCTGGAAGGCTAGGGGACTGACATCCATATCACACATGTTAAACAAACTAGACACAACGGTTAAAACGTTTCAAGACCTACAGAATCAGTTCAACTTACCAAACTCACATCACTTCGCATATTTACAGGCTAGACACTACGCCAAAGAACTGATAAGGAAAGAGAGTGTCGTAGATCAAAACTTAAGCATAAATAGACTGCTTCACAAAACCGAACAGGGGGTGACCTCTATATCACACATATACAAGCTTCATATGAAGGGAACTAACGACTCAACGTTAACGCACATTAGTGACATGTGGACGAATATATTGAACACTGACATAACAATAGACCTTACCAGAAGAGCATATCTTTATCGAGGAAAGGGTCCCTGTCGGCGATTAGCCGAGAGTCGCATATCAGACTACTACAGACAGCATACATCTCACCAAAAATATACAAAAAATGGAGGCCAGAAACAGAAGGTTCTTGTCATAAGTGCCAATTCCCAAATGCAGACCTTTTACACTTGATTTGGGCTTGCCCGAAAATAACTAGATTCTGGGGTATGATAGCGCACTGGTTGAACACCACACTACACGTAGAAATAAAGATGTCTCCCAAACTGATAGTCTTCCTGCATTCTCCAGAGCATGAGCTAAAATCTCATGGACGGCTGGTTAGTAACATCCTACTACAGGCTAGAAAACTCATCTTCCACAAATGGCTTAGCCCAGAGGCTCCCACTCTTACACAACTTAAAAATACGATACTCAAGCAGGTAACCTATGAAATAGCAGATGCCATGCAAGACACACAGGGCAGAACCAGGTCACTGATGAAAAAATGGGGTACATACATAGAGACATTAAAACCATCGTTGCAGGAGCAACTCCTATATCCCATAAAGGACACAGAATTTATGCTCGAGGAACACCTTAGAGGGAAGTGGAGCAACATTTACCATGTGAATGGGGACACAAGTAGAGCCGCCAATACATACGCACTGTCTTGATCTGTCCTGGGGAGGCCGGTACCGCGGGAGGGAGATGATGAAAGGTTCTTCACATAAGAGCCGTCTAATACCAATTCTGATAGAGAGCAAATTGTTATATGTTGGTTATTTATCATTATGTAATCTATAGGACATAAAATGGATACACTTTTCCTCAATATGAGGAGTGCTGTTTGGAGGGAGAAAAAGGAGAGAAGGTAAGTTAGAAAGGGTTAAAGAAAAAGTGGAAAATGAAGTTGCCAAGAGAGGCTCAAAATCATTACCTATCTGACTCTCTCTGGTAGAATCTGTTAAATTTAAGATGAGACTAAAAACTTCTTGAGAGTCTGCAAACATTGTTATTTGTCACTGTCCATGCAAAGATTTATATATATTCGACTGTAAACACTCACTGAAGCAATGTATGTATTCTTGGTAACTTTGATTGGAAAATAAAAGTTTAAAAAAAAAAAAAAAGGTACGCATGTCCTCCATCAACAAGACATCAGGAAAGCGTCCGGTCCTTGCCGCCGTGGTCGTGGGAGGAGGAGGATTAATTTAATCTCTTCCCCTGTTACATTCCCGTCGTGCTGTGACATCACCCTTATACGCGGTGTAAAGCATAGTTTTTAATTTATTATGAAAATGCTCCATCCTTTCCGACTTGCGGGAATTTGGTAACATTTCAGGCACTTTATGCTTATACCGGGGGTCGAGGAGCGTGGACACCCAGTACAGGTCGTTCTCCTTCAGCTTTTTTATACGAGGGTCCCTCAACAGGCACGACAGCATGAAAGAACCCATTTGAACAAGGTTGGATGCCGAGCTAATCATGTCCGGTTCCTCCTCCTCACTGATCTCACTGATGCTATCTTCTTCCCCCCAGCCACGTACAACACCACGGGTACCAGAGTGGTGACAAAAACAAGCACCCTGGGATCCCTGTTGTGCTCGGTCTTCCTCCTCCTCCTCCTCCTCCTCAAAGCCACATTCCTCCTCTGACTCCTCTTCCTCACAATCCTCTGCCTGCGTTACCGCAGGTCCAGCAAGCGATGCTGATTCGGCTGTTTGTGGGGGTGATGGACACCACAACTCTTCCGCTTCCTCTTCACGCTCATCTACTGCCTGATCCAGCACTCTTCGCATGGCACGCTCCAGGAAGAAAACAAATGGTATGATGTCACTGATGGTGCCTTCGGTGCGACTGACAAGGTTTGTCACCTCCTCAAAAGGACGCATGAGCCTACAGGCATTGCGCATGAGCGTCCGGTAATTTGGAAAAAATATACCCAGCTCCCCAGAGGCTGGCCTAGCACCCCGGTCATACAAATACTCATTAACAGCTTTTTCTTGTTGTAGCAGGCGGTCAAACATTAGGAGTGTTGAATTCCACCGTGTCAGCTGTCGCAAATCAAGCGCCTCACTGGCAGGTTGTTTCGACGCAGGATATCGGACAAGTGCTCCATGGCCGTGTAGGAACGCCTGAAATGGCCACACACCCTCCTGGCCTGCTTCAGGACGTCCTGTAAGCCTGGGTACTTATGGACAAATCGTTGTACAATTAGATTACACACATGTGCCATGCACGGCACATGTGTCAACTTGCCCAATTTCAATGCCGCCACCAAATTACTTTCATTGTCAGAAACAACCTTGCCAACCTCCAGTTGGTGCGGAGTCAGCCACTGATCCACCTGTGCGTTCAGGGCGGTCAGGAGTGCTGGTGCGGTGTGACTCTCCGCTTTCAGGCAAGTCAACCCCAAGACGGCGTGACACTGCCGTACCCGGGATGTAGCGTAGTACCTGGGGAGCTGGGGGGGTGCCATAGATGTGGAGCAAGATGCAGAAGTTGAAGAGGACTCAGCCAAGGAAGAGGTTATGGAAGAGGATGGAGTAGGAGGAGTAGAGGAGGTAGCAGCAGGCCTGCCTGCAAGTCGTGGCGGTGTCACCAACTCTTCTGCAGAGCCACGCATTCCATGCTTGTCAGAAGTCAGCGGGTTTACCCAATGCGCAGTGTAGGTGATATACCTGCCCTGACCATGCTTTGCAGACCAGCTATCCGTGGTCATATGGACCCTTGCCCCAACGCTGTGTGCCAGACATGCCATAACTTCCTTTCTCACAACAGAGTACAGGTTTGGGATTGCCTTTTGTGAAAAGAAATTTCTGCCAGGTACCTTCCACTGCGGTGTCCCAATAGATACAAATTTTTTGAAAGCATCAGACTCCACCAGCTTGTATGGTAAAAGCTGGCGGGCTAAGAGTTCAGACAAGCCAGCTGTCAGACGCCGGGCAAGGGGGTGACTTTGAGAAATTGGCTTCTTAAGCTCAAACATGTCCTTGACAGACACCTGACTGTGGGCAGATGACCAGGAACTGCTACGTAAGAGAGACTGAGTGGAGGATGGTTGAGAGGGGGCAAGGAGGACAGCACTGGTTGACGTGGCTGAAGATGCTGGAGCTGGAGGAGGAGGGCGGCTTTCACTTTGTGTGCTGCTTCTACTCATGTGTTCTTCCCATCGGCCTTTGTGATGGGAGACCATGTGCCTTCGCAAAGCAGTTGTACCTAGGTGGCTGTTGGACTTCCCACGACTCACTTTCTTTTGGCACAGGTTGCAAATGGCATCGCTGTTGTCAGAGGTAGACACACAAAAAAAATGCCACACTGCTGAGCTCTGCAATGACGGCATTCTGGTGGTGACAACAGCATGTGTTGATGGGCGTCAGCGTGCTGTCTGGCTGACCCCTGGTGACGATGCATGCTGTCTGACTGTGCCACTAGCTCCTTGAGACGACCTCCCCATGATTCCAAATCGTCTCCTCCTCCTCCTCCTCTCTGTCTCCCCATCTGAACTTTCCCCCTCTTCTTCTCTTCTAGCAGGCACCCATGTGACATCCACCGACACATCATCATCAACCGCTTCACTTGTATCTGAAACATCAAGAAAGGAAGCAGCAGTGGGTACAACATCATCATCATCATCACACTGTACCTCCATGTCGGTAATGCTGCCTGACTGAGACTGATCACTATTATCTACATCCTCTGTCAATGATGGTTACGCATCACTCATTTCTTCCAACTGATGTGTCAATAACTCCTGTTACAGATTAAGTGAAGTGGCTGTGGTGCTAGTGTTGGTGGTGGCAACAGGCGGGGGAGTGTCACTGGTCACTTGAGACCTGCCCAAAGCACAGCTGGACGTAGATGGTGCGTCAAGGTTAGGAGGACTAGCAGCGGAAGCTGAAGAAGATTGGGTGTCCTGTGTTAGCCATTCAACTAGGTCTTATCAGAAGTTTTTGTGTCCCCCTGGCACCCGGCGTCTGAACAATGTGCATATTTGTAGGGTCTAAAGGAATCACAGCACCACGACCACTGAACCTGCGGGGTGGCCTGCCTCTGCCTGTCATTTTTTTTAAAAATGGACACTAACAATACTATTACACCAATTGAGTGGTAGCACTGTGAAAGTGGGCACAGTATACGCTGTGAGACTGACAACAACAAAAAAGACAGATGTTTTAAAAATCACAAATTGTTATTTTTTTTAAATATTACAAGTACTGTGACAACAAATATGATTGTTTGGCACTAGTTGGCAAATGGGCCTGTCTGGCACACATGCTGGGAGAAAGGAAACTGCAATTCAATGGCACTAGGAGACTGAAGATTCACAGTCAAAACAGTTATGATTAACAGAAATTCCAATCCTGTTACAATAAATATGATTGGTGGCACTAATTGGCTAGTTGGGACTGGCACACAGGCAGGCAGGCAGGAGGAAAATGCAATTCAAGGAGGGCACTAGTAGACTGCAGATTGACAGTCAAAACAGTGATGATTGACAAATTTTGCAATACTGTTAAAATAAATATGATTGCTGGCACTAATTGGATAGTTGGGCCTGGCACACAGGCTGGCAGGAAGTGGAAAAGTGCAATTCAATGGCACGAGCAAACTGAGGATTAAGATCAACAATCAAATTTTTTTTAATTTTAATTAGTAACTATACTGTGACAACAATTATGATTGGTGTAAATAGTTGGCAAGACGGCCTGGCACAAAAGGCTGGCAGGCAGGAGGTAGATGCAATTCAAAGACACTAGGAGACTGATTACTGACAGTCAAAACAGTGATGATTAACAATTTTTGCAATACTGTTAAAATAAATATGATTGCTGGCAATAATTGGCTAGGTGGGCCTAGCACACAGCAGGCTTCAAGGCAGGAGGAAAGTGCAATTCAATGGCACCAGCAAACTGAGGATTCACAACAACTATTACCAAAAATTTTAATTTTTAATTATTAAGAATACTGTCACAACAAATATGATTGGTGTAAATATTTTTCGAGTAGGCCTGGCACACAGGCTTAGAAGGCAGTAGAAAAGTGCAATTCTAGGGCACGAGCAAACTGAGGATAAAGATCATCAACAATCAAGAATTTTTTAATTTTAATTAGTAACTATACTGTGACAAAAAATTATGATTGGTGTAAATAGTTGGCAAGACGGCCTGGCACAAAAGGCTGGCAGGCAGGAGGTAGATGCAATTCAAGGACACTAGGAGACTGATTACTGACAGTCAAAACAGTGATGATTGACAATTTTTGCAATACTGTTAAAAGAAATATGATTGCTGGCAATAATTGGCTAGGTGGGCCTGGCTCACAGCAGGCTGCAAGGCAGGAGGAAAGTGCAATTCAATGGCACCAGCAAACTGAGGATTCACAACAACTATTACCAAAATTTTAAATTTTTAATTATTAAGAATACTGTCACAACAAATATGATTGGTGTAAATATTTTTCAAGTAGGCCTGGCACACAGGCTTGGAAGGCAGTAGAAAAAATTCTAGGGCACGAGCAAACTGAGGATTAAGATCAACAATCAAATTTTTTTTTTTTTTTGTCTGTGACAACAATTATGATTGGTGTAAATAGTTGGCTAGACGGCCTGGCACAAAAGGCTGGCAGTGACAGGCAGGAGGTAAATGCAATTCAATGGCACTAGGAGACTGAATATTTTCAGTCCAAAAAATTATGATTTTTATTTTTTTATATACTGTTACAAGAATTATGATTGGTGCCACTAATTGGCTAGTTGGGCCTGGCACACAGGCTGGCAGATATGAGTCGTGGATGGTAGGTAGGGCAGCAATTTAACACAGTATGCTGTGTAAGTGACAAAAACACAGGCCTGATAGAAAATTAAGTTAGATTACACTAGCAAAATATTTTAAAATTTTAGATTTTAATATTACAATTATGTTAAGAAGTGCAATGCACATATGACTCTATGAGTGTTCGCACTGGCTGGCTGCTACGTAGGGCAGCAATTAACAACAGTATGCTGTGTAAGTCAGATAGACAGTTAGACACAGGCCTGATAGAAAATAAAATTAGATTACACTAGCATAATGATTTAAAGACTTTTTTTGGCAATTTAAAGAAAAAGGTTAAGCACATACATATGAGTCGTGGCTGATAGCCTTGGAAGGGCAGCTATTAAAAACAGTAGGCTCTGTAAGTCAGATACACACACGCCTGATAGAAAATACTATTAGATAACACTAGAAAAATGATTTAAATTATTTTTTTTGGGGGGGGGGAATTAAAAAAAGGTTAAACACATATGAGTCGTGGCTCATAGACTAGGGAGGGCAGCAAGTAAATACAGTAGGCTCTGTATGTCAGCAAAACACACAGGCCGGATAGAAAATTATATTAGATTACACTTTTAAACAAATTTAAACTTTTTTTTTTTATATTAAAATTAAGGTGAAGAAGAATAGATATGAGTGCTGTGTGGCTGCCTGGCACAGACCAATTAACCAAAAGACTGAAAAAAAATAAGGTATATTAATGCTGAGTGAGCCTGAAAGACACAGGCCTGATAGTAAATTTAATTAGATTACACTAGCAAAATATTTTTTTTTAATTTTTATTTAAAATAATGTTATAAACGGATATTAACACTGGTGGCTGCTGGCTGGCACAGAGCAATGAACCAGAGTATATGCTGTGTGACACTGGCCTGATAGAAAACAAAAAAAAATTACACTAGCAAAATAATTAAATTTTTTGGTTAGTTAAATTTAAACTAAAGTTGTTAGGGAGATATCAGTGGTGGCAGTAATCACAGCATATGCTGTGAGCCTAAAACAAACAGCCTGAAAGACAGGCAAATGCTAATAAAAAAAAAAAAAAAAGAACGGCACAAAATAAAGCCCTCTCATTAAGAAAGCAAGGTCGTTATGAGTCTAAAATGGCGGATTCCGAGTAGCTGGGAGGGTCTGTGAGGGAGTGTCTGATGTTGATTGGCTCTAATGTGTCAGGCGGCTGTGACATAAAGGGTCAAAGTTTCCTCAATGATGACACATAGGGGCGGATCGCCATGTGTTCGCCCACAAACGCGGACGAGAACAAGCTATGTTCGCTGGGAACCATTAGCGGGCGAACAGTTCGGGACATCACTACCTGTAACCCACAATAGAGGCAGAGGCCCTCTCCGCTGTGGAGAGACGCGTAAATCCCAACTCCATCGGCTCAGCAGTACACCTATACACAGTGCCCCTTTATAACCTGCCAACTCCAGGTTTAGTTACCAGATGCACCTAATTCTAGTGTCAATTACTGACCTGCTAACTCCAATTGTTGTGTGCCAGCTGTACCTATATGCAGTGCGTTTGTGACCTGCTTACTTTGGGTTCAGTATTCAAGGTTTACCTCTACCCATTTGTGAACTACTAACTTCAGGCCTAGTTTTCCAGCTGCTCTTATACCCAGGGCCCTTATGTGACCTACTTTATCTCCTATAAACAATATGTTTTTGACCTTCTGATTATTCTATAATATTTTTTTAATTTTTAAACATTTTATTGAATTGTTGATTCTATAATTAATGCAGGTTGATTATAAAAAAACAACATCAGGGGCTTTTGTTTAGCTAATCACAAGGCAAGTTTTTTTCCAATAATATGGAGGGTAAAATAGAAGATACATGTATTTCTCGTATATTTACAAATGACAATTGCATTTAAATAATTAGACAATGTACTGACTCCTAATTTCTCCAGAATTCACTCTCTGCAGTAGAGTAACACCCAGCTGTTGTAATTTCAAATGTGCTACTTGATTCATTTATAGCATCTACTGATTGTGCTTTTATTGATACAATGTCACTTTTCTTGAAATAACATGATTTAGTAGAATGCATTGTGTTGTATAATGTGAAATTCAGGTTATTATTTGAGATATACAGATAACAAGGCTGTTCATAATAAGACAAGTCTGGGGCTCCTGGCATTTCAGCACACCCTGCGGCAGATAATACCGTTCTGTTTGCATTGTGCAGGCATTAGTCTGTAACATAAGGTGCACAGTTTCTGCTTGTGTGAGAGAGACACAGATATGACACATATAGTCTAATAAAATCTAGATTAAGTGAAGCTGTGGAAACACAAAATCTGTGCCATTTTGTAAACTAGGAGACATATGCGCCTACATGCAAGTAACCAATCAGAGAACACATCTGTAAACAGTATAGCCAATCACATCGCCACGTGGCTTCTATTTAAACACAAGAAAGAGCGCAATTGGTATATTCTAGTGACAAAATGGCAGAGACCGCGCTAGTTGCACCTCCCGCTGAAAGCGCCGCTCCTGCCAAGAAGCAGCCGAAAAAGAAGGCAGCTGTATCAGGTGGAGCCAAGAAAAGCCGTCCTGCAAAGTCCGGTCCTAGCGTGTCCGATCTGATTTTTAAAGCGGTGTCCGCTTCTAAAGAGCGCAGCGGGGTCTCCCTGGCAGCTCTCAAGAAGGCTCTGGCTGCGGAAGGCTACGATGTGGAGAAGAACAACAGCCGCCTCAAGGTGGCTCTCAAAGCCTTGGTGAGTAAGGAGCGGCTCGTTCAGCTTAAAGGCAGCGGGGCCTCTGGCTCGTTCAAGGTGAACAAGAAGCAGCTGCAGAGCCAGGAGAAATCGGACAAGAAAAAGGCGCTGCCGGCAGCAAAGGCCAAATCCAATAAAGCAGCAAAGCCAAATTGGAAAGCGGCCAAGTCCCCCAAGAAGCCCAAAAAGGCTCCATCTGCTGCAAAGAAAAGTCCCAAAAAGGCCAAGAAACCCACAGGCGCCAAGGTTGCCCCTGCAAAAAGCCCGAAGAAGCCTAAAGCCGCCAAGCCCAAGAAGGTAGCAAAGAGCACGGCTAAGAAAGTAACCAAGAGCCCAGCTAAAAAGGCCGCTAAACCCAAAGCCAAGAAGGCGGCTGCTAAAAAGTGATCGCTCCTTGCTCAATCCTCACACCCAAAGGCTCTTTTAAGAGCCACTAACACTTTCCAAAAGAGCTGTGACATTGTGCACGTTTAACTCAGTTTTGTTTTTTTTATTATGTAGCTGATGATTCACATCAATCTGTTCTGCAGGGCACTGAAGAATAAGTTAAAATGAGTAATAAACCTACAGTAAATGGATTACAAATACATGTCGTCAATTAATTGCAGCTGTGTGAGGATCTGATTATGAAATAGGGAAGTGCTCCGTTTATTAGCACATTGTGCAGAATGACCAGTGTATATGTTAAACCCCAATCACAGCTGACACCGAGGCCTTGGCGCAGGTTTTGAATACAGAGATCGTCCTATGTGTAACATTTAGTTAATTATGGAAATTATTCACAAATACAATGTATAACCTATAAATAAAAGTTACATTGTTTCCATTCAGTTTATTATGCTGTATAACAGGTAACAATTTGGTTAACTGAGGGTACAATTAATGTGTTTCTTCCTCCTTATAATGTACTAATGTAATTTCCTAGTGTAGACTTTAATATAGATAAACCCTGTGTATAAAGAGGTATATCAAATTCTTGACACTCATTTAAGTTTAGAGAGACATTTGCACATGTACTGCGCTTGTTCTGAATCTTCTAGAGCTGATGCTATATATATGTATCACTAGTGCACCTTGAAGATGGAAAAGGGTTTCACTGTAATCTATTGTTCTTTGCCTGTTATCACTCGACAGATCTGCAACATTATAAAATCAATAGTAAAGTTGTTGCATTTTTGTTTAATATATAATCAAATTACAGAAAAGCTTGATCATTACTCCCATGTGTTTGAGGTGCCTCCTGCTACAGTATTATATTGCATTGTGCGCATGAGCAAAGTAGCTGCTGTAAGTATAGACAAAAACTCATGTAAGGGGGTACCAACCTGTAAACCTAAAAATATATGGTATGCGTGGTGAACTATATTGTGAAGGGATCATGATTAGTGTAGTTTAAAAACTAGATTTGTCAATAAAAAGGTATTGTTTGTAAAACTACCATGGCACCTAGGTAATATAAAGCTGAAGTCATTATCTGTGAGAATCGTAAGATTGTATGTGCAGTCTAAAATACAGCAAGTGAATCTCCTTACTAACCATTGAGGTTGTGCGAACTATATACATTGAAGTAGAAAAAAAATGGGCCACCCGGTGGGAGAGATTTAAAAGAAACATAGCAAGTGCAGCTCGTTGAAGAGACAATTTGGTGGCTCTTAAAAGAGCCTTTGGGTGAGTGGATATTAGGGTTTGCGGTGGGTCTAAGCTCTCTCCCCGCGGATCCTGCGGGCCAGCTGGATGTCCTTGGGCATGATGGTGACTCTCTTGGCGTGGATAGCACACAAGTTGGTGTCTTCGAAGAGCCCCACTAGATAAGCCTCGCTGGCCTCCTGCAGCGCCATGACCGCAGAGCTCTGGAAGCGCAGATCGGTCTTGAAGTCCTGGGCGATCTCACGGACCAGGCGCTGGAAGGGCAGCTTGCGGATGAGGAGCTCGGTGGATTTCTGATAGCGTCGGATCTCCCTGAGAGCCACAGTCCCGGGACGGTAGCGATGAGGCTTCTTGACTCCGCCGGTGGCTGGGGCGCTCTTCCTGGCAGCCTTGGTGGCAAGCTGCTTGCGGGGAGCCTTCCCTCCGGTAGATTTGCGGGCGGTCTGCTTTGTGCGGGCCATAGTGACTACTGATTCCTCTCTAATAGCCTGTTACTATACAATGTACTGACTAGGAGCCAGAGAGAGGCTTTATATATAACGTTCAGAACGCCCTGATTGGCTGAAGTTTTTCCTCCCTTCCTAACGATTGGCTATTGCGACCGTTTGGCTATATTTTAAAAAGTCCGCCCTTTCAACTAATAAAGATTGATTGATCAACGTAGTATTTATACGAAGCCTGATATTTAACGATAGAACTATAAATATTCTCTTAAAACCCACAGAGCACATCTGTTCCCCCTCAGCTGCCAGTTATGTGCCACAAGCTCCGAGCGTTATATCATTTAGCAGAACAACAATATATCAGGCTGCGGTGAGGATGATACGTTTAATGTTACCTTTAAAAAAAAAGAGAAAACAACAAAAGCGCTCTTGACTGTCTGTGAAATATAATATCATCAGCACCATATGACCGATGATATACCCCTGGGATCAGCTGCATCAGGGCTATGCACAGTTTCTGCATTTATCTAATTGAAGAACATTATGAGAGTTTGTGTATGGAAAGTTGCAGCATAATAAGTGATTTTTGGGTGATACATCATCAGATGTTTCATGTTAAGTAAATAAAATACAGTTTGTTGGCAATCAGACGATACAGATTAGAAGAGCAGCATTAAACTGTTTCAGTCTTGTTTATTACTAGGGATGTACAATTTGTAAGTAATATAATCCATACTAACTATACAGTGATAACTTATTTAAAAAATAAACACTTGTGCTTTATACTAAAACTCTCCCAGGCTGATGCTGGTAAAGGCTCAGAGAACCGTGATTGGCTGTAGTTCTCTCTCTTCTACTCACTGATTGGCTCCTCTGACCGTTAAGATTTCATTTAAAAATCCCGCCTGTTCCACAAACCTTTGTTAGTTACATTTCTATTCGGAACTTAATACATAATAACTTTAATTAGCGTTATACAAATGCGTAGCAGATCTTTACTGATCAAAACGTGAGAATCTGAAAAAGCCGCTAACGGGGGTAGCGATGTGTGCACGTATGGTATTATAGTCAGTGGAACATGTCTGTATATAAAGTATGAGAATCAATAATTCAGTCTTTCTATAACAAATGCAGTATTAGTGTCACTGATTTCAGGGCCCGTTACAGAGTATTTAAAGTGATGGTAAACTCTCCCCTTTTTAAAATCAGATCTGGAATGTAAGCTCTATTTTAGATGGAGTTTTATTCATTAGCTGTAATGAAGATGCGCTAGAACTTAAATTAATATAGATATGAAATTCAAATACCCCACGTTACACCACCCACTTCAAAAGTCAATTTTCCTGTCAGCTAAATGATTGAATTACTCTCCAATCAATGCTCTAGCTACAACAAAAGTGCCAGATGGGGAGAGCGCAGATTGGACAACAATTCAATCTGTGAGCTCACAGAAAATGTTACTTTTGAAGTGGGCGGAGGAGCATGCAGTATTTGAATTTCATATCTATATTAAAAAGCATGTTATACTGCATCTTCATTACAGCCAATGAATTAAACTCCATCTAAAATAGCGCTTACATTCCAGATCTGATTTTAAAAAGGGGAGAGTTTACCATCACTTTAAGTTTGATTGCCGCCATAAAGCTTCCTTTGCCTACTTGATAAGAAGCCATATGTATATAATGCCATTAACATCTAGAGATTATATCATATAGTACAAACGATGAAATGTATAGACATTTGTTACTTTGGAAAAGTGCAACAATGATTCAGTCTGAGGTATATTGTTTTGATTCACTATATCGTTTTCTCTACAAAACAACAGTAGGACGTGGGTTGTAATATCTACATACCCTGGTAGATTTGTATAACCATATTCCATTAAAGACGGTATATTCTTACGGTGCACATTTTTCATTGAATGTATTGCTAGTCGGGAAACGATCATACAATTTAACTCACAATTAATAGTGCGACCAAAGCACTGCAATATAAAAGCTTCTCACACCAATGTTAATATGGATTTATATGTAATGAACATCGGGTATTCATTTTATTATAGACTGTGGCGTTTACACAAATGCAAAAGAAAATATTTCTGTTTACTTTTTAGTTTGAAAAGTAAATGGTATAAAATAGATAAATGCAGCTGCTTTATGAAGGGTTGGTGGCTCTGAAAAGGGCCTTTGGGTTGTGATCGAGATTACAGTTCGGGTTATGTGCTCACTTGGCCTTGGCCGGTTTGCTGCTCTCAGTTTTCTTGGGCAGGAGCACAGCCTGGATGTTGGGCAGAACACCGCCCTGAGCAATAGTGACACCACCAAGCAGCTTGTTGAGCTCCTCGTCGTTCCTCACAGCGAGCTGCAGGTGCCGGGGGATGATGCGGGTCTTCTTGTTATCCCTGGCAGCGTTACCGGCCAACTCCAGGATCTCAGCGGTGAGGTACTCTAGCACTGCAGCCAAATAGACAGGAGCACCGGCTCCCACACGCTCAGCGTAATTCCCCTTTCGGAGCAGTCTGTGCACACGGCCAACTGGAAACTGCAGACTGGCTCTAGATGAGCGAGTCTTGGCCTTAGCACGGACTTTACCACCCTGTTTGCCTCGTCCTGACATGTTTACTAATACTCTGTGGATAACACAAAATGTAACTCAATTCTCGCGCTGCAAGGTCACATATACCCTGATAGACAAAGCAGTGTTCTCTGTGATTCGTCAGTTTTGGAGAGAACCAATGAAGTTTAAAACTTGGTATACACCATTCATAAACTGCAGATTATCTCACATGACATTTTCAACTAATCCACTATGAGACTCAATAAACGCCCCTTTGGTTGATGCAAATAAATAGAGCTGTTGGATTTGCCGTCAACTATTAGTTATTTTGTTGTGAAGAGCTTATTTCCCAGCAGCAATGCCTGAACCAGCCAAGCCAGCGCCTAAGAAGGGCTCCAAGAAAGCCATGACTAAGACTCAGAAGAAGGATGGGAAGAAGCGGAAGAGGAGCAGGAAGGAAAGCTATGCCATCTACGTGTACAAGGTGCTGAAGCAAGTGCACCCGGACACTGGCATCTCCTCCAAGGCCATGGGCATCATGAACTCCTTTGTTAATGACATTTTCGAGCGAATCGCAGGGGAAGCCTCACGCCTGGCTCACTATAACAAGCGCTCCACTATCACTTCCCGGGAGATCCAGACTGCTGTCCGTCTGCTGTTGCCGGGAGAGCTGGCTAAGCACGCAGTGTCTGAGGGCACCAAGGCCGTGACCAAGTACACCAGCGCCAAGTAATCCTGATCCCATTGTTCACAATATCTTCTACAAACCCAAAGGCTCTTTTAAGAGCCATCCATATATTCACTATCAGAGCTTATACTTGTTTCTCAGTGCGTATATAAAATTTGTACGCCTCTATAAATAACTAAATATTCAATATGACACTATAAGTTTAGTTGTGGGGAAATGTTTTGTCGATATATTCTTTACTTTACATTAGTGGATATATGTATTTACACTGAATAGACTAAAATTCTAACAGCATATGTTCGTACACTTGCACTTTTCTTGCATTCATTTATAGAGAGACGGGTCTTTCACCAATTTAATCAATTTACAGATGCGCCTATAGGTTTAACTCCTTAATTTGGCCCAAAACGTTACCTATTATAACCGAGTAGGGATATTGACACAATGTTTGGAAATCAGGAACATACGTTTATTAGATTTAGTAACCGCTAAGAACAGATAATACAGAGAACACACAGGAGACCGGGCTTATTTAAACCACTAACGGTCATACAGAGAAATGGCGGCAGATATGGAAGAAAAGGAAACGCCAGCTGCACGTTGATCCTATGCAGCAGTGAGAGACTATAAGAGTCGCTGTGTGGTTTGTTAAGGTTTTGCTGCTTGTTCTGTGAAATCCATCATGTAACATAAGATGAATGTTTATTTGCTTCCATTAATTCCGAATGAATAAAATGATCACAGTTATCACAAGCTTAAAACCCTAGGCATTTTTTTACCCTCCCTTCACCTCTTATAGGCAAAGAGCCTTTGACTCACTAAAGTTCAATACTGATCTTATTAATATAATATAAACTTATACAAGTTGTTTTACTTGTCCCTTAGGAAAAAACGCCGACTATTGTTCAGGTTCAACTAAATAGGGAAATAGATTGATAACGTTATTTGAGAACATGTTTTTATAATAGAATGAAACAAAGTTCGGGCCTTTTCCCTCACACAAAGCTTATTTTAGCTAAATCATATGTTGTGATTATTACACAAGGTAATTTACTATTTCTTTCAAAAGATTTTGACAAAAAAACTATGACCAGTAGGTGGCGCTGCGGGATGAGAAATCACATTAAAGGATGCAACGGCTCACAGATTGCTTTGGATGTGTTGGGTTTTCATGAATTTCAAATTGGATATTATTTTACAGTTATTACAATGATTTTATTAGCGCATATATTAATTTGTAACAAACGAGGATTTCTAAATTAATGTACATATGTCAGTTAATTGTCCATTTAGTAAATGTTTCGAAAGCTTTGTACACATGCAGGACATTGTCAAAATCATATATAAACTAAGTATATTGTGACTCACTGGGGATTAATTGAGAAAGTAATTTCGGCTCTTGTAACCAACCAGAAGATGACACAATAAATCAGCCAATCAGAAAAGGCAAGTAAAAAAAAAAAAAACACCTTTCAGTTCCAAATCAGGTTCTCGTCAGTACCATATAAGGAGGCGCTTTGGCTTTTTCGGAATCAGTTTACTCATTGAATTTACAATGTCTGGACGCGGTAAAGGAGGCAAAGGACTAGGAAAAGGCGGAGCAAAAAGGCACCGTAAAGTGCTCCGCGATAACATCCAAGGCATTACTAAGCCGGCTATTCGGCGCTTGGCACGTAGGGGAGGTGTCAAGCGAATCTCCGGCCTTATCTACGAGGAGACTCGCGGAGTGCTCAAGGTCTTCCTGGAGAATGTCATCCGAGACGCCGTCACCTACACTGAGCATGCCAAGAGGAAGACCGTAACCGCTATGGATGTGGTGTATGCTCTGAAACGCCAGGGCCGCACTCTCTACGGCTTCGGGGGTTAAACATATTTTTTTCCCCATTCACACAACCAACCCAAAGGCTCTTTTAAGAGCCACCTACACATTCATATATGGAGCTGTGATCGTTGTCTGATTTTTTTATGATTTAGATTTTAATTTACAATATTGTTCGTTGCTACAGTTGTTTCATGAATTGCTTATTTAACTTTAGAAATGTCTGCAGAGAAACGAAGGAAAAAATGCAGTTAACAACCTAATGTAAAAGGCAATGTGACTGCTCTACATACTCGTAGTATAAACAGGTAATAAAACACTAGTTTGTACACAGCCCCATGTTACACACACACACAAAAGCTCCATTAATCTATCATCTTTAGGAAACACTAACGTATCTTAACAACTGCATTAAACTATATTTTCTAGATAATGACCTTTATATAATGGTATCACAGATTATGATTTTCAAAATGTAGGCATTAAGTGCATATTAATAGATACATTAACCAAACACTTTTTTTAAAAAAAAAATAATATATTTAGTATATGCAAAGGCTAACTCAACCACACTTGTGCTTTAACCTATACACTGTTATTTACTATAACTAGGCCTTTCTTTTTGAAATGATATTTACTAAATACTCCTTTAATTTGTTATTTAGAAAATAAAGCTCATGTATAAGTGGCTTGGGAAAGTCTATGGTTAAAACAGGGATTTTACACAATAAAATATGGCTCCCCTATAACATTTTTGGAAGTAAAAAAAATGTTAATAAGTTATCGCCTAATCTGTGAGAGAATGTAAAATAGTTTTATACCAACAACTATCCCGTAAAAGGGGTTCAACTTATTGCATTGCAAAGTATTGCTGGCCTCTGTCACACAATTGGTTTGAAGGGATATAAAACCCAACATTTTTCTTTCATGTTTTAGAGAGAACATACAATTTGAAACAACTTTACAATTAATTTCAATGATCAAATTTGTGACAGAGCATCGGCAACATACTCCTCCATAGCACAATTCTCCGCAACAGACAGGGGGTAAACCCGGCCCCGAGGAGGAATGGCTCTGGGTTGCAGGTCTATGGCACAATCATAAGACCGGTGAGGAGGCAACGTACCGGCATTCACCTTGTCAAAAACGTCTAGGAACTTTCGGTACTCCTCTGGCAATTGAGATACCGAAGAATACCAAAGAAGTGCACAAGTGGAAATACATTGCATTGCGGAGACCAAGACAAAATTTCGGACCGGCGCCAATCAAGACTGGGATTGTGCTTTTGGAGCCAGGGATAAACCACAACAACTGGAAAATGCGGAGAGTTTATCACCTGGAACTGGAAGGTTTCAAAATGGAGAGCCCCTACAGCCATGGATAACGGAGCAGTATCATGAGTAATGAGTGCGGGCTTAAGGGGCCTGCCAACAATGGCCTCAATAGCAAGCGGAACGGACTGAGGCAAAACAGGAATGCAGTGTTCTGATACAAAAGCACTGTCAATGAAATAGCCCACAGCACCGGAGTCAACAAGAGCCTGGGTGACTATGGAGGAGTCCACCCAGGAAAGGACAACCGTGACCAAAGGTTTCTCCTTTAGTGATTCCGAGGATGAGGATAAACCACCCAAGGTCTGCCCCTGACAGGACCTTAGGTGTGAGCGTTTCCTGGCCGTGTAGGACAAGACTTCAAAAGGTGGCCCCTCCCTCCTCCTAAAGGCCCTCTCCACTGCGGAGAGACGCGTAAATCCCAACTGCATCGGCTCAGCAGTATCTGGTGACTCAGGAACAGGAAACAAGGGAGGAGAGGGAGGCATGGGTGGGAACAGACACGTAGGAGACAATGGAACAGGAGGCTTCCACAAGCGCTCCTTGAAAGAGGGCCTCTCACTTAGTCTGATGTCAAATAGGATAAAAAAAGACACCAATGCCTCAAGATCCTCTTTTAAATCTCTGGCATCAACTTCGTCTTTAATCGCATCAGAGAGCCCATGAAAGAAGGCTGCAACAAGGGCTTCATTGTTCCAACCTACCTCTGTGGCAAGTGTACAGAACTCAATGGCATACTGAGCAACAGATCTTGTACCTTGCTGAATGGACATGAGTCATTTAGCAGCAGAGGAGGAGCTTTTATTAGTCTCCCACAAGGTATTAGCCCAGGCAAGAGATGCGTCAGAGAGTAACGAGAGGAGAAATCCCACCTTAGCTCTGTCAGAGGGAAACACCTGAGGTAACATCTCAAAGTAAATGCCCACCTGGTTCAAAAACCCTCTGCACTGATTAGGATTGCCTCCATATCACTGAGGTAGAGGTGCAGAACCGGACATGCTCCTGGTAGGACTAGGTGCAGCAGTGAAAACAGGAGCAGCCATAACTTGCGGGAAATTTTGGTCCAAATGCGCAGTGCGAGTCAGCAGGGTTTGCAGGGCTAGTGCAAATTGATCCAAGCGGTGATCCTGTTCATCCATCCTGGAAATCATGGCAGGTAAAGGTGGTGTGACGGATACCCCCGGCTACCCCGACTGGGTATCTCCGCCAAACGGGTCCTGCTTCCTCCCTGCCGATTGCAGCTATGTAGCTGGCACGTGACCACAGCCTGTAGCCACCCCTGATGCCTGACAGCACCAGTACTCAGGGTCCCACCCTGTAGCAGACTCCAGCTACCAGACTAGGTAGCTCTGTCAGAGTGTCCTTCCTCTGCCTATGTAGCCCAGGAAAAGTGATTTTAGCTGGAGCAAACCCAAATAACTAGACAGCCTTGCATTCAGGTTTAACAGGAACTGATTTTATTGAAAATACACACTCCTTTTATACAGTCAGCTCATCTTGATAAGACCCTGGACAATCCCACTATTTTCCGGCCATTCCCGCCCCTCTAGACAGCCTGGAACCTCCATAGGAGCCACAGTCTCACATAATCCCAATACATAGGGGTGACGGTTTCGGGTCTCGGTTCCCTGATGCCACAGTCCAAAAATCAGCATGATTCGTTACTGGGGACCGGATTTACAGTCCGTTGAAGTTATGGGGTTAGGGGTGTCCAAAACCCCCAGTTCCAAAAGGAGCTCCCCTCCGGCAATTCCCCCACCCTTTATACTCCCCAGAGGCTACTAATCCCCAAAAGAGTGGAGCTCTGGGGCACATGGTTGCTGGAGCGACCTGGGTTAAAGTTAGCGGGTGTTCTGCTGTCCTGTGGCCGACCTGGAGTTCCAGGAGCCTGACCAGCCTGAGAGGGGTTAGGCGGGTGTCCGTTGTAAGGCAGCCGACTGGGAGTTCCAGGAGCCCGTCCAGCCTAGGAGGGTTTTCCTGGTCATACACCAACTTTGCTCTGAACACAAAAACAAGCCAACACAAAGCAAACAAACAGCTTCCAGAGATGGTGGTTGCTCTGAGGAGCCCAAAACCACTGAGAAACAACAGGGGTGAGGTTGTAGGGGGGTGCGGGGTAGCCTTAGCTGTCTGATATCCATGACATCTCCCCCCTCCAGTTCGTCAGACCCGGCTAGACCCTTAACGGTTCGGCCTGGGGCTGTCCGACAGTGGCCCTCCACTTCTCGGTTACTGAGAGAGGTTATCCCATCTCTCCTGAGCTTGGGGCATCCTGGGGGATTTCTGCTGGCGTTTATACCCTGCGCCATGGGTGCAGGGATAGTCACAAAATGCAAAGTCCCAAACAAGTTTGCTAAGGCCGGCTCCCAAACAATTGCTGTTCCACAAGTTACAGTGTCCTTAAGTTCCATGGCCAAACTGTTTCCCTCTGTGACAATCTGTTGAGTACCGGCTGACCCACCCACAAACAAAGCCAGTACCGGTTTCACAGCTGTATACCCACCCCAGACTGTTGGTGGAAGTGGCTCCTTGGTGGGGCAGGCAAAACTCAGATGCCCAGACTTGTGGCACCAACTGCATGAGCGGGTACCCCCCTCACCTGCCCCCCTGTGTGATATACTCCAGGACAAGAAAATTGTATAGACACTGACACGCTACTGAGGGAAGAGACCGTCTGTCTCCTCTCCTGAGACGGAGATCTACTGCTGGGGAGGAAGGTCTGCTACCTCCGCTCCATGGGAAACTGTGCTGCCGCTGGGGAGAGAGACTGACTGTCTCCCCTCCCAGAAAGGGATTCGGCCACTGGGGAGAGATATCGATACCCGTCGCTCCCTGCAAGGGCTTCTTTGTAAGGAGAGGGAGGACGACTACCTCTGCTTCCAGGGGATGGCTCTGCCGCTGGGGAGAGAGACCGACTGTCTCCTCTCCCGGCACCTGGCTCTGCTGCTGGGGAGAGATACCGACTGTCTCCTCTCCCGGCTCCCGGCTCTGCCGCTGGGGAGAGAGACCGACTGTCTCCTCTCCCAGGAAGGGGCTCTGTTTACGGGGAGGGAGGAAGACTACCTCCGCTCCCAGGGGATGGCTCTGCCGCTGGGGAGAGAGACCGTCTGTCTTCTCTCCCGGCTCCTGGCTGTGCCGCTGGGGAGGGAGACCGACTGTCTCCTCTCCCAGGAAGGGGTTCGGCCACTGGGGAGAGATATCGATACCCGTCTCTCCCTGCAAGGGCTTCTCTGTAAGGGGAGGGGGGATGACTACCTTCACTCCCAGGGGATGGCTCTGCCGCTGGGGAGAGAGACCGACTGTCTCCTCTCCCGGCTCCTGGCTCTGCTGCTGGGGAGAGAGACCGACTGTCTCCTCTCCCAGGAAGGGGTTCTGTTTATGGGGAGGGAGGACGACTACCTCCGCTCCCAGGGGATGGCTCTGCCGCTGGGGAGAGAGACCGACTGTCTGCTCTCCCAGTAAGGGATTCTGCTGCTGGGGAGAGTTATCGACATCCATCTCTCCCTTCTCCAAGTCTATAATCTCAGAGCCAGACGGCTGATCAGGATCCAGGAGCCCTGGTTCCCTTTCTCTTTGCTGCCACTCCTCCACAGTCAAGCTCCATGAATCCCAGAGGGCTGCACCCCAGATCTGTATGCCCCTGGCACGCTGCTTAGCGAGATCCATCAGCCTCTTGTATTCCTTGACCAGTGCCTCTTCCTGGTCAATTATAAAATCCAGATCGTCCAGCAGCCAGGTCTCCTCCAAGAGATACAGCAGTTCCTCTTGGAGCCCAGAGATATCCTCTAGACCCTGGTCTGTTTCGCTCCCAAACTGTGGGTCCTCTGTCCTTTTTGTAAACAACAATACAGGGCCGCCGAAGCCAAAGCCCTCTGTGTGGGATCCTTCCTCCAGCCATGGCTGCGCTTGCATAGCGAGCCATTGGAGGGCTCGATAGCCGTCCTCCATCCACATCTCTTGCTGGATCAGTCTATGTAGAACAGCAAGTCATTCCTTCTTTGGCTGTTCTCCCAGAAAAGGCAGTCTCACGGTCTACCATACCCGGAATCTCGTGTCATTTGTGGGGAGGATCTTTCCATTTTCCTGCTAATGTTGCAGAGCCTCCCACCAAAGGTCTCGGAGGGCAAGGTTCCTCCATGTCAGAACATCCTGTTCCAAACAAGGATCCTTTGTTCCAGTCAGCATCTTTTGTACTCTCCCTAGGCACTCTGCCTCCATATTTACTGGCTACTGTGGTACGTCTCCTCTGTCAGCAGGAACTTTGCAAAAGAAGCAGATCCCACCGCTGCCAGCCAATGTGACGGATACAACCGGCTACCCTGACTAGGTATCTCCGGCAAACGGGTCCTGCTTCCTCCCTGCCGATTGCAGCTATGTAGCTGGCAAGTGACCACAGCCTGTAGCCACCCCTGATGCCTGACAGCACCAGAACTCAGGGTCCCACCCTGTGGCAGACTCCAGCTACCAGACTAGCTAGCTCTGTCAGAGTGTCCTTCCTCTGCCTGGAACAGGCTGCTATCTAGCCCAGGAAAAGTTATTTTAGCTGGAGCAAACCCAAATAACTAGACAGCCTAGCATTCAGGTTTAACAGGAACTGATTTTATTGAAAACACACACTCCTTTTAAACAGTCAGCTCATCTTGATAAGATCCTGGACAATCCCACTATTTTCCCACCATTCCCACCCCTCTAGACAGCCCGGCACCTCCATAGGAGCCACAGTCTCACATAATCCCAATACATAGGGGTGGCGGTTTCGGGTGATCCCGGTGGAGCGGCAGCACATCCAGGGTTTCATTTTAAAGCTCTCGGTCCCCAGATGGCCTAATTCAAAAATCAGCTTGATTCATTACTGGGGACCGGAGTTACAGTCCATTGAAATTATGGGGTTAGGGGTGTCCAAAACCCCCCGTTCCAAAAGGAGCTCCCCTCCGGCAATTCCCCCACCCCTTGTACTCCACAGGGGCTACTAATCCCCAAAAGAGCGGAGCTCTGGGGCACATGGTTGCTGGAGCGACCTGGGTTAACGTTAGCGGGTGTTCTGCTGTCCTGTGGCCGACCTGGAGTTCCAGGAGCCTGGCCAGCCTGAGAGGGGTTAGGCAGGTGTCCGTTGTAAGGCAGACGACCAGGAGTTCCAGGAGCAAAGCCAGCCTAGGAGGGTTTTCCTGGTCATACACCAACTTTGCTCTGAACACAAAAACAAGCCAACACAAAGCAAACAAACAGCTTCCAGAGATTCCCAATAAATAGGGGTGGCTTACCAATACATAGGGGTGGCGGTTTCGGGTGATCCCGGTGGAGCGGCAGCACTTCCAGGGTGTCATTTTAAAGCTCTCATTCCCCAGATGGCCCAGTCCAAAAATCAGCATGATTCGTTACTGGGGACCGGAGTTACAGTCCATTGAAATTATGGGGTTAGGGGTGTCCAAAACCCCCAGTTCCAAAAGGAGCTCCCCTCCGGCAATTCCCCCACCCCTTGTACTCCCCAGGGGATACTAATCCCCAAAAGAGCGGAGCTCTGGGGCACATGGTTGCTGGAGCGACCTGGGTTAAAGTTAGCGGGTGTTCTGCTGTCCTGTGGCCGACCTGGAGTTCCAGGAGCCTGGCCAGCCTGAGAGGGGTTAGGCGGGTGTCCGTTGTAAGGCAGATGACCAGGAGTTCCAGGAGCCCGGCCAGCCTAGGAGGGTTTTCCTCGTCATACACCAACTTTGCTCTGAACACAAAAACAAGCCAACACAAAGCAAACAAACAGCTTCCAGAGATGGTGGTTGCTCTGAGGAGCCCAAAATCACTGAGAAACAACAGGGGTGAGGTTGTAGGGGGGTGTGGGGTAGCCTTAGCCGTCTGATATCTGTGACAGGTGGATTATCAGCACCATCAGGATTCATGGCCTTTGCGTAATGTCAGGGTGCCAGGAATCAGACTGAGACGAGAAGTGCAAAAATAATCACACCTTTATTATTAGCAAAAAATAATAAAAAGTCCACAAGTCAAATAACAAGCCAGGAATAAAAAAACAGAGCTGGTAGTCAGACGAGCCGAGTCAGGAGCCAAAGCGAGTAGTCAGACGAGCCGGAATCAGGAACAAGGAAAACAGCAGAGTCAGGAACAAGCCAGGAATCAGGAACCAGGAGGGACGTCAGATAGCCAGGTAATATACAGTAGCTCCCACAAACAGGTCTGAGACAACGCAAAGGCAAAGCATAATGAATAGAGGCCCTATAAAAAAATAAGTGATGACATCACAATTCTGAGAGTGCATCCTGTCTCACATGGATGATGCACACCAGTCTGGCCATAAAAGGAAGTGAAGGAAATGAGCATCATCCCCCACAATGCACCATAGTCTGCAAGAGATGTTAGTAAAATGTCTGCCATCAGCACATGGCAAAATAAACAGGTAAGATCCTTGACATATACCCAAGATTGTACTTACTAATTTCTTAATACCAGAGGAAGAAGCACAGTAAATGCTCTTTGCATCAGTCTAATATCAGTGTGTGAGTACCATATCAGGTTGTAATGCAGAACAGTTATTGTTCTAATCCCCCCCCTCTAGAATTAGTGAGTGAATATATGCGCTCAGCAGGTCATAAATGGTCATTGGAGGTGAATACAACTAATAAACATTATCTGGGGTCAGATGTTCGAAAGTAACATGCATTTGGAGTGGGTAAAGCTGCCACACTGGACCTAGGTTCTACATGTCACACAGGTGCAATGTGTGAGGGTGCTGCTTGTATACTGTTAGGTTGACATGGCACACAGTGACACTAGGCGTGGTATTGCTTATACACTGAGCCTGTGTTGAGTAGGACATTTACCAGCAGCAACCATACCAGTTGCAAACTGGTTCTAGAATGAGCCGGCCACACATGCATTGTGTGTGGGTTTAACCTGCACACTGGATCTGAGTTGACCAGGTATACAGGGATACTAGATGTGTCTGCATTTGACATAGTGGGCCTGGGATCATCATTTTAGAAAAGGACACTAGATGTGGCCAACGTTAGAATTGGGTGTGGATAAAGCTTGTTCCTAGGGCCAGGGTTAGTTAGATCACACATTATCTGATAGTAACTGCAAATGGGATAGTAGACCTGGGTAATGACAACCTACCCCACCAGGGAAACTATCTCCCTCTCCCTGCCAATTTGCCCATGTTCATCTTTATTCCTCTAGAGCAGCATTCTTTAAACTACAAGTCAGGATCCATTACTGAGTCACAACATGATGTTTACTGGGTCTTGTCTTCTGTGTCTGTTGTGGGAAAATGTGTGTGTTGTGTTTCTGTGTATGAGAGTGTGGTGTGTGTTATTGTATGTGTGTGATGTGTATGTTTTATAAGAGTGTGTGTGGTGTGAATAAGAACGTGTGGTGAGTGTGTGTGTTGTATAATAGTATGTTTGGTTTGTGTTATATGAGAGTGTGTGTAGGTGTGTGTTCGGGTATGTGTGTGGTGTGAATACTGTGACGGATACCTCTTCTACCCCGAGTGAGTAGCTCCGCCAAATGGGTACTTCTTCCTCCCTGGTTACTCCAGCTATGTAGCCCAAGAAAATGATTCTAGCAGGGGCCCACCTAAATGACTAGACAGACTAGCATTCAGGTTAAATAAGACTGACTTTATTGGGACAAACACACATCGTTTATACATACAGCTCATCTTGATAAAATAGGAGATAATTCCACAGTTTTCCTGACATTCCCGCCCCTCATAGCACCCATGTTCCTCCAGATTCCCAGTACCTAGGTGTGGCGGTTTTCGGGGTGATCCCAGGGGATTGGCGGCACTTCCAGTGTATTATTTTAAAGCTCTCGGTCCCCAAAATCTACAGTACAAAAATTGACGTGATCCGTGGCTGGGGACCGGAGTTATGCTGGTTTAAACGTCCACCTGGAAGTCCAGGGAGAATAGGGGTTATAGGGGGAACTGGAACCCCCAGTTAACAAGGGAGCTCCCTTCCGGCAATCACCCCACCTCTGGGCCACCATGAGAGGAAGCAAACCCCAGAAGAGCGGATCTCTGGGACAAAGGGCCTCTGGAGCGACCTGGGTCAAAGGGCACTGGTAATCCTGGATGATGTGGCCGACCGGTAGTTCCAGAGGCCCCGCAGGCCGAAGAGGAAAGTGGTGGTCAGCGAACAGTTCTTCCAAGACGATATTCAACACACAAAACAAAGGGAGCAGAAGGGCTGGGGATTGGGGAATCGTGGTTGCTCTGAGGAGCGTAAAACCGCAGAGAGACAGCAGGGGTGAGGTTGTAGGGGGGTGGGAGTATCCATGACAAATACTAATGTGTGATGTGTATGTTTTGTATGATTGTTTGGTGTGTGTTGTATGAGAAATATGGTATGTGTTTGGGTTTTTACCTTTAACAACACTTTCAAATTTAACTACAATAAGGAATAAAGAATGCATAAATTTTAGTCACTTTGCGAAAAATTGCAGCCTACTTGTTGTTAGTGATGTCGCTAATTGTTCGCCGGCGAATAGTTCCCGGCAAACATAGCTTGTTCGTGTTCGCAGCGGCGGGCGAACATATGCGATGTTCGATACGCCCCCTATTCGTCATCATTGAGGTAAACTTTGACCCTGTATCTCACAGTCAGCAGACACATTCCAGCCAATCAGCAGCAGACCCTCCCTCCCAGACCCTCCCAGCTCCTGGACAGCATCCATTTTAGATTCATTCTGATGCTGCATTCTTAGTGAGAGGAGGGACAGTGTAGCTGCTGCTGATTTAATAGGGAAATTGATAGCTAGGCTAGTGTATTCAGTGTCCACTACAGTCCTGAAGGACTCATCTTATCTGCTGTAAGGACAACAACCCAAAAAGCCCTTTTTAGGGCTAGAACATCAGTCTGCTTTTTTTTTTTTTCTGTGTAATCTAATTGCAGTTGCCTGCCTGACAGCGTGTGTATCAGGCTCACAGCATATACTGTGCCCACTTGCCCAGTGCCACCACTCATATCTGGTGTAACAGTAGTGTAAATTTAAAAAAAAACAAAAAAACCTTTTTTGACTTTGAAACATCAGTCTGCTTGTGTAATCTAATTGCAGTTGCCTGCCTGCCTGTGCCCACTTGCCCAGTGGCACCACTCATATCTTGTTTAATAGTAGTGTAAGTGTACATTTAAAAAAACCAAAAACTTTTTGGACTGTGAAACATCAGTCTGCTTTTTTGTCTCAGGCTCAAAGCGTATACTGTGCCGACTTGCCCAGTGGCACCACTCATATCTTGTTTAATAGTAGTGTAAGTGTACATTTAAAAAAAAAAAAAAAATTGGACTGTGAACCATCAGTCTATTTTTTTTGTGTCAGGCTCACAGCGTATACTGTGCCAACTTGCCCAGTGCCACCACTCATATCTTGTTTAATAGTAGTGTAAGTGTACATTTAAAAAAAAACAAAAAAAAAAAAACTTTTTGGACTGTGAAACATCAGTCTGATTTTTTGTGTCAGGCTCATAGCGTATACTGTGCCCACTTGCCCAGTGCCACCACTCATATCTTGTTTAATAGTAGTGTAAGTGTACATTTAAAAAAAAATGACAGGCAGAGGCAGTCCACCCCGCAGGTGCCGTCGTGGTCGTGGTGCTGTGATTCCCTTTGGCCCTAGAATAATGCCCAGTGTTCAGAGGCCACGTACCATGAACTCGAAAAGTTCTGAGGACATAGTTTACTGGCTAATACAGGACACCCAATCTTCTACAGCTTCCGCTCGGAAGCTTGACGCACCAGCCTCCTCTAGCTTAGCTTCGGGCACCTCTCAAGTAACCACTCGCCCGCCCGCCCGCCTGCCACCACCACCAACACTAGCACCACAGCCGCTTCACTTGATCTGTCAGAGGAGTTAATTACACATCAGTTTGAAGAAATGAGTGATGCGCAACCATCATTGACAGAGGATGTAGATAACAGTGATATGTCTCAGTCAGGCAGCATTACAGACATGGACGTACTGTGTGATGATGATGATGTTGTACCCGCTGCTGCTTCCTTTGTTGAGTTGTCAGATACAAGTGAAGCGGTTGATGATGACAATGCATCTGTGGATGTCACGTGGGTGCCCGCTAGAAGAGAAGAAGAACAGGGGGAAAGTTCAGATGGGGAGACAGAGAGGAGGAGGAGGAGACGAGTTGGAAGCAGGGGGAGGTCATCGCAAGGAGCTAGTGGCACAGTCAGACAGCATGCATCGGCACCCGGTGTCAGCCAGACAGCACGCCAATCAACGCATGCTGTTGCCACCACCAGAATACCGTCATCGCAGAGCTCAGCAGTGTGGCATTTTTTTTGTGTGTCTGCCTCTGACAACAGCGATGCCATTTGCAACCTGTGCCAAAAGAAACTGAGTCGTGGGAAGTCCAACACCCACCTAGGTACTACTGCTTTGCGAAGGCACATGATCGCACATCACAAACGCCTATGGGATCAACACATGAGTACAAGCAGCACACAAACTCAAAGCTGCCATCCTCCTCCTGGTCCAGCATCTTCAGTCACCTCAACCACTGCTGTCCTCCTTGCCCCCTCTCAACCATCCGCCACTCCGTCTCTCTTCCAGGAGCAGTTCCTGCTCATCTACCCACAGTCAGGTGTCTGTCAAGGACATGTTTGAGCGTAAGAAGCCAATGTCACAAAGTCACCCCCTTGCCCGGCATCTGACAGCTGGCTTGTCTGAACTCTTAGCCCATCAGCTTATACCATACAAGCTGGTGGAGTCTGAGGCGTTCAAAAAATGTGTAGCTATTGGGACACCTTAGTGGAAGGTACCCGGCCGAAATGTCTTTGCACAAAAGGCAATTCCCAACCTGTACTCGATTGTGCGAAAGGAAGTAATGGCATGTCTGGCACACAGTGTTGGGGCAAGGGTCCATGATCTGACGACTGATACCTGGTCTGCAAAGCATGGTCAGGGCAGGTATATCACCTACACTGCGCATTGGGTAAACGTGCTGACGGCTGCCAAGCATGGAATGTGTGGCTTTGCAGAGGAGTGGGTGACACTGCCAAGACTTGCAGGCAGGCCTGCTGCCACCTCCTCTACTCCTCCTACTCCATCCTCTTCCATAACCTCCTCGGCTGGGTCCTCTTCTGCTGCTGCGTCTTGCTCCACATCAACGGCACCCCCCCAGCTCCCAGGTACTATTCCACATCCCGGATACGGCAGTGTCACGCCATCTTCGGTTGTCTTGCCTGAAAGCAGAGAGTCACACCGGACCAGCACTCCTGTCCGCCCTGAACGCACAGGTGGATCAGTAGCTGACTCCGCACCAACTGGAGATCGTCAAAGTGGTTTCTGACAATGGAAGTATTTTGGTGGCGGCATTGAATTTGGGCAAGTTGACACATGTGCCATGCATGGCACATGTGTGTAATCTGATTGTACAACACTTTGTGCATAAGTACCCAGGCTTACAGGACGTCCTGAAGCAGGCCAGGAAGGTGTGTGGCCATTTCAGGCGTTCCTACATGGCCATGGCACACTTTTCAGATATCCAGCGGCGAAACAACATGCCAGTGAGGCGCTTGATTTGCGACAGCCCGACACGTTGGAATTCAACACTCCTAATGTTCGACCGCCTGCTCCAACAAGAAAAAGACGTTAACGAATATTTGTATGACCGGGGTGCTAGGACAGCCTCTGCGGAGCTGGGATTTTTTTTTGACACGTTACTGGATACTCATGCGCAATGCCTTTAGGCTCATGCGTCCTTTTGAGGAGGTGACAAACCAAGTCAGTCGCACCGAAGGCACCATCAGCGACATCATACCATTTGTTTTCTTCCTGGAGCGTGCCCTGCGAAGAGAGCTGGATCAGGCCGTAGATGAGCGTGAAGAGGAAGAGTTGTGGTCTCCATCACCACCAGAAACAGCCTTATCAGCATCGCTTGCTGAACCAGTGGCAACGCAGGAAGAGGATTGTGAGGAAGAGGAGTCAGAGGAGGAATGTGGCTTTGGGGAGGAGGAGGAAGACCAACCACAACAGGCATCCCAGGGTGCTCGTTGTCACCTATCTGGTACCCGTGGTGTTGTACGTGGCTGGGGGGAAGAAGATACCTTCAGTGAGATCACTGAGGACGAGGAACGGGACATGAGTGGCTCGGCATCCAACCTTATGCAAATGGAGTCTTTCATGCTGTTGTGCCTGTTGAGGGACCCTCGTATAAAAAAGCTGAAGGAGAATGACCTGTACTGGGTGTCCATGCTACTAGACCCCCGGTATAAGCATAAAGTGCCTGAAATGTTAACGAATTACCGCAAGTCGGAAAGGATGCAGCAGTTCCAAAATAAATTAAAAAGTATGCTTTACACAGCATATAAGGGTGATGTCACAGCACAACAGGAATCTAACAGGGGAAGAGGTGAAAGTAATCCTCCTCCTCCCATGACCACGCCGGCAAGGACAGGACGTTTTACAGACGTGTTGTTGATGGAGGACATGCAGAGCTTTTTAAGTCCTATGCATCGCCACAGCCCTTCGGGGTCCACCCTCAGAGGACGACTCGACCAACAGGTAGCAGACTACCTCACCTTAACTGCAGATCTCGACACTCTGAGGAGCGATGAACCCCTTGACTACTGGGTGTGCAGGCTTGAGCTGTGGCCTGAGCTATCCCAATTTGCTATAGAACTTCTGGCCTGCCCCGCTTCAAGTGTCCTGTCAGAAAGGACCTTCAGTGCAGCAGGAGGTATTGTCACTGAGAAGAGAAGTCGCCTAGGTCAAAAAAGTCTAGATTACCTCACCTTTATTAAGATGAATGAGGGATGGATCCCGAAGGGACTGACATTGGGCGATACATTCGACTAAAAAAGGCCTGATGAGATGAGCTGCCTTGGGCTAAAAATGGTCCACACGCTGCTGTATTTTATCTCTGAATTGCCGGATGACTTGCGTGACTTATCCGCCACCAACTAGGGTTCAAGCCGCAATGTTTTAGGGCACTTTCTGCCTGGGAAACAAACATCAATTTTTCTTGTCGCTGCTACATGCAGTGCCCCAAATTTGAAGTAGGAGGACCGACCAAGCATCTTTTTCCATCTCCCGGTTCCTAAAATCCATGCCATCTACACATCCCCTGATAGGGGACGTAACAGGAATTAAACTGCTAAGAATAGTACTACTTAACACACCACTCATATATGGTGGCACAATAGATTGCACGCGCAGTGCCCCAAATTTGAAGTAGGAGGACCCACCAAGCATCTTTTTCCATCTCCCGGTTTCTAAAATCCATGCCATATACACATCCCCTTATAGGGGACGTAACAGGGATTAAACTGCTAAGAATAGTAGTACTTAACACACCACTCATATCTGGTGGCACAGTAGATTGCATGTGCACTGCCCCAAATTTGAAAAAGGAGGACCGACCAAGCATCTTTTTCCATCTCCAGGTTCCTCAAATCCATGCCATATACACGTCCCCTGATAGGGGACGTAACAGGGATTAAACTGATAAGAATAGTACTACTTAACACACCTTATAGTAACGCAGAGAGAGGCAATGCAGAGAGAGGAGTCTGAAGAAGAGGAGTCAGAGGAGGAAGGTGGCTTTGAGGAGGTGGAAGACCAAACACAGCAGGCGTCCCAGGGGGCTTGTTGGCACCTTTCAGGGACCCTTGGTGTTGTACGTGGCTGGGTGTAGGAAGAGACCTTCAATGACATCAGTGAGGACAAGGAACGGGACATGGCTAGCTTGGTATCCAACCTTGTGCAAATGGGGAGTTTGTGGTTGTGCAAATGGACTGTTTGCAGTTGTTTGCGGTGCGTTAAACGGGGAGTTTGGTCTGTCACTGTGAAGCGTGCGTAACCCTTACACTATCTGATCGATACAACATCATACCTGATGTTTTAAATCACGTTATTCCAAACAATTTAGGAATGTTAGGTGATTTATGCCCTTTATGGATTAAAACCAGACTCTGCATCAACTTTGTAATATTCCATGGGAGTTTTGCCATGGATCCCCCTCCGGCATGCCACAGTCCAGGTGTTAGTACCCTTGAAACAACTTTTCCATCACTATTGTGGCCAGAAAGAGTCCCTGTGTGTTTTAAAATTTGCCTGCCCATTGAAGTCAATGGCGGTTCTCCCGGTTCGCCCGTTCGCAAACTTTTGAGGAAGTTGGCGTTTGCAGTTCGAGAACGCAAAATTTTAGGTTTGCGACATCACTACTTGTTGTATATTACTTCAGAAGTTTTCAGACAGGCAAAATATGTGGTATCATTGCACTGGGTCTTGTGCGGGGAAAAAGAGTTTGAAGAACCCTGCTCTTGAAAGAGGTGACTGTTAAATCAACCCCATTATTTAATCCTTCCCAGTTAGAACATGATTTTAAATAATGTACTTATTTTTAAACAAATGTAGTTGTGCTTCATAGCATCATGATACTGTACTTATGGCAAAGCTCCTAATAAATAAAGCTCTCCATGTTCAGTTATTGATTGTTGGGTCATCACACTTCATCTGATATACTTACATGCTTAAAAGCATTTAGCAACAATGTATATTTATGCAGTGTGTCACGGATACCAGATAAAATCTAGGGTGATCCAGAAGCCCTTTGTTTTAGCGCTCCGCTCTTCTAGGGACTAATGATACCTTTGATGGGCATGGGTTGGCATAAGCTTTATTGCCTTGTTTGCCTCATCCTGACATGATTACTAATATTCTGCGGATAACATGGAATGTAGCTCAATCCTCACACCGCACTGTCACATTTACCTGGATAGACAAACTGAGTTCTCTATGATTGGTCAGTTTTGGAGGGAACCAATGAAGTTTATTTTATTTTTTATACACCACTCATAAACTGCAATTTATATCACATGACATTTTCAACTAATCACTTAGGAGTCTCAAGAAATACCCTGTTTATTGATGAAAATAAATATAGCTGTCAGAACTGCTGTCAGTTATTAGTTGTTTTTTTTGTGAAAAGCTTATTTCTCAGCAATGCCTGAAACAGCCAAGCCAGCGCCTTTGAAGGGCTGAAATAAAGCTGTGACTAAGACTCAGAAGAATGATGCTGTGATGTTAGGCATCAATAATTTATGAATATCAATAAATAAATTAATATGCATCCGAATTACAACATTAATATTTTTAAGTTCTTGGTATTATGGTCGAATATGTGGAAGAAAAAACACACAAAACAGTATAATATCAATTGACAATTTACTTGGCAATCCATATTAAAAGTTAATACAATAAAACAATACTAGTACAAAAGACAGAAACAATACTCGACACAGTGATAACACATTACAATACAATAAACACAACCAAGAATCAAAACAATACTCACAACAGTACAAATTCTAACCTACATGGCCCAGCCTGCCAGCTGGGCCCAGCATAAAACTCCAGTACTTCATCCTTGCTGGCTCCTGGTGGAAAACAGCAAAGCCTTTTCAAAATTCCCCAATTTACTCTAAAACATGGGAGGTACTATATCAGGTAGGCTGGTCTATGATGTCACTGCCTGGAAATTAATTCTACACACTGCCCCCAGTGGACCCTCTAGCAAATTGCATAATTATGCTTAATTTATGACATAAGTCATTAGTGAATGCTCAATACAAACCATCCTTTGACTTATGTCATAAACAAGCATTTATAAAACATTTACCTCTCAACTCTCCCCAGCTTTCACCATTACCTGCCCCACAACAAAACCCATTATTCAATAGAACAATAGACATTTACCCTTAATAGCTGTTTCTTTTACATACGCTTATTAAAAAACACCAGAAAGTTATTACATATTATCTGCCCTTTCAAACTTACACAATTGAGCATGTGCCTCACCAGTTGGAAACCTTAACGCCTAAAATAGGCACGTGCCCACCCTTACAATCATGAACAATGGCTATGACTACGGCTAACGCCGAAACGCGTAAGCCAGTTTAGGTAATACACCTACTCTGTCACTCCTGTGTGTTCCTGTATTTTTAACTATTACACAATAAAGGATTGAATTTTACCAACGGACTGTCCACACCTTTTGATTTACTCTGTGATTTGCACCAGCGAGGACAGTCCGTCACCATATTGAGCAGATATTATCTAGCTTTATCAAGCACTATTACAATCACTTTGGAGAAACCGTGGATATACATCCAATCCTATTTGGAGTTGGGCTACACACCTCCATTGGCCGGTCCCGATTGGATGTCTACAAGCTATCCTGTTGACGTCACCTTCCTCCTTTCCCTCGGAGCGCGGCTTGATTGAAGTAATACATTATCCAGCTAAGCGGCCATGCTGTGTTAGCGTTGGGAGTGGTCACGAGTTTGCAGTGCTGTGACTATCCCTGAGGCCGGCGGATGAATCAGATAACAGCCGTACAAGAAAAGGGTCTGGAGGCCAGCCTGGTTTGGATACGAGGTGAGCGTGTTTTCATTAACATATGAACATTGCTTTGCGGGTTTGCATTGGCTTGTCACCGAGGGGGATTGACCGCTAACAGAGGGACCGTTTTCTACATGTTTGTCAGGATTGTGTGCCCAACAGTGACTTGTGTTATGATGCGAAAAAGCTTTATTTGACGAACATTGCATTAGATGTTTGACCTACTCAGAAGGCAATCGATAGGTCATCAGGGATAGCCCCACTCCTTTACCATAACATTTTCAAAAACCCTCTGCACTGATTAGGATTGCATCCATATCGCTGAGGTAGAGGTGCAAAACCGGACATGCTCCTGGTAGGACTAGGTGCAGCAGTGGAAACAGGAGCAGCCATAACTTGCGGGAAATTTTGGTCCAAATGTGCAGTGCGAGTCAGCAGGGTTTGCAGGGCTAGTACAAGTGCAAATTGATCCAAGCGGTGATCCTGTTTATCCATCCTGGAAATTATGGCAGGTAAAAGTGTTGTGACGGATACCCCCGGCTACCCCGACTGGATATCTCCGCCAAATGGGTCCTGCTTCCTCCCTGCCGATTGCAGCTATGTAGCTGGCACGTGACCACAGCCTGTAGCCACCCCTGATGCCTGACAGAACCAGTACTCAGGGTCCCACCCTGTAGCAGACTCCAGCTACCAGACTAGGTAGCTCTGTCAGAGTGTCCTTCCTCTGCCTGGAACAGGCTGCTATGTAGCCCAGGAAAAGTGATTTTAGCTGGAGCAAACCCAAATAACTAGACAGCCTAGCATTCAGGTTTAACAGGAACTGATTTTATTGAAAACACACACTCCTTTTATACAGTCAGCTCATCTTGATAAGACCCTGGACAATCCCATTATTTTCCCACCATTCCTGCCCCTCTAGACAGCCCGGCACCTCCATAGGAGCCACAGTCTCACATAATCCCAGTACATAGGGGTGGCGGTTTTAGGTGATCCCGGTGGAGCGGCAGCACTTCCAGTGTGTTATTTTAAAGCGCTCGGTCCCCAGATGCCACAGTCCAAAAATCAGCATGATTCGTTACTGGGGACCGGAGTTACAGTCCGTTGAAGTTATGGGGTTAGGGGTGTCCAAAACCCCCAGTTCCAAAAGGAGCTCCCCTCCAGTAATTCCCCCACCCCTTGAACTACCCAGGGGCTACTAATCCCCAAAAGAGCGGAGCTCTGGGGCACATGGTTGCTGGAGCGACCTGGGTTAAATTTAGCGGGTGTTCTGCTGTCCTGTGGCCGACCTGGAGTTCCAGGAGCCTGGCCAGCCTGAGAGGGGTTAGGCGGGTGTCCGTTGTAAGGCAGACGACCGAGAGTTCCAGGAGCCCGGCCAGCCTAGGAGGGTTTTCCTGGTCATACACCTACTTTGCTCTGAACACAAAAACAAGCCAACACAAATCAAACAAACAGCTTCCAGAGATGGTGGTTGCTCTGAGGAGCCCAAAACCACTGAGAAACAACAGGGGTGAGGTTGTAGGGGGGTGGGGGGTAGCCTTAGCCGTCTGATATCCGTGACAGGTGGATTATCAGCACCATCAAGATTCATGGCCTTTGCATAATGTCAGGGTGCCAGGAATCAGACTGAGACGAGAAGTGCATAAATAATCACACCTCCACAAGCTGAGGAAGAAAATTCAACTATAAAACTAGCTATAAACTCTTCAGGTAGGCCATAAAAAATAAATATGTGCAAGATAGGTAAAAAACATTCTATGACGTCTCAAATAACTCTATTATCTTAAATCGGGTTAATACAAATTTAATACATTTAAAATAAAATACAAAATATGTTAAAAACATGGATCCATGGTACAATATATACGCAAATTGCACAAATTACATCAAGCAATGACACATATATAATAGGACAAAGGATGATATTACAATAACAGCTGAGAATGGAGAACGTTGGGAAATCGTAGGGAAATGGTGTTCCCTGCAAACAGTGTGAAACGTTAAAAAAACAGTGAAAAAAATGTTAAAATGTTAATCCCTCAAAGTCTTAACGATGTGAAAGTGGTCAAAAATAGTCAAAAAATAATCAAACAAAAGTTGAAAAAATAGTTGTAAAATAAAGTGAAAAAATATAGTGAAAAAATAGTTCCAATAAGAAAAGTGTCTATAAACAGAACCTCCTTAGGTTTGTCCTCAAAAAAGGGGGTCCATACAAGTGTTTATGTGGTAGGTGAGGGGATTTCCGGTAAACCCTGGGTTCAATCCCTTAATCCAACCTGTAAAAGAAATCTAAAACAGTGCAATAATGCAAACAAATAAACAAATAATTTAAGAAAAGTGCTCACCAATTCCTGCCAACACGTTTCGGCCCTTATCTGGGCCTTTTTCAAGACTATAGTATGGTGTATAATGGTGGCTCTATTTATGACTGTTGTTAACCAATCAGTCCTGTCAGTATTTTGGCGCCAATTTTTTGCGCCAATTTTTTAATTTCGACCTGGAAGGGAATGTGTATTAATTCCCAATGTAAACAAAGTGTTCCATTATAAATTATACTTCCAAGTCACTTGGTACTTAAATTTCTGTTACAATCAATATTAACCTGAAGCTTTGTTTATACCTTCATTTCTTTGTTACTAAAGTTCAATAAAACCGGAAGTGTCTGGAGCGTTTCTGACGCTTGATGGAACCGGAAGTGTCTAGAGCATACCTCGCTTTAATATTACTTCCGGTTTCGCTCTTTATTTGGGTATCGCTTCCGGTAATAGTATTAAGCAGTGCATGGCACATGTGCCTATTTGACGGGTACAATTGACTAACCAAAAATTAATAGTTTATGTTGAATATACCTAAGGGGCAACTGCTGAGATTAAGGAAGAATTGTTCAGATACTAAGAAATGGGAAGAGCAAGCCATTATCCTAAAAAAACGATTTCTGGAACGGGGGTATGAAGAAGAAGTCCTCGAAAATGACATAGAAGAAGTCAGACCGAGAGACAGGAAGGATCTCTTGTCATATAAACCAAAGAAAGTCTACAATAATCTCGATGGAGACCAACTGACCATCCCTTTTATTATGGAATACAGCGAAAATAGACATATTGTTGAAAAGATCGTAGAGAAACATTGGCCACTATTAAAGAACGACAAAATTATAGGGGATAGGCTAACGCCCCGCCCAGTATTCATATACAGAAAAACAAACAATTTGAAAAACAAACTTTCTCCAAGTATACCCAGGAATATAATGACAAATACAAGAGATGTATATGGTAGAGAAGTCAAAGGTTTTTTTCCGTGTGTGAGTTGCAAAGCCTGCCAGAGGGGAGTGAGAACCAAGGAGTTTACCTTGTTTAATACGAGGGTTAAATACAAGATCAAGGATCTTATTAAGTGTAGCAGCAAAGGAGTAATCTATATGATATGGTGTAGTTGTGGTTTCCAATACATAGGACAAACATCCAGAACCCTGAGAGATAGAATCAGGGAACACCTATTAAAGATTAAACACAAAAACACAGAAACAGCACTATACAGACACTTCCTAACCCAACACCAGGCTAAGCAAAAAGATTTTAGCTATATTGGTATCCAACTAGTCACACCAAATTGGAGGGGTGGAGACCAAGAAAAAAGACTACTAACTGCAGAATCAAGATGGATTTTTAACATAGATTGCCTACACCCTAGGGGTTTGAACAATAGGGAAGACCTATCACACCTATTGAGTCTAAAATGAATCATTTTGGGAATCAGTTTATTTGAGGGATCACACAACCACTTAGCATGTATTTTCATACTAGCTAGACCAGTTTTTTTACTCTTTCAAGGACTATTAAATGTGGAATAGGGATAGGTATCCCATTAGGCACTTTAGGGCACTTATGTTATCTAGTGTACCCCCATACCACTTAGTTGCACACTTAACTTTGGACTTCCACTTCCCAAACTACCCTTTAACTTGTTTGGAGAATTTAGTGTATTTGAATTGGCGCAAAAAATTGGCGCCAAATTACTGACAGGACTGATTGGTTAACAACAGTCTTAAATAGAGCCACCATTATACACCATACTATAGTCTTGAAAAAGGCCCAGATAAGGGCTGAAACGCGTTGGCAGGAATTGGTGAGCACTTTTCTTAAATTATTTGTTTATTTGTTAGCATTATTGCACTATTTTAGATTTCTTTTACAGGTTGGATTAAGGGATTGAACCCAGGGTTTACCGGACATCCCCTCACCTACCACATAAACACTTGTATGGACCCCCTTTTTTGAGGACAAACCTAAGGAGGTTCTGTTTATAGACACTTTTCTTATTGGAACTGTTTTTTCACTATTTCTTCACTATATTTTTTTCACTTTATTTTACAACTATTTTTTCAACTTTTGTTTGATTATTTTTTGACTATTTTTTGACCACTTTCACATCGTTAAGACTTTGAGGGATTAACATTTTAACATTTTTTCACTGTTTTTTGAACATTTCACACTGTTTGCAGGGAACACCATTTCCCTACGATTTCCCAATGTTCTCCATTCTCAGCTGTTATTGTAATATCATCCTTTGTCCTATTATATATGTGTTTTTTTTTTGTTTTGTTTTTTTTTTTAAATGTTTAATTATTATTGACGTACACACAGTCATCTTATTACAAACTATGTGGCAGGGATACAAACAGTGTTCTTTACAGAGATGAGACAAGTATTATCAAATCTTAAAGCATTTAAGCAAACAACACTCATTTTTAAACGAAAAAAGACAAAACTTAAATATAGCAGATACAATGGTGTCCCTAGGGTCTCTGTATTAGTAGTATGTGGCAGAAAAGTATAGGCTATGTATCACGTAATTTTTGAATTTTCCTGTAGAATGTATGAGGCTAATCTCTGTGAGGATATAAATACATATATACCTGTCCTAGAACAGGTTAAACATACTTTTTAATGGTGTCAATACGAGGGGGGTACGGGAACGAAGAAGGGTAGAGGGAGAGGACGGAAAAAAAAAAAAAAGGAAAAGAGCAAAGAAAGAGAGGGAACCGAAGAAAAGAATCTACAGTGCCCCCCAACCCTCTCTGCTCTCTCTCTAATCAGCCCAAAATGCTGGGTATCTGCCCGCGTTAATCAATTCAAGAATGTAAGCCGATTGGCTAAGAGGCTTAATTAATTGCTGCTGTGCCAGTGGAGTAAGTGACAATATTACTACACCCCATTTATCTAGGAATCTCTTTATGTGGGCCTCATTGTACTTAGATATTGCATATTGTTCCACCATACATTGTTTCAATACTTCTTTTTTAAATTTTATAAACGGAGGTAGGTGGGGGAGTTTCCAGGATGTCAGGATCACATTCCTAGCTAATAAAATTACGGTATTAATTAACTTATAATTCTTTTG
Source organism: Bombina bombina (assembly GCF_027579735.1). NCBI lineage: Eukaryota > Metazoa > Chordata > Amphibia > Anura > Bombinatoridae > Bombina > Bombina bombina. The sequence goes on along the minus strand of NC_069505.1, from coordinate 367,154,739 downwards.
CTGTTGTGAAAATTTAACTAAGAAGATGACCATTTGGGCCTCTAATCTTTTTTCTGTGTCTAAGATTTTATTCAACCAAAACTTAATTTTCAGCCAGAACTGATGGACTTTAGGGCAAAACCAGATGCAATGTAAAAGGTTTGCTTGTTGGGCCTGACATTTCCAACATCCGATAATTTTTCTATACCATTTAGATAATTTGTCGGGGGTGATATATGTCGCATAAATCATTTTTAAATGCCGTTCTCGCCATGCTAGGGCACTTCCTGTTTTATTCAACAGGTTCAGGCTCACTTGAATTTGTTGAGGCCTAAGCTCTGGAAAACTATTACTCCAAATAGCTACTATTTTCTCCAGTTGGGCCTCATGTTTGGAAATCGTCATCAAACGATAGAATGGAGAGATTGACGAAGCCCCACTGTTATATTGATTCATTAGGCTCCTTAACGGAGCATATGTCCAATTAGAGCCAAATTTAAGTTTGAGATCTGTGATGTAGTGCTTTATTTGCAAATACGCAAAGTGATCAGATTGGGGAAGCTCAAATTCTACTCTGATGTCAAGGAATGATCTAATTATTGTATTAGAAGTAATTAATTGTTTTATGGAGGTCAGCCCTTTCAGTTTCCATCTCTCAAAGACCTTATAAGTGAAACCTGGAGCAAATCCTGGGCATCCCTGAATTGGGAGATATTCCGAGACAAATGGAGATGTTCCTATTTCTACACAGAATTTCTGCCATGCCAGAATCACATTTTTAAAAGTCTGCATTTTAGCAATTACCGGTGGCAGTTGTGAAATTGCCCCTGACAGGACCTTAGGTGTGAGTGTTTCCCGGCCGTGTAGGACAAGACTTCAAAAGGTGGTCCTGCAACCCACAATAGAGGCAGAGCCCCTCCCTCCTCCTAAAGGCCCTCTCCACTACGGAGAGACGCGTAAATCCCAACTGCATCGGCTCAGCAGTATCTGGTGACTCGGGAACAGGAAACAAGGGAAGAGAGGGAGGCATGGGTGGGAACGGACACGTAGGAGACAATGGAACAGGAGGCTTCCACAAGCGCTCCTTGAAAGAGGGCCTCTCACTTAGTCTGATGTCAAATAGGATCAAAAAAGACACCGATGCCTCAAGATCCTCTTTTAAATCTCTGGCAGCAACTTCGTCTTTAATTGCATCAGAGAGCCCATGAAAGAAGGCTGCAACAAGGGCTTCATTGTTCCAACCTACCTCTGTGGCAAGTGTACAAAACTCAATGGCATACTAAGCAACAGATCTTGTACCTTGCTGAATGGACATGAGTCATTTAGCAGCAGAGGAGGAGCGTTTATTAGTCTCCCACAAGGTATTAGCCCAGGCAAGAGATGTGTCAGAGAGTAACGAGATGAGAAATCCCACCTTAGCTCTGTCAGAGGGAAACACCTGAGGTAACATCTCAAAGTAAATGCCCACCTGGTTCAAAAACTCTCTGCACTGATCAGGATTGCCTCCATATCACTGAGGTAGAGGTGCAGAACCGGACATGCTCCTGGTAGGACTAGGACTATGTGCAGCAGTGAAAACAGGAGCAGCCATAACTTGCGGGAAATTTTGGTCCAAATGCGCAGTGCGAGTCAGCAGGGTTTGCAAGGCTAGTGCAAATTGATCCAAGCGGTGATCCTGTTCATCCATCCTGGAAATCATGGCAGGTAAAGGTGGTGTGACGGATACCCCCGGCTACCCCGACTGGGTATCTCCGCCAAACGGGTCCTGCTTCCTCCCTGCCGATTGCAGCTATGTAGCTGGCAAGTGACCACAGCCTGTAGCCACCCCTGATGCCTGACAGCACCAGTACTCAGGGTCCCATCCTGTAGCAGACTCCAGCTACCAGACTAGGTAGCTCTGTCAGAGTGTCCTTCCTCTGCCTATGTAGCCCAGGAAAAGTGATTTTAGCTGGAGCAAACCCAAATAACTAGACAGCCTTGCATTCAGGTTTAACAGGAACTGATTTTATTGAAAACACACACTCCTTTTATACAGTCAGCTCATCTTGATAAGACCCTGGACAATCCCACTATTTTCCGGCCATTTCCGCCCCTCTAGACAGCCTGGCACCTCCATAGGAGCCACAGTCTCACATAATCCCAATACATAGGGGTGGCGGTTTCGGGTCTCGGTCCCCAGATGCCACAGTCCAAAAATCAGCATGATTCGTTACTGGGGACCGGAGTTACAGTCCGTTGAAGTTATGGGGTTAGGGGTGTCCAAACCCCCAGTTCCAAAAGGAGCTCCCCTCCGGCAATTCCCCCACCCTTTGTACTCCCCAGGGGCTACTAATCCCCAAAAGAATGGAGCTCTGGGGCACATGGTTGCTGGAGCGACCTGGGTTAAAGTTAGCGGGTGTTCTGCTGTCCTGTGGCTGACCTGGAGTTCCAGGAGCCTGACCAGCCTGCGAGGGGTTAGGTGGGTGTCCGTTGTAAGGCAGCCGACTGGGAGTTCCAGGAGCCCGTCCAGCCTAGGAGGGTTTTCCTGGTCATACACCAACTTTGCTCTGAACACAAAAACAAGCCAACACAAAGTAAACAAACAGCTTCCAGAGATGGTGGTTGCTCTGAGGAGCCCAAAACCACTGAGAAACAACAGGGGTGAGGTTGTAGGGGGGTGCGGGGTAGGCTTAGCTGTCTGATATCCATGACATCTCCCCCCTCCAATTCGTCAGACCCGGCTAGACCCTTAACAGTTCGGCCTGGTGCTGTCCGACAGTGGCCCTCCACTTCTCGGTTACTGAGAGAGGTTATCCCATCTCTCCTGAGCTTGGGGCATCCTGGGGGATTTCTGCTGGTGTTTATACCCTGCGCCATGGGTGCAGGGATAGTCACAAAATGCAAAGTCCCAAACAAGTTTGCTAAGGCCGGCTCCCAAACAATTGCTGTTCCACAAGTTCCAGTGTCCTTAAGTTCCATGGCCAAACTGTTTCCCTCTGTGACAATCTGTTGAGTACCGGCTGACCCACCCACAAACAAAGCCAGTACCGGTTTCCCAGCTGTATACCCACCCCAGACTGTTGGTGGAAGTGGCTCCTTGGTGGGGCAGGCAAAACTCGGGTGCCCAGACTTGTGGCACCAACTGCATGAGCGGGTACCCCCCTCACCTGCCCCCTGTGAGATATACTCCAGGACAAGGAAATTGTATAGACACTGCCACGCTACTGAGGGAGGAGACCGTCTGTCTCCTCTCCCGAGATGGAGATCTACTGCTGGGGAGGGAGGTCTGCTACCTCCGCTCCATGGGAAACTGTGCTGCCGCTGGGGAGAGAGACTGACTGTCTCCTCTCCCAGAAAGGGATTCGGCCACTGGGGAGAGATATCGATACCCGTCGCTCCCTGCAAGGGCTTCTCTGTAAGGAGAGGGAGGACGACTACCTCCACTTCCAGGGGATGGCTCTGCCGCTGGGGAGAGAGACAGACTGTCTCCTCTCCCGGCACCTGGCTCTGCTGCTGGGGAGAGATACCGACTGTCTCCTCTCCCGGCTCCCGGCTCTGCAACTGGGGAGAGAGACCGACTGTCTCCTCTCCCAGGAAGGGGTTCTGTTTACAGGGAGGGAGGAAGACTACCTCCGCTCCCAGGGGATGGCTCTGTCGCTGGGGAGAGAGACCGACTGTCTCCTCTCCCGGCTCCTGGCTCTGCCGCTGGGGAGAGAGACCGACTGTCTCCTCTCCCAGGAAGGGGTTCTGTTTATGGGGAGGGAGGACGACTACCTCCGCTCCCAGGGGATGGCTCTGCCGCTGGGGAGAGAGACCGACTGTCTGCTCTCCCAGTAAGGGATTCTGCTGCTGGGGAGAGTTATCGACATCCATCTCTCCCTTCTCCAAGTCTATAATCTCAGAGCAAGACTGCTGATCAGGATCCAGGAGCCCTGGTTCCCTTTCTCTTTGCTGCCACTCCTCCACAGTCAAGCTGCACCCCAGATCTGTATGCCCCTGGCATGCTGCTTAGCGAGATCCATCAGCCTCTTGTATTCCTTGACCAGTGCCTCTTCCTGGTCAATTATAAAATCCAGATTGTCCAGCAGCCAGGTCTCCTCCAAGAGATACAGCAGTTCCTCTTGGAGCCCAGAGATATCCTCTAGACCCTGGTCTGTCTCGCTCCCAAACTGTGGGTCCTCTGTCCTTTTTGTAAACAACAATACAGGGCCGCCGAAGCCAAAGCCCTCTGTGGGGGATCCTTCCTCCAGCCATGGCTGTGCTTGCATAGCGAGCCATTGGAGGGCTCGATAGCCGTCCTCCTTCCACATCTCTTGCTGGATCAGTCTATGTAGAACAGCAAGCCATTCCTTCTTTGGCTGTTCTCCCAGAAAAGGCAGTCTCACGGTCTACCATACCCGGAATCTCGTGTCATTTGTGGGGAGGACCTTTCCATTTTCCTGCTAATGTTGCAGAGCCTCCCACCAAAGGTCTCGGAGGGTAAGGTTCCTCCATGTCAGAACATCCTGTTCCGAACAAGGATCCTTTGTTCCAGTCAGCATCTTTTGTACTCTCCCTAGGCACTCTGCCTCCATATTTACCGGCTACTGTGGTACGTCTCCTCTGTCAGCAGGAACCTTGTAAAAGAAGCAGATCCCACCGCTGCCAGCCAATGTGACGGAAACCCTTGGCTACCCCGACTGGGTATCTCCGCCAAACGGGTCCTGCTTCCTCCCTGCCGATTGCAGCTATGTAGCTGGCAAGTGACCACAGCCTGTAGCCACCCCTGATGCCTGACAGCACCAGATCTCAGGGTCCCACCCTGTAGCAGACTCCAGCTACCAGACTAGCTAGCTCTGTCAGAGTGTACTTCCTCTGCCTGGAACAGGCTGCTATCTAGTCCAGGAAAAGTGATTTTAGCTGGAGCAAACCAAATAACTAGACAGCCTAGCATTCAGGTTTAACAGGAACTGATTTTATTGAAAACACATACTCCTTTTAAACAGTCAGCTCATCTTGATAAGATCCTGGACAATCCCACTATTTTCCCACCATTCCTGCCCCTCTAGACAGCCCGGCACCTCCATAGGAGCCACAGTCTCACATAATCCCAATACATAGGGGTGGCGGTTTCGGGTGATCCCGGTGGAGCGGCAGCACATCCAGGGTGTCATTTTAAAGCTCTCGGTCCCCAGATGGCCCAATTAAAACATCAGCATGATTCGTTACTGGGGACCGGAATTACAGTTCATTGAAATTATGGGGTTAGGGGTGTCCAAAAACCCCAGTTCCAAAAGGAGCTCCCCTCCGGCAATTCCCCCACCCCTTGTACTCCCCAGGGGCAACTAATCCCCAAAAGAGCGGAGCTCTGGGGCACATGGTTGCTGGAGCGACCTGGGTTAAAGTTAGCGGGTGTTCTGCTGTCCTGTGGCCGACCTGGAGTTCCAGGAGCCTGGCCAGCCTGAGAGGGGTTAGGCGGGTGTCCGTTGTAAGGCAGACGACCGAGAGTTCCAGGAGCCCGGCCAGCCTAGGAGGGTTTTCCTTGTCATACACCAACTTTGCTCTGAACACAAAAACAAGCCAACACAAAGCAAACAAACAGCTTCCAGAGATGGTGGTTGCTCTGAGGAGCCCAAAACCACTGAGAAACAACAGGGGTGAGGTTGTAGGGGGGTGTGGGGTAGCCTTAGCCGTCTGATATCCGTGACAGGTGGATTATCAGCACCATCAGGATTCATGGCCTTTGCGTAATGTCAGGGTGCCAGGAATCAGACTGAGACGAGAAGTGCAAAAATAATCACACCTTTATTATTAGCAAAAAATAATAAAAAGTCCACAAGTCAAATAACAAGCCAGGAATCAAAAAACAGAGCTGGTAGTCAAACGAGCCGAGTCAGGAGCCAAAGCGAGTAGTCAGACGAGCCGGAATCAGGAACAAGTAAAACAGCAGAGTCAGGAACAAGCCAGGAATCAGGAACCAGGAGGGACATCAGATAGCCAGGTAATATACAGTAGCTCCCACAAACAGGTCTGAGACAACGCAAAGGCAAAGCATACTGAATAGAGGCCCTTTAAAAAATAAGTGATGACATCACAATTCTGAGACTGCATCCTGTCTCACACGGATGATGCACACCAGTCTGGCCATAAAAGGAAGTGAAGGAAATGAGCATCATCCCCCACAATGCACCATAGTCTGCAAGAGATGTTAGTAAAATGGTTGCCATCAGCACATGGCAAAATAAACAGGTAAGATCCTTGACATATACCCAGGATTGTACTTACTAATTTCTTAATACCAGAGGAAGAAGCACAGTAAATGCTCTTTGCATCAGTCTAATATCAGTGTGTGAGTACCATATCAGGTTGTAATGCAGAACAGTTATTGTTCTAATCCCCCCCCCCTAGAATTAGTGAGTGAATATATGCGCCCAGCAGGTCATAAATGGTCATTGGAGGTGAATACAACTAATAAACATTATCTGGGTCAGATGTTCGAAAGTAACATGCATTTGGAGTGGGTAAAGCTGCCACACTGGACCTAGGTTCTACATGTCACACAGGTGCAATGTGTGAGGGTGCTGCTTGTATACTGTTAGGTTGACATGTCACACAGTGACACTAGGCGTGGTATTGCTTATACACTGAGCCTGTGTTGAGTAGGACATTTACCAGCAGCAACCATACCAGTTGCAAACTGGTTCTAGAATGAGCCGGCCACACATGCATTGTGTGTCGGTGTAACCTGCACACTGGATCTGAGTTGACCAGGTATACAGGGATACTAGATGTGTCTGCATTTGACATAGTGGGCCTGGGATCATCATTTTAGAAAAGGACACTAGATGTGGCCAACATTAGAATTGGGTGTGGATAAAGCTTGTTCCTAGGGCCAGGGTTAGTTAGATCACACATTATCTGATAGTAACTGCAAATGGGATAGTAGACCTGGGTAATGACAACCCACCCCTCCAGGGAAACTATCGTCCTCTCCCTGCCAATTTGCCCATGTTCATCTTTATTCCTCTAGAGCAGCATTCTTTAAACCACAAGTCAGGATCCATTACTGAGTCACAACATGATGTTTACTGGGTCTTGTCTTCTGTGTCTGTTGTGGGAAAATGTGTGTGTTGTGTTTCTGTGTATGAGAGTGTGGTGTGTGTTATTGTATGTGTGTGATGTGTATGTTTTATAAGAGTGTGTGTGGTGTGAATAAGAACGTGTGGTGAGTGTGTGTGTTGTATAATAGTATGTTTGGTTTGTGTTATATGAGAGTGTGTGTAGGTGTGTGTTTGGGTATGTGTGTGGTGTGAATACTGTGACGGATACCTCGGCTACCCCGACTGGGTAGCTCCGCCAAATGGGTACTTCTTCCTCCCTGGTGACTCCAGCTATGTAGCCCAAGAAAATGATTCTAGCAGGGGCCCACCTAAATGACTAGACAGACTAGCATTCAGGTTAAATAAGACTGACTTTATTGGGACAAACACACATCGTTTATACATACAGCTCATCTTGATAAAATAGGAGATAATTCCACAGTTTTCCTTACCTTCCCGCCCCTCATAGCACCCATGTTCCTCCAGATTCCCAGTACCTAGGGGTGGCAGTTTTCGGGGTGATCCCAGGGGATTGGCGGCACTTCCAGGGTATAATTTTAAAGCTCTCGGCCCCCAAAATCTACAGTACAAAAATTGATGTGATCCGTGGCTGGGGACCGGAGTTATGCTGGTTTAAACGTCCACCTGGAAGTCCAGGGAGAATAGGGGTTATAGGGGGAACTGGAACCCCCAGTTAACAAGGGAGCTCCCTTCCGGCAATCACCCCACCTCTGGGCCACCATGAGAGGAAGCAAACCCCAGAAGAGCGGATCTCTGGGACAAAGGGCCTCTGGAGCGACCTGGGTCAAAGGGCACCGGTAATCCTGGATGATGTGGCCGACCGGTAGTTCCAGAGGCCCCGCAGGCCGAAGGGGAAAGTGGTGGTCAGCGAACAGTTCTTCCAAGACGATATTCAACACACAAAACAAGGGGAGCAGAAGGGCTGGGGATTGGGGAATCGCGGTTGCTCTGAGGAGCGTAATACCGCAGAGAGACAGCAGTGGTGAGGTTGTAGGGGGGTGGGAGTTTAACCCTTGCAGCCCGGTATCCATGACAAATACTAATGTGTGATGTGTGTGTTTTGTATGATAGTTTGTTTGGTGTGTGTTGTATGAGAGTGTATGGTATGTGTTTGGATTTTTACCTTTAACAACACTTTCAAATTTAACTACAACAAGGAATAAAGAATGCATAAATTTTAGTCACTTTGCGAAAAATTGCAGCCTTCTTGTTGTTAGTGATGTCGCTAATTGTTCGCCGGCGAATAGTTCCCGGCAAACATAGCTTGTTCGCGTTCGCAGGGGCGGGCGGACATATGCGATGTTCGATCCGCCCCCTATTCGTCATCATTGAGGTAAACTTTGACCCTGTATCTCACAGTCAGCAGACACATTCCAGCCAATCAGCAGCAGACCCTCCCTCCCAGACCCTCCCAGCTCCTGGACAGCATCCATTTTAGATTCATTCTGATGCTGCATTCTTAGTGAGAGGAGGGACAGTGTAGCTGCTGCTGATTTAATAGGGAAATTGATAGCTAGGCTAGTGTATTCAGTGTCCACTACAGTCCTGAAGGACACATCTGATCTCTGCTGTAAGGACAACAACCCAAAAAGCCCTTTTTAGGGCTAGAACATCAGTCTGCTTTTTTTTTTCTTCTGTGTAATCTAATTGCAGTTGCCTGCCTGCCAGCGTGTGCATCAGGCTCACAGCGTATACTGTGCCCACTTGCCCAGTGCCACCACTCATATCTGGTGTAACAGTAATGTAAATTTAAAAAAAAAAAAAAAACTTTTTTGACTTTGAAACATCAGTCTGCTTGTGTAATCTAATTGCAGTTGCCTGCCTGCCTGTGCCCACTTGCCCAGTGGCACCACTCATATCTTGTTTAATAGTAGTGTAAGTGTACATTTAAAAAAAAAAAAACTTTTTGGACTGTGAAACATCAGTCTGCTTTTTTGTCTCAGGCTCAAAGCGTATACTGTGCCCACTTGCCCAGTGGCACCACTCATATCTTGTTTAATAGTAGTGTAAGTGTACATTTAAAAAAAAAAAAAAAATTGGACTGTGAACCATCAGTCTGTTTTTTTGTGTCAGGCTCACAGCGTATACTGTGCCCACTTGCCCAGTGCCACCACTGATATCTTGTTTAATAGTAGTGTAAGTGTACATTTAAAAAAAAAAAAAAAACTTTTTGGACTGTGGAACATCAGTCTGCTTTTTTGTCTCAGGCTCACAGCGTATACTGTGCCCACTTGCCCAGTGCCACCACTCATATCTTGTTTAATAGTAGTGTAAGTGTACATATAAAAAAAAAACAAAAAACTTTTTGGACTGCGAAACATCAGTCTGCTTTTTTGTCTCAGGCTCAAAGTGTATACTGTGCCCACTTGCCCAGTGCCACCACTCATATCTTGTTTAATAGTAGTGTAAGTGTACATTTAAAAAAAAAAAAAAAACATTTTGGACTGTGAAACATCAGTCTGCTTTTTTGTGTGAGGCTCACAGCGTATACTGTGCCCACTTACCCAGTGCCACCACTCATATCTTGTTTAGTGTAAGTGTACATTTAAAAAAAAAATAACTTTTTGGCTGTGAAAAATCAGTCTGCTTTTTTTGTGTCAGGCTCACAGCGTATACTGTGCCCACTTGCTCAGTGCCACCACTTATATCTTGTTTAATAGTAGTGTAAGTGTACATTTTAAAAAAAATGACAGGCAGAGGCAGTCCACCCCGCAAGTGCCGTCGTGGTCGTAGTGCTGTGATTCCCTTTGGCCCTAGAATAATGCCCAGTGTTCAGAGGCCACGTACCATGAACTCGAAAAGTTCTGAGGACATAGTTGACTGGCTAATACAGGACACCCAATCTTCTACAGCTTCCGCTCGGAAGCTTGACGCACCATCCTCCTCCAGCTTAGCTTCGGGCACCTATCAAGTGACCACTCGCCCGCCCGCCTGCCGCCACCACCAACACTAGCACCACAGCCGCTTCACTTGATCTGTCAGAGGAGTTATTTACACATCAGTTTGAAGAAATGAGTGATGCGCAACCATCATTGACAGAGGATGTAGATAACAGTGATATGTCTCAGTCAGGCAGCATTACAGACATGGACATACTGTGTGATGATGATGATGTTGTACCCGCTGCTGCTTCCTTTGTTGAGTTGTCAGACACAAGTGAAGCGGTTGATGATGACGATGCATCTGTGGATGTCACGTGGGTGCCCGCTAGAAGAGAAGAAGAACAGGGGGAAAGTTCAGATGGGGAGACAGAGAGGAGGAGGAGGAGACGAGTTGGAAGCAGGGGGAGGTCATCGCAAGGAGCTAGTGGCACAGTCAGACAGCATGCATCGGCACCCGGTGTCAGCCAGACAGCATGCCAATCAACGCATGCTGTTGCCACCACCAGAATGCCGTCATCGCAGAGCTCAGCAGTGTGGCATTTTTTTGTGTGTGTCTGCCTCTGACAACAGCGATGCCATTTGCAACCTGTGCCAAAAGAAACTGAGTCGTGGGAAGTCAAACACCCACCTAGGTACAACTGCTTTGCGAAGGCACATGATCGCACATCACAAACGCCTATGGGATCAACACATGAGTACAAGCAGCACACAAACTCAAAGCTGCCATCCTCCTCCTGGTCCAGCATCTTCAGTCACCTCAACCACTGCTGTCCTCCTTGCCCCCTCTCAACCATCCGCCACTCCGTCTCTCTTCCAGGAGCAGTTCCTGCTCATCTACCCACAGTCAGGTGTCTGTCAAGGACATGTTTGAGCGTAAGAAGCCAATGTCACAAAGTCACCCCCTTGCCCGGCATCTGACAGCTGGCTTGTCTGAACTCTTAGCCCATCAGCTTATACCATACAAGCTGGTGGAGTCTGAGGCGTTCAAAAAATGTGTAGCTATTGGGACACCTTAGTGGAAGGTACCCGGCCGAAATGTCTTTGCACAAAAGGCAATTCCCAACCTGTACTCGATTGTGCGAAAGGAAGTAATGGCATGTCTGGCACACAGTGTTGGGGCAAGGGTCCATGATCTGACGACTGATACCTGGTCTGCAAAGCATGGTCAGGGCAGGTATATCACCTACACTGCGCATTGGGTAAACGTGCTGACGGCTGCCAAGCATGGAATGTGTGGCTTTGCAGAGGAGTTGGTGACACTGCCAACACTTGCAGGCAGGCCTGCTGCCACCTCCTTTACTCCTCCTACTCCATCCTCTTCCATAACCTCCTCGGCTGGGTCCTCTTCTGCTGCTGCGTCTTGCTCCACATCAACGGCAGCCCCCCAGCTCCCAGGTACTATTCCACACCCCGGATACGGCAGTGTCACGCCATCTTGGGGTTGTCTTGCCTGAAAGCAGAGAGTCACACCGGACCAGCACTCCTGTCCGCCCTGAACGCACAGGTGGATCAGTGGCTGACTCCGCACCAACTGGAGATCGTCAAAGTGGTTTCTGACAATGGAAGTATTTTGGTGGCGGCATTGAATTTGGGCAAGTTGACACATGTGCCGTGCATGGCACATGTGTGTAATCTGATTGTACAACACTTTGTGCATAAGTACCCAGGCTTACAGGACGTCCTGAAGCAGGCCAGGAAGGTGTGTGGCCATTTCAGGCGTTCCTACACGGCCATGGCACACTTTTCAGATATCCAGCGGCGAAACAACATGCCAGTGAGGAGCTTGATTTGCGACAGCCCGACACATTGGAATTCAACACTCCTAATGTTCGACCGCCTGCTCCAACAAGAAAAAGCCGTTAACGAATATTTGTATGACTGGGGTGCTAGGACAGCCTCTGCTGAGCTGGAATTTTTTTTGACACGTTACTGGATGCTCATGCGCAATGCCTGTAGGCTCATGTGTCCTTTTGAGGAGGTGACAAACCTAGTCAGTCGCACCGAAGGCACCATCAGCGACGTCATACCATTTGTTTTCTTCCTGGAGCGTGCCCTGCGAAGAGTGCTGGATCAGGCCGTAGATGAGCATGAAGAGGAAGAGTTGTGGTCTCCATCACCACCAGAAACAGCCTTATCAGCATCGCTTGCTGGACCAGTGGCAACGTAGGAAGAGGATTGTGAGGAAGAGGAGTCAGAGGAGGAATGTGGCTTTGGGGAGGAGGAGGAAGACCAACCACAACAGGCATCCCAGGGTGCTCGTTGTCACCTATCTGGTACCCGTGGTGTTGTACGTGGCTGGGGGGAAGAAGATACCTTCAGTGAGATCACTGAGGACGAGGAACGGGACATGAGTGGCTCGACATCCAACCTTGTGCAAATGGAGTCTTTCATGCTGTTTTGCCTGTTGAGGGACCCTCGTATAAAAAAGCTGAAGGAGAATGACCTGTACTGGGTGTCCACGCTACTAGACCCCCGGTATAAGCATAAAGTGCCTGAAATGTTACCAAATTACCGCAAGTCGGAAAGGATGCAGCAGTTCCAAAATAAATTAAAAAGTATGCTTTACACAGCGTATAAGTGTGATGTCACAGCACAACGGGAATCTAACAGGGGAAGAGGTGAAAGTAATCTTCCTCCTATGACCACGCCGGCAAGGACAGGACGTTTTACAGACGTGTTGTTGATGGAGGACATGCAGAGCTTTTTAAGTCCTATGCATCGCCACAGCCCTTCGGGGTCCACCCTCAGAGAACGACTCGACCGACAGGTAGCAGACTACCTCGCCTTAACTGCAGATCTTGACACTCTGAGGAGCGATGAACCCCTTGACTACTGGGTGTGCAGGCTTGAGCTGTGGCCTGAGCTATCCCAATTTGCGATAGAACTTCTGGCCTGCCCCGCTTCAAGTGTCCTGTCAGAAAGGACCTTCAGTGCAGCAGGAGGTATTGTCACTGAGAAGAGAAGTCGCCTAGGTAAAAAAAGTCTAGATTACCTCACCTTTATTAAGATGAATGAGGGATGGATCCCGAAGGGACTGACATTGGGCGATACATTTGACTAAAAAAGGCCTGATGAGATGAGCTGCCTTGGGCTAAAAATGGTCCACACGCTGCTGTATTTTATCTCTGAATTGCCGGATGACTTGCGTGACTTATCCGCCACCAACTAGGGTTCAAGCCGCAATGTTTTAGGGCACTTTCTGCCTGGGAAACAAACATACATTTTTCTGGCTGCTGCTACGTGCAGTGCCCCAAATTTGAAGTAGGAGGACCGACCAAGCATCTTTTTCCATCTCCCGGTTCCTAAAATCCATGCCATCTACACATCCCCTGATAGGGGATGTAACAGAAATTAAACTGCTAAGAATAGTACTACTTAACACACCACTCATATCTGGTGGCACAATAGATTGCACGCGCAGTGCCCCAAATTTGAAGTAGGAGGACCGACCAAGCATCTTTCTCCATCTCCCGGTTCCTAAAATCCATGCCATATACAGATCACCTTATAGGGGACGTAACAGGGATTAAACTGCTAAGAATAGTACTACTTAACACACCACTCATATCTGGTGGCACAATAGATTGCACGCACAGTGCCCCAAATTTGAAGTAGGAGGACCGACCAAGCATCTTTTTCCATCTCCCGGTTTCTAAAATCCATGCCATATACACATCCCCTTATAGGGGACGTAACAGGGATTAAACTGCTAAGAATAGTATTACTTAACACACCACTCATATCTGGTGGCACAGTAGATTGCATGTGCACTGCCCCAAATTTGAAAAAGGAGGACCGACCAAGCATCTTTTTCCATCTCCAGGTTCCTAAAATCCATGCCATATACACTTTCCCTGATAGGGGACGTAACAGGGATTAAACTGATAAGAATAGTACTACTTAACACACCTTATAATAACGCAGAGAGAGGCAATGCAGAGAGAGGAGTCTGAAGAAGAGGAGTCAGAGGAGGAAGGTGGCTTTGAGGAGGTGGAAGACCAAACACAGCAGGCGTCCCAGGGGGCTTGTTGGCACCTTTCAGGGACCCTTGGTGTTGTACGTGGCTGGGTGGAGGAAGAGACCTTCAATGACATCAGTGAGGACAAGGAACGGGACATGGCTAGCTTGGTATCCAACCTTGTGCAAATGGGGAGTTTGTGGTTGTGCAAATGGACTGTTTGCGGTTGTTTGCGGTGCGTTAAACGGGGAGTTTGCTCTGTCACTGTGAAGCGGGCGTAACCCTTACACTATCTGATCGATACAACATCATACCTGATGTTTTAAATCACGTTATTCCAAACAATTTAGGAATGTTAGGTGATTTATGCCCTTTATGGATTAAAACCAGACTCTGCATCAACTTTGTAATATTCCATGGGAGTTTTGCCATGGATCCCCCTCCGGCATGCCACAGTCCAGGTGTTAGTACCCTTGAAACAACTTTTCCATCACTATTGTGGCCAGAAAGAGTCCCTGTGTGTTTTAAAATTTGCCTGCCCATTGAAGTCAATGGCTGTTCTCCCGGTTCGCCCGTTCGCAAACTTTTGAGGAAATTGGCGTTTGCAGTTCGCGAACGCAAAATTTTAGGTTCGCGACATCACTACTTGTTGTATATTACTTCAGAAGTTTTCAGACAGGCAAAATATGTGGTATCATTGCACTGGGTCTTGTGTGGGGAAAAAGAGTTTGAAGAACCCTGCTCTTGAAAGAGGTGACTGTTAAATCAACCCCATTATTTAATCCTTCCCAGTTAGAACATGATTTAAATAATTTACTTATTTTTAAACAAATGTAGTTGTGCTTCATAGCACCATGATACTGTACTTATGGCAAAGCTCCTAATAAAAAAAGCTCTCCATGTTCAGTTATTGATTGTTGGGTCATCACACTTCATCTGATATACTTACATGTTTAAAAGCATTTAGCAACAATGTATATTTATGCAGTGTGTCACGGATACCAGATTAAATCTAGGGTGATCCAGAAGCCCTTTGTTTTAGCGCTCTGCTCTTCTAGGGACTAATCATAACTTTGATGGGCATGGGTTGGCATAAGCATGGACTTTATTGCCTTGTTTGCCTCATCCTGACATGATTACTAATATTATGCGGATAACATGGAATGTAGCTCAATCCTCACACCGCACTGTCACATTTACCTGGATAGACAAACTGAGTTCTCTATGATTGGTCAGTTTTGGAGGGAACCAATGAAGTTTATTTTATTTTTTATACACCACTCATAAACTGCAATTTATATCACATGACATTTTCAACTAATCACTTAGGAGTCTCAAGAAATACCCTGTTTATTGATGAAAATAAATATAGCTGTCAGAACTGCTGTCAGTTATTAGTTGTTTTTTTTGTGAAAAGCTTATTTCTCAGCAATGCCTGAAACAGCCAAGCCAGCGCCTTTGAAGGACTGAAATAAAGCTGTGACTAAGACTCAGAAGAATGATGCTGTGATGTTAGGCATCAATAATTTATGAATATCAATAAATAAATTAATATGCATCCGAATTACAACATTAATATTTTTTAGTTCTTGGTATTATGGTCGAATATGTGGAAGAAAAAACACACAAAACAGTATAATATCAATTGACAATATACTTGGCAATCCATATTAAAAGTTAATACAATAAAACAATACTAGTACAAAAGACAGAAACAATACTCGACACAGTGATAACACATTACAATACAATAAACACAACCAAAAATCAAAACAATACTCACAACAGTACACATTCTAACCTACAGGGCCCAGCCTGTCAGCTGGGCCCAGCATAAAACTCCAGTCCTTCATCCTTGCTGGCTCCTGGTGGAAAACAGCAAAGCCTTTTCAAAATTCCCCAATTTACTCTAAAACATGGGAGGTACTATATCAGGTAGGCTGGTCTATGATGTCACTGCCTGGAAATTAATTCTACACACTGCCCCCAGTGGACCCTCTAGCAAATTGCATAATTATGCTTAATTTATGACATAAGTCATTAGTGAATGCTCAATACAAACCATCCTTTGACTTATGTCATAAACAAGCATTTATAAAACATTTACCTCTCAACTCTCCCCAGCTTTCACCATTACCTGCCCCACAACAAAACCCATTATTCAATAGAACAATAGACATTTACCCTTAATAGCTGTTTCTTTTACATACGCTTATTGAAAAACACCAGAAAGTTATTACATATTATCTGCCCTTTCAAACCTACACAATTGAGCACGTGCCTCACCAGTTGGAAACCTTAACGCCTAAAATAGGCACGTGCCTACCCTTACAATCATGAACAACTGAAACCCATTTTTTTTATTATTATAATAAGCCAATTATATTGTATTCATGTGAGGATGTGAGGTGGAGCTTAATATAATAGACACAACAACCCAATACCACCTCTAAATCATGACACGGTGTATATATATATATATATATATATATATATATATATATATACAGGGAGTGCAGAATTATTAGGCAAATGAGTATTTTGACCACATCATCCTCTTTATGCATGTTGTCTTACTCCAAGCTGTATAGGCTCGAAAGCCTACTACCAATTAAGCATATTAGGTGATTTGCATCTCTGTAATGAGAAGGGGTATGGTCTAATGACATCAACACCCTATATCAGGTGTGCATAATTATTAGGCAACTTCCTTTCCTTTGGCAAAATGGGTCAAAAGAAGGACTTGACAGGCTCAGAAAAGTCAAACATAGTGAGATATCTTGCAGAGGGATGCAGCACTCTTAAAATTGCAAAGCTTCTGAAGCGTGATCATCGAACAATCAAGCGTTTCATTCAAAATAGTCAACAGGGTCGCAAGAAGCGTGTGGAAAAACCAAGGCGCAAAATAACTGCCCATGAACTGAGAAAAGTCAAGCGTGCAGCTGCCAAGATGCCACTTGCCACCAGTTTGGCCATATTTCAGAGCTGCAACATCACTGGAGTGCCCAAAAGCACAAGGTGTGCAATACTCAGAGACATGGCCAAGGTAAGAAAGGCTAAAAGACGACCACCACTGAACAAGACACACAAGCTGAAACGTCAAGACTGGGCCAAGAAATATCTCAAGACTGATTTTTCTAAGGTTTTATGGACTGATGAAATGAGACTGAGTCTTGATGGGCCAGATGGATGGGCCCGTGGCTGGATTGGTAAAGGGCAGAGAGCTCCAGTCCGACTCAGACGCCAGCAAGGTGGAGGTGGAGTACTGGTTTGGGCTGGTATCATCAAAGATGAGCTTGTGGGGCCTTTTCGGGTTGAGGATGGAGTCAAGCTCAACTCCCAGTCCTACTGCCAGTTTCTGGAAGACACCTTCTTCAAGCAGTGGTACAGGAAGAAGTCTGCATCCTTCAAGAAAAACATGATTTTCATGCAGGACAATGCTCCATCACACGCGTCCAAGTACTCCACAGCGTGGCTGGCAAGAAAGGGTATAAAAGAAGAAAATCTAATGACATGGCCTCCTTGTTCACCTGATCTGAACCCCATTGAGAACCTGTGGTCCATCATCAAATGTGAGATTTACAAGGAGGGAAAACAGTACACCTCTCTGAACAGTGTCTGGGAGGCTGTGGTTGCTGCTGCACGCAATGTTGATGGTGAACAGATCAAAACACTGACAGAATCCATGGATGGCAGGCTTTTGAGTGTCCTTGCAAAGAAAGGTGGCTATATTGGTCACTGATTTGTTTTTGTTTTGTTTTTGAATGTCAGAATTGTATATTTGTGAATGTTGAGATGGTATATTGGTTTCACTGGTAAAAATAAATAATTGAAATGGGTATATATTTGTTTTTTGTTAAGTTGCCTAATAATTATGCACAGTAATAGTCACCTGCACCACAGATATCCCCCTAAAATAGCTATAACTAAAAACAAACTAAAAACTACTTCCAAAACTATTCAGCTTTGATATTAATGAGTTTTTTGGGTTCATTGAGAACATGGTTGTTGTTCAATAATAAAATTAATATATATATATATATATATATATATATATATATATATATATATATATATATTTATTTATTTTTTAATATTTGTATTTCAAAAAATGTTTCTTGTGTTTTAAAGTGTAAACTATATACCCCACATTCTCAGGGAATAGATAAAACCTTTACAAAACCTCTGTTACAAAGAAATGCTCAGACATTTTGTATTTTATTCAGTCAGTATAAAAAAAGTCTAAAATGTATTGTTACCAGCACAATGTATTAAATGCATTTAATTTAAGATGTATTCCATGCACTTTTTATGTGAAAAGCAGAGAATAAGCCATATTTCACTTTTTACTTCAGGCTGTGAACAATGCCATATTTGACATAAAATCGAAGCTTATCACGAAATTCACTATTTTTTTTTTCATTATTATTATTATTTTTAAATTGACATATATTTTGAACTGTTTTTTTTTTTTTTTAAATCAAATATGACTTTTTATGAGACATCCACTATGTTAGATTGATCTGACATTGGGGGGAATTTTTTTTTTGTATTTGTTACTACTGTAATATTTGTTTTAGCTTCAACAAAGGCTAACTCAACCACATTTGTGGTTTTTCCCAATACACTTTTATTTACTATAACTAGGCCTTTCTTTTTTAAATGATATTTACTAAATAACCAATTAAAGATGAATGTATCTGAACTCTAATAACCCTTTGCATTACTAAAAAAAGGCTTTTCAGGCCTATACAATACTCGCTGTAGACATGTGCCAGTTAATCCCTGAAACTCACAGGTAGCCAGTAATGTACATCTAATTGGGGGAGGGTGTGTTCTGCCTGTTACAGGCAAAGCTAATTTTTGTGCTAACCGTACATAAAAGCCAGTTTGACCAAACACTTTTTTTTTTTTAAATAATATATTTAGTATATGCAAAGGCTAACTCAACCAGACTTGTGCTTTAACCCAATACACTGTTATTTACTATAACTAGGCCTTTCTTTTTTAAATGATATTTACTAAATACTCCTTTAATTTGTTATTTAGAAAATAAAGCTCATGTATAAGTGGCTTGGGAAAGTCTATGGTTAAAACAGGGATTTTACACCATAAAATATGGCTCCCCTATTGTTGGTAGCCCTTATTTAAAACCCCTATAACATTTTTGGAAGTAAGAAAAATGTTAATAAGTTTTCGCCTAATCTGTGAGAGAATGTAAAATAGTTTTATACCAACAACTATCCCGTAAAAGGGGTTCAACTTATTGCATTGCAAAGTATTGCTGGCCTCTGGCACACAATTGGTTTGAAGGGATATGAAACCCAACATTTTTCTTTCATGTTTTAGAGAGAACATACAATTTGAAACAACTTTACAATAATTTCAATGATCAAATTTGTGACAGAGTATCGGCAACATACTCCTCCATAGCACAATTCTCCGCAACAGACGGGGTAAACCCGGCCCCAAGGAGGAATGGCTCTGGGTTGCAGGTCTATGGCACAATCATAAGACCGGTGAGGAGGCAACGTACCGGCATTCACCTTGTCAAAAATGTCTAGGAACTCTCGGTACTCCTCTGGCAATTGAGATACCGAAGAAATGCACAAGACATTAACTGGTTTCCGAAGACAAGTGGAAATACATTGCATTGCGGAGACCAAGACAAAATTTCGGACCTGCGCCAATCAAGACTGGGATTGTGCTTTTGGAGCCAGGGATAACCCAGAACAACTGGAAAATGCAGAGAGTTTATCACCTGGAACTGGAAGGATTCAAAATGGAGAGCCCCTACAGCCATGGATAACGGAGCAGTTTCATGAGTAATGAGTGCGGGCTTAAGGGGCCTGCCAACAATGGCCTCAATAGCAAGCGGAACGGAATGAGGCAAAACAGGAATGGAGTGTTCTGATACAAAAGCACTGTCAATGAAATAGCCCACAGTACCGGAGTCAACAAGAGACTGGGTGACTATGGAGGAGTCCACCCAGGAAAGAACAACCGTGACCAAAGGCTTCTCCTTTAGTGATTCCGAGGATGAGGATAAACCACCCAAGGTCTGCCCCTGACAGGACCTTAGGTGAGAGCGTTTCCCGGCCATGTAGGACAAGACTTCAAAAGGTGGCCCTGTAACCCACAATAGAGGCAGAGCCCCTCCCTCCACCTAAAGGCCCTCTCCACTGCGGAGAGACGCGTAAATCCCAACTGCATCGGCTCAGCAGTATCTGGTGACTCGGGAACAGGAGACAAGGGAGGAGAGGGAGGCATGGGTGGGAACGGACACGTAGGAGACAATGGAACAGGAGGCTTCCACAAGCGCTCCTTGAAAGAGGGCCTCTCACTTAGTCTGATGTCAAATAGGATCAAAAAAGACACCGATGCCTCAATATCCTCTTTTAAATCTCTGGCAGCAACTTCGTCTTTAATCACATCAGAGAGCCCATGGAAGAAGGCGGCAACAAGGGCTTCATTGTTCCAACCTACCTCTGTGGCAAGTGTACAGAACTCAATGGCATACTGAGCAACAGATCTTGTACCTTGCTGAATGGACATGAGTCATTTAGCAGTAGAGGAGGAGCGAGCCGGAACATCAAATACCCTTCAAAAAAAAGGCCACAAATTCAGGGTAATTTGAAATCACAGGTTTATTAGTCTCCCACAAGGTATTAGCCCAGGCAAGAGATGTGTCAGAGAGTAACGAGATGAGAAATCCCACCTTAGCTCTGTCAGAGGGAAACACCTGAGGTAACATCTCAAAGTAAATACCCACCTGGTTCAAAAACCCTCTGCACTGATTAGGATTGCATCCATATCGCTGAGGTAGAGGTGCAAAACCGGACATGCTCCTGGTAGGACTAGGTTCAGCAGTGGAAACAGGAGCAGCCATAATTTGCAGGAAATTTTGGTCCAAATGTGCAGTGCGAGTCAGCAGGGTTTGCAGGGCTAGTGCAAATTGATCCAAGCGGTGATCCTGTTTATCCATCCTGGAAATTATGGCAGGTAAAAGTGGTGTGATGGATATCCCCGGCTACCCCGACTGGGTATCTCCGCCAAATGGGTCCTGCTTCCTCCCTGCCGATTGCAGCTATGTAGCTGGCACGTGACCACAGCCTGTAGCCACCCCTGATGCCTGACAGAACCAGTATTCAGGGTCCCACCCTGTAGCAGAATCCAGCTACCAGACTAGGTAGCTCTGTCAGAGTGTCCTTCTTCTGCCTGGAACAGGCTGCTATGTAGCCCAGGAAAAGTGATTTTAGCTGGAGCAAACCCAAATAACTAGACAGCCTAGCATTCAGGTTTAACAGGAACTGATTTTATTGAAAACACACACTCCTTTTATACAGTCAGCTCATCTTGATAAGACCCTGGACAATCCCATTATTTTCCCACCATTCCCGCCTCTCTAGATAGCCCGGCACCTCCATAGGAGCCACAGTCTCACATAATACCAGTATATAGGGGTGGCAGTTTTAGGTGATCCCGGTGGAGTGACAGCACTTCCAGTGTGTTATTTTAAAGCTCTCGGTCCCCAGATGCCACAGTCCAAAAATCAGCATGATTTGTTACTGGGGACCGGAGTTACAGTCCGTTGAAGTTATGGGGTTAGGGGTGTCCAAAACCCCCAGTTCCAAAAGGAGCTCCCCTCCAGTAATTCCCCCACCCCTTGAACTACCCAGGGGCTACTAATCCCCAAAAGAGCGGAGCTCTGGGGCACATGGTTGCTGGAGCGACCTGGGTTAAAGTTAGCGGGTGTTCTGCTGTCCTGTGGCCGACCTGGAGTTCCAGGAGCCTGGCCAGCCTGAGAGGGGTTAGGCGGGTGTCCGTTGTAAGGCAGACGACCGAGAGTTCCAGGAGCCCGGCCAGCCTAGGAGGGTTTTCCTGGTCATACACCAACTTTGCTCTGAACACAAAAACAAGCCAACACAAATCAAACAAACAGCTTCCAGAGATGGTGGTTGCTCTGAGGAGCCTAAAACCACTGAGAAACAACAGGGATGAGGTTGTAGGGGGGTGGGGGGTAGCCTTAGCCGTCTGATATCCGTGACAGGTGGATTATCAGCACCATCAGGATTCATGGCCTTTGCATAATGTCAGGGTGCCAGGAATCAGAGTGAGACGAGAAGTGCATAAATAATCACACCTTTATTAATAGGAAAAAAATAATAAAAAGTCCACAAGTCAAATAACAAGCCAGGAATAAAAAAACAGAGCTGGTAGTCAGACGAGCCGAGTCAGGAGCCAAAGCGAGTAGTCAGACGAGCCGGAATCAGGAACAAGGAAAACAGCAGAGTCAGGAACAAGCCAGGAATCAGGAACCAGGAGGGACGTCAGATAGCCAGGTAATATACAATAGCTCTCACAAACAGGTCTGAGACAACACAAAGGCAAAACATACTGAACAGAGGCCCTTTAAATAATAAGTGATGACATCACAATTCTGAGACTGCATTCTGTCTCACACGGATGATGCACACCAGTCTGGCCATAAAAGGAAGTGAAGGAAATGAGCAGCATCCCCCACAATGCACCATAGTCTGCAAGAGATGTTAGTAAAATGGCTGCCATCAGCACATGGCAAAATAAACAAGTAAGATCCTTGACATATACCCAGGATTGTACTTACTAATTTCTTAATACCAGAGGAAGAAGCATAGTAAATGCTCTTTGCATCAGTCTAATATCAGTGTGTGAGTACCATATCAGGTTGTAATGCAGAACAGTTATTGTTCTAATCCCCCCCCCCCTAGAATTAGTGAGTGAATATATGCGCTCAGCAGGTCATAAATGGTCATTGGAGGTGAATACAACTAATAAACATTATCTGGGGTCAGATGTTCAAAAGTAACATGCATTTGGAGTGGGTAAAGCTGCCACACTGGACCTAGGTTCTACATGTCACACAGGTGCAATGTGTGAGGGTGCTGCTTGTATACTGTTAGGTTGACATGGCACACAGTGACACTAGGCGTGGTATTGCTTATACACTGAGCCTGTGTTGAGTAGGACATTTACCAGCAGCAAACATACCAGTTGCAAACTGGTTCTAGAATGAGCCGGCCACACATGCATTGTGTGTCGGTGTAACCTGCACACTGGATCTGAGTTGACCAGGTATACAGGGATACTAGATGTGTCTGCATTTAACATAGTGGGCCTGGGATCATCATTTTAGAAAAGGACACTAGATGTGGCCAACGTTAGAATTGGGTGTGGATAAATCTTGTTCCTAGGGCCAGGGTTAGTTAGATCACACATTATCTGATAGTAACTGCAAATGGGATAGTAGACCTGGGTAATGACAACCCACCCCACCAGGGACACTGTCTCCCTCTCCCTGCCAATCTGCCCATGTTCATCTTTATTCCTCTAGAGCAGCATTCTTTAAACCACAAGTCGGGATCCATTACTGAATCACAACATCATGTTTACTGGGTCTTGTCTTCTGTGTGTGTTGTGGGAAAATGTGTGTGTTGTGTTTCTGTGTATGAGAGTGTGGTGTGTGTTATTGTATGTGTGTGATGTGTATGTTTTATATGAGTGTGTGTGTTGTATAATAGTATGTTTGGTTTGTATTATATGAGAGTGTGTGTAGATGTGTGTTTGTGTATGTGTGTGGTGTGAATACTGTGACGGATACCTCAGCTACCCCGACTGGGTAGCTCCGCCAAATGGGTACTTCTTCCTCCCTGGTGACTCCAGCTATGTAGCCCAAGAAAATGATTCTAGCAGGGGCCCACCTAAATGACTAGACAGACTAGCATTCAGGTTAAATAAGACTGACTTTATTGGGACAAACACACATCGTTTATACATACAGCTCATCTTGATAAAACAGGAGAAAATTCCACAGTTTTCCTGCCATTCCCGCCCCTCATAGCACCCATATTCCTCCAGATTCCCAGTACCTAGGGGTGGCGGTTTTCGGGGTGATCCCAGGGGATTGGCGGCACTTCCAGGGGTGAGGTTGTAGGGGGGGTGGGAGTTTAATCCTTGCAGCCCGGTATCCATGACAAATACTAATGTGTGATGTGTGTGTTTTGTTTGATAGTTTGTTTGGTGTGTGTTGTATGAGAGTGTATGGTATGTGTT
Organism: Bombina bombina; assembly: GCF_027579735.1. Lineage (NCBI taxonomy): Eukaryota > Metazoa > Chordata > Amphibia > Anura > Bombinatoridae > Bombina > Bombina bombina. Next base: position 367,130,749 of record NC_069505.1, on the reverse strand, counting down.
TGGGTTTTTACCTTTAACAACACTTTCAAATTTAACTACAATAAGGAATAAAGAATGCATAAATTTTAGTCACTTTGCGAAAAATTGCAGCCTACTTGTTGTTAGTGATGTCGCTAATTGTTCGCCGGCGAACAGTTCCCGGCAAACATAGCTTGTTCGCGTTTGCAGCGGCGGGCAAACATATGCGATGTTCGATCCGCCCCCTATTCGTCATCATTGAGGTAAACTTTGACCCTGTATCTCAAAGTCAACAGACACATTCCAGCCAATCAGCAGCAGACCCTCCCTCCCAGACCCTCCCAGCTCCTGGACAGCATCCATTTTAGATTCATTCTGATGCTGCATTCTTAGTGAGAAAAGGGACAGTGTAGCTGCTGCTGATTTAATAGGGAAATTGATAGCTAGGCTAGTGTATTCAGTGTAATAATGTAGAAAGACCTAGGAGCGCCTGACACAGGCCGAGGAAGTAAATTCAACTGTAAAACTAGCTATAAACTCTTCAGGTAGGCCATAAAAAATAAATATGTGCAAAATAGGTAAAAAACATTCTATGACGTCTCAAATAACTCTATTATCTTAAATCGGGTTAATACAAATTTAATACAATTAAAATAAAATACAAAATATGTTAAAAACATGGATCCATGGTACAATATATACGCGAATTGCACAAATTACATCAAGCAATAACACATATATAATAGGACAAAGGATGATATTACAATAACAGCTGAGAATGGAGAACGTTGGGAAATCGTAGGGAAATGGTGTTCCCTGCAAACAGTGTGAAATGTTCAAAAAACAGTGAAAAAAATTTTAAAATGTTAATCCCTCAAAGTCTTAACGATGTGAAAGTGCTCAAAAAATAGTCAAAAAATAATCAAACAAAAGTTGAAAAAATAGTTGTAAAATAAAGTGAAAAAAATATAGTGAAAAAATAGTGAAAAAATAGTTCCAATAAGAAAAGTGTCTATAAACAGAACCTCCTTAGGTTTGTCCTCAAAAAAGGGGGTCCATACAAGTGTTTATGTGGTAGGTGAGGGGATTTCTGGTAAACCCTGGGTTCAATCCCTTAATCCAACCTGTAAAAGAAATCTAAAACAGTGCAATAATGCTAACAAATAAACAAATAATTTAAGAAAAGTGCTCACCAATTCCTGCCAACGCGTTTCGGCCCTTATCTGGGCCTTTGTCAAGACTATAGTATGGTGTATAATGGTGGCTCTATTTATGACTGTTGTTAACCAATCTGTCCTGTCAGTATTTTGGCGCCATTTTTTTGCGCCAATTTTTTAATTTCGACCTGGAACGGAATGTGTATTAATTCCCAATGTAAACAAAGTGTTCCTTTATATATTATACTTCCAAGTCACTTGGTACTTAAATTTCTGTTACAATCAATATTAACCTGAAGCTTTGTTTATACCTTCATTCCTTTGTTACTAAAGTTCGATAAAACCGGAAGTGTCTGGAGCGTTTCTGACGCTTGATGGAACCGGAAGTGTCTAGAGCATACCTCGCTTTAATATTACTTCCGGTTTCGCTCTTTATTTGGGTATCGCTTCCGGTAATAGTATTAAGCGGTGCATGGCACATGTGCCTATTTGACGGGTACAATTGACTAACCAAAAAGTAATAGTTTATGTCGAATATACCTAAGGGGCAACTGCTGAGATTAAGGAAGAATTGTTCAGATACTAAGAAATGGGAAGAGCAAGCCATTATCCTAAAAAACAGATTTATGGAACGGGGGTATGAAGAAGAAGCCCTCAAAAATGACATAGAAGAAGTCAGACAGAGAGACAGGAAGGATCTCTTGTCATATAAACCAAAGAAAGTCTACAATAATCTCGATGCACACCAACTGACCATCCCTTTTATTATGGAATACAGCAAAAATAGACATATTGTGGAAAAGATTGTAGAGAAACATTGGTCACTATTAAAAAACGACGAAATTATAGGGGATAGGCTAACGCCCCGCCCAGTATTCATATACAGAAAAACAAACAATTTGAAAAACAAACTTTCTCCAAGTATACCCAGGAATATAATGACAAATACAAGAGATGTATATGGTAGAGAAGTCAAAGGTTTTTTTCCGTGTGTGAGTTGCAAAGCCTGCCAGAGGGGAGTGAGAACCAAGGAGTTTACCTCGTTTAATACGAGGGTTAAATACAAGATCAAGGATCTTATTAAGTGTAGCAGCAAAGGAGTAATCTATATGATATGGTGTAGTTGTGGTTTCCAATACATAGGACAAACATCCAGAACCCTGAGAGATAGAATCAGGGAACACCTATTAAAGATTAAACACAAAAACACCGAACAGCACTATACAGACACTTCCTAACTTAACACCAGGCTAAGCAAAAAGATTTTAGCTATATTGGTATCCAACTAGTCACACCAAATTGGAGGGGTGGAGACCAAGAAAAAAGACTACTAACTGCAGAATCAAGATGGATTTTTAACATAGATTGCCTACACCCTAGGGGTTTGAACAATAGGGAAGACCTATCACACCTATTGAGTCTAAAATGAATCATTTTGGGAATCAGTTTATTTGAGGGATCACACAACCACTTAGCATGTATTTTCATACTAGCTAGACCAGTTTTTTTACTCTTTCAAGGACTATTAGATGTGGAATAGGGATAGGTATCCCATTAGGCACTTTAGGGCACTTATGTTATCTAGTGTACCCCCATACCACTTAGTTGCACACAACTTTGGACTTCCACTTCCCAAACTACCCTTTAACTTGTTTGGAGAATTTAGTGTATTTTTAGCCAGTTTCAGACACTTTTAGACACTCCAATTCGCTGATTGTATTCCTAAATTTTATTAAATTATATTTTATTTTTCCCTTTTAATATGTAGAGTATGTAGGATCTTAGAAGTATATTATCATATATATTGTATAGGTATATGCGTATATTTTTAATTGTCCTTTTGTGTATTTACCCAGTTCTTTAAGAATTCTCTAACTTTTTATGCCATATTTTAAGCATATTTCAAGCGTTTTGTATGTTATTATCATGCAATCTTATGAAATGTCAATATCGTTTTGTAATATGAATTCAAGCCGATATTTAATGCATTCGGCATTTATCTATTTATTTATTAATTTATTTCACTAAGTTCCAATTATCGTTTTTACATACACTTTTATATAAATTTTTATGCATATTCCCCATCATTTCTACCATTACGATTCTGATCTTATTAATGTTTTAGATATAAATTATTTGTTTTTTAGCGAGTCAGTTTTTCCCATAAACTATTACTTTTTGGTTAGTCAATTGTACCCGTCAAATAGGCACATGTGCCATGCACCGCTTAATACTATTACCGGAAGCGATACCCAAATAAAGAGCGAAACCGGAAGTAATATTAATGCGAGGTATGCTCTAGACACTTCCGGTTCCATCAAGCGTCAGAAACGCTCCAGACACTTCCGGTTTTATCGAACTTTAGTAACAAAGGAATGAAGGTATAAACAAAGCTTCAGGTTAATATTGATTGTAACAGAAATTTAAGTACCAAGTGACTTGGAAGTATAATTTATAAAGGAACACTTTGTTTACATTGGGAATTAAGATATACACATTCCCTTCCGGGTCGAAATTAAAAAATTGGCGCTAAAAATTGGCGCCAAAATACTGACAGGACTGATTGGTTAACAACAGTATTAAATAGAGCCACCATTATACACCATACTATAGTCTTGAAAAAGGCCCAGATAAGGGCCGAAACGCATTGGCAGGAATTGGTGAGCACTTTTCTTAAATTATTTGTTTATTTGTTAGCATTATTGCACTATTTTATATTTCTTTTACAGGTTGGATTAAGGGATTGAACCCAGGGTTTACCGGACATCCCCTCACCTACCACTTAAACACTTGTATGGACCCCCTTTTTTTAGGACAAACCTAAGGAGGTTCTGTTTATAGACACTTTTCTTATTGGAACTATTTTTTCACTATTTTTTCACTATATTTTTTTCACTTTATTTTACAACTATTTTTTCAACTTTTGTTTGATTATTTTTTGACTATTTTTTGACCACTTTCACATCGTTAAGACTTTGAGGGATTAACATTTTAACATTTTTTTCACTGTTTTTTGAACATTTCACACTGTTTGCAGGGAACACCATTTCCCTATGATTTCCCAGCGTTCTCCATTCTCAGCTGTTATTGTAATATCATCCTTTGTCCTATTATATATGTATTATTGCTTGATGTAATTTGCGTATATATTGTACAATGGATCCATGTTTTTAACATATTTTGTATTTTATTTTAATTGTTTTAAATTGGTATTAACCCGATTTAAGATAATAGAATTATTTGAGACGTCAGAACATTTTTTACCTATCTTGCACATATTTATTTTTTATGGCCTACCTGAAGAGTTTATAGCTAGTTTTATAGTTGAATTTACTTCCTCTGCCTGTGTCAGGCACTCCTAGGTCTTTCTACATTATTATACTTCTATCTAATGGCAAGCTAGGTCCCCTTGTGTACCCAGGAGCTAGTAGGAATATTGTGTGAGTGCTGTGAGATACCATATTAGTTTTTCACTTTTTGATTCCTAGCATTTGATCAGCAGCTCCACTCAGATATTAAGGAATCATTATTGTAATATACATATATCACACTATTTAAGGTACAGGCCAAAATTTATTCTGAAATGGATGTTACTAAATCCATTAGATTAGGATAACACCCTTGAACATTTGGACTACGCTTCTATTTTTAAGAATTTAGAAAAACTACTGATACAAGAAGTGAAGTATAAAGCAGAGATTCTTTTTTTGAAGAAATGTTTAGAGTTTAAAATTATACCAAAGGGGCTAGTAATCAGGAAGGAATGTGCATTCCAGTCAGAGGACCCAGATCAATAGATGGAATCAAGATCCCCACTTCAGAGATAATTACGCAACCCCAAATCAGAACTACCGTCCGTATAGACAGGGTAGACCTTGGGAGAATGACAACAGACCAAACTGGGAAGGAACACCCAATAGGTCACAATTCAATAGGAGACAACATCAAAACAGAATAGCTAGAGATGGACACTTTGGCAATAGGGGCTTTAACACTACAGTTCCACAACACTATAGTGATAGAAGACGAGAACCCACATACCACAACTATCAACCAAGACAAGATAGAAGGTATGATGACAACTATGAAAGAGAGACACAAAATAATTGGAGATCAGATAGACAACAGAGACATTACGATCAGAACAATAGAAGAGGGTATTGGAACAACTCACATAATCACCCCCAAAATCGTAATGCTCAGTACAACCACTTAGAGTCGAAGATGAACCAAGAGACACCAAAAACAATGCATCCCATTGAACAAAGGGAAAGATATGCAAATCAGAACACACCGATTCACGATATAAACGAACAACACCGAGCATCCACATCAGGGCACTCTTTTTTAGGGAAACCACAACAAAGGAAACCACAACAAACGACCAAAGAATTAGAGAGAACTTCGACCAAAAGGAAAAATTCATGTCCAGAAGAATTCCAAACTCCTATAGAAAAAAGAATACTCACAGAGGCAAGAGGGGGGGGGAGAAAAATAAACAAAAGGACAATCCCTCCCACTAACATTGCCAACCCCCCGTCTAAAGGAATATTTAATTTGAGCTTGAAAGAATTAACAGAAAAGGAATCCTCAATATTAAATTATGGACTATCTTTTGCACCATCTAAAGGTCTTAATAAATTTGATACATTTGTGAATGCTAAGGAATTCATCAGAAAACTGACACTTAAGAGAAATTTTATGAAGTGTCCACTAGAAATGCACATATCCATGCAAGGTAGATCGTATCAAAACAACATAACTGTTGATGAAAGCATTTATCGACATACTGATCTGAAACCAAAATCCTCCTTCTTTCCGGTTACCAGCAAAGGTAATGCAATCAAGACCTTTGACACGGTAGTGTGTAATGAGATCAGAGATCTAAAACAAAGTAAATTGAATAAACATAAACATAACCTCTCGAGGGAACAATTCAACACCATCAAACCCTTGAGAATAATCACGACCTCATCATTAAACCTGCGGACAAAGGTGGGGGTATTGTTATCCTCAATAAGGTCGACTACGATCAAGATTGTGACAGAATTCTGTCAGATAGACAAACATATAAAATACTTAAAGGGAACCCCATAGATGACTTCAAGAAAGAATTGGACGATTTTCTGAGAGGAGCTAGGGAGATTGGAATATTGAATGATAAGGAGTTCAAATATATAAGCATTAAACACCCAATTATGCCGGTGTTTTACTATCTCCCTAAAGTCCACAAATCGCAAACAAAACCACCAGGCCGACCAATCATATCGGGCATTGGTGGTTGGTCAAGCAACTTGTCTGAATACGTGGACAAACAATTACAGAAATACGTGGTACAACTACCATCATATGTGAGGGACTCTACTCAAATAATAAACATTTTGGAAGGTATAGAATGGGAAGAAAACTACACATTAGTAACATGCAATGTTACCTCCCTCTACACCTGCATACCGCATGAAGGTGGCATAGAGGGAGTCAACTTCTTCCTCAATAGAGATCCGGAGCTACCAGAACAACAAAGAGATTTTATCATCGATGGGATACATTATATTTTAACCCACAATTACTTCAACAATAGAGGGATCTATTATAGACAAGTGTGTTGGACAGCTTTGGGGACCAGGTTCACGCCCAGCTACGCCAACTTATACATGGGCTACTGGGAACGTATTTTCTGGGATTCATGCCCAGCGAGCGCGGACCTGGTCCTCTACAACAGATACATTGATGACATCATCATGATTTGGAAAGGCTCAATAGAAGATTTAGAGTACACCATCCAAGTGATGAACACTAATACACATAACCTTAGATTCACTCACGAATTCAGTAAACATGAGATTACCTACTTAGACTTAAAGATCGAAATTAGGAATGGCAAATTGGAAAATGTCTACATTCTTCAAAGAAGTAGACTGCAAAAATTATATCCATAAAGACAGTTGCCATCTTAACAGATGGAAGTCGAATATATACCTAAGGGGCAACTGCTGAGATTAAGGAAGAATTGTTCAGATACTAAGAAATGGGAAGAGCAAGCCATTATCCTAAAAAACAGATTTATGGAACGGGGGTATGAAGAAGAAGCCCTCAAAAATGACATAGAAGAAGTCAGACAGAGAGACAGGAAGGATCTCTTGTCATATAAACCAAAGAAAGTCTACAATAATCTCGATGGAGACAAACTGACCATCCCTTTTATTATGGAATACAGCGAAAATAGACATATTGTGGAAAAGATTGTAGAGAAATATTGGCCACTATTAAAGAACGACAAAATTATAGGGGATAGGCTAACGCCCCGCCCAGTATTCATATACAGAAAAACAAACAATTTGAAAAACAAACTTTCTCCAAGTATACCCAGGAATATTATGACCAATACAATTGATGTATATGGTAGAGAAGTCAAAGTTTTTTTTCCGTGTGTGAGTTGCAAAGCCTGCCAGAGGGGAGTGAGAACCAAGGAGTTTACCTCGTTTAATACGAGGGTTAAATACAAGATCAAGGATCTTATTAAGTGTAGCAGCAAAGGAGTAATCTATATGATATGGTGTAGTTGTGGTTTCCAATACATAGGACAAACATCCAGAACCCTGAGAGATAGAATCAGGGAACACCTATTAAAGATTAAACACAAAAACACAGAAACAGCACTATACAGACACTTCCTAACCCAACACCAGGCTAAGCAAAAAGATTTTAGCTATATTGGTATCCAACTAGTCACACCAAATTGGAGGGGTGGAGACCAAGAAAAAAGACTACTAACTGCAGAATCAAGATGGATTTTTAACATAGATTGCCTACACCCTAGGGGTTTGAACAATAGGGAAGACCTATCACACCTATTGAGTCTAAAATTAATCATTTTGGGAATCAGTTTATTTGAGGGATCACACAACCACTTAGCATGTATTTTCATACTAGCTAGACCAGTTTTTTGACTCTTTCAAGGACTATTAGATGTGGAATAGGGATAGGTATCCCATTAGGTACTTTAGGGCACTTATGTTATCTAGTGTACCCCCATACCACTTAGTTGCACACTTAACTTTGGACTTCCACTTCCCAAACTACCCTTTAACTTGTTTGGAGAATTTAGTGTATTTGAATTGGCGCAAAAAATTGGCGCCAAAATACTGACAGGACTGATTGGTTAACAACAGTCTTAAATAGAGCCACCATTATACACCATACTATAGTCTTGAAAAAGGCCCAGATAAGGGCCGAAACGCGTTGGCAGGAATTGGTGAGCACTTTTCTTAAATTATTTGTTTATTTGTTAGCATTATTGCACTATTTTAGATTTCTTTTACAGGTTGGATTAAGGGATTGAACCCAGGGTTTACCGGACATCCCCTCACCTACCACATAAACACTTGTATGGACCCCCTTTTTTGAGGACAAACCTAAGGAGGTTCTGTTTATAGACACTTTTCTTATTGGAACTGTTTTTTCACTATTTTTTCACTACATTTTTTTCACTTTATTTTACAACTATTTTTTCAACTTTTGTTTGATTATTTTTTGACTATTTTTTGACCACTTTAACATCGTTAAGACTTTGAGGGATTAACATTTTAACATTTTTTTCACTATTTTTTGAATATTTCACACTGTTTGCAGGGAACACCATTTCCCTACGATTTCCCAACGTTCTCCATTCTCAGCTGTTATTGTAATATCATCCTTTGTCCTATTATATATGTGTTATTGCTTGATGTAATTTGTGCAATTTGCGTATATATTGTACCATGGATCCATGTTTTTAACATATTTTGTATTTTATTTTAATTGTATTAAATTTGTATTAACCTGATTTAAGATAATAGAGTTATTGGAGACGTCATAGAACGTTTTTTACCTATCTTGCATATATTTTTTGGCCTACCTGAAGAGTTTAAAGCTAGTTTTATAGTTGAATTTACTTCCTCGGCCTGTGTCAGGCGCTCCTAGGTCTTTCTACATTATTATACTTCTATCTAAGGGCAAGCTAGGTCCCCTTGTGTACCCAGGAGCTAGTAGGAATATTGTGTGAGCGCTGTGAGATACCATATTAGTGTATTCAGTGTCCACTACAGTCCTGAAGGACTCATCTGATCTCTGCTGTAAGGACAACATCCCAAAAAGCCCTTTTTAGGGCTAGAACATCAGTCTGCTTTTTTTTCTCTGTGTAATCTAATTGCAGTTGCCTGCCTGCCAGCGTGTGTATCAGGCTCACAGTGTATACTGTGCCCACTTTCCCAGTGCCACCACTCATATCTGGTGTAACAGTAGTGTAAATTAAAAAAAAAAAAAAAAAAACTTTTTTGACTTTGAAACATCAGTCTGCTTGTGTAATCTAATTGCAGTTGCCTGCCTGCCAGAGTGTGTGCCAGGCTCACAGCGTATACTGTGCCCACTTGCCCAGTGCCCCCACTCATATCTTGTTTAATAGTAGTGCAAGTGTACATTTAAAAAAAAAAAAACTTTTTGGACTGTGAAACATAAGTCTGCTTTTTTGTATCAGGCTCACAGCGTATACTGTGCCCACTTGCCCAGTGCCACCACTCATATCTTGTTTAATAGTAGTGTAAGTGTACATTTAAAAAAAAAAAAAAAAAAAAAACTTTTTGGACTGTGAAACATCAGTATGCTTTTTTGTGTCAGGCTCACAGCGTATACTGTGCCCACTTGCCCAGTGCCACCACTCATATCTTGTTTAATAGTAGTGCAAGTGTACATTTAAAAAAAAAAAACTTTTTGGACTGTGAAACATAAGTCTGCTTTTTTGTATCAGGCTCACAGCGTATACTGTGCCCACTTGCCCAGTGCCACCACTCATATCTTGTTTAATAGTAGTGTAAGTGTACATTTAAAAAAAAAAAAACAACTTTTTGGACTGTGAAACATCAGTCTGCTTTTTTTGTGTCAGGCTCAGAGCGTATACGGTGCCCACTTGCCCAGTGCCACCACTCATATCTTGTTTAATTGTAGTGTAAGTGTACATTTAAAAAAAAAAAAAACTTTTTGGACTGTGAAACCTCAGTCTGCTTTTTTGTGTCAGACTCACAGCGTATACTGTGCCCACTTGCCCAGTGCCACCACTCATATCTTGTTTAATAGTAGTGTAAGTGTACATTTAAAAAAAAAAAAAAACTTTTTTGACTGTGAAACATCAGTCTGCTTTTTTGTCTCAGACTCACAGTGTATACTGTGCCCACTTGCCCAGTGCCACCACTCATATCTTGTTTAATAGTAGTGTAAGTGTACATTTAAAAAAAAAAAAAAAACTTTTTGGACTGTGAAACATCAGTCTGCTTTTTTGTCTGAGGCTCACAGCGTATACTGTGCCCACTTACCCAGTGCCACCACTCATATTTTGTTTAATAGTAGTGTAAGTGTACATTTAAAAAAAAATTACTTTTTGGCTGTGAAACATCAGTCTGCTTTTTTGTGTCAGGCTCACAACGTATACTGTGCCCACTTGCTCAGTGCCACCACTCATATCTTGTTTAATAGTAGTGTAAGTGTACATAAAAAAAAAAAACTTTTTGGACTGTGAAATATCAGTCTGCTTTTTTTGTCAGGCTCACAGCGTATACTGTGCCCACTTGCCCAGTGCCACCAATCATATCTTGTTTAATAGTAGTGCAAGTGTACATTTAAAAAAAAAAAAAACTTTTTGGACTGTGAAACATCAGTCTGCTTTTTTGTCTCAGGCTCACAGCGTATACTGTGCCCACTTGCCCAGTGCCACCACTCATATCTTGTTTAATAGTAGTGTAAGTGTACATTTAAAAAAAAAAACTTTTTGGACTGTGAAACATCAGTCTGCTTTTTTTGTGTCAGGCTCACAGCGTATACTGTGCCCACTTGCCCAGTGCCACCACTCATATCTTGTTTAATAGTAGTGTAAGTGTACATTTAAAAACAAAAACTTTTTGGACTGTGAAACCTCAGTCTGCTTTTTTATGTCAGACTCACAGTGTATACTGTGCCCACTTGCCCAGTGCCACCACTCATATCTTGTTTAATAGTAGTGTAAGTGTACATTTAAAAAAAAAACAAAAAAACTTTTTTGACTGTGAAACATCAGTCTGCGTTTTTGTCTCAGGCTCACAGTGTATACTGTGCCCACTTGCCCAGTGCCACCACTCATATCTTGTTTAATAGTAGTGTAAGTGTACATTTAAAAAAAAACAAAAACTTTTTGGACTGTGAAACATCAGTCTGCTTTTTTGTCTGAGGCTCACAGCGTATACTGTGCCCACTTACCCAGTGCCACCACTCATATCTTGTTTAATAGTAGTGTAAGTGTACATAAAAAAAAAAAAAACTTTTTGGACTGTGAAATATCAGTCTGCTTTTTTTTGTCAGGCTCACAACGTATACTGTGCCCACTTGCTCAGTGCCACCACTCATATCTTGTTTAATAGTAGTGTAAGTGTACATAAAAAAAAAAACAACTTTTTGGACTGTGAAATATCAGTCTGCTTTTTTTTGTCAGGCTCACAGCGTATACTGTGCCCACTTGCCCAGTGCTACCACTCATATCTTGTTTAATAGTAGTGTAAGTGTACATTTAAAAATAAAAAACTTTATTGACTGTGAAACATCAGTCTGCTTTTTTGTCTCAGGCTCACAGCGTATACTGTACCCACTTGCCCAGTGCCACCACTCATATCTTGTTTGTAGTGTAAGTGTACATTTTAAAAAAAAATGACAGGCAGAGGCAGGCCAACCTGCAGGTGCCGTCGTGGTCGTGATGCTGTGATTCCCTTTGGCCCTAGAATAATGCCCAGTGTTCAGAGGCAACGTACCATGAACCATGAAGTTCTGAGGACATAGTTGACTGGCTAACACAGGACACCCAATCTTCTACAGATTCTGCTCGAAACCTTGACACACCATCCTCCTCCAGTTTAGCTTCGGGCACCTCTCAAGTGACCACTTGCCCGCCTGCCGCCACCACCAACACTAGCACAACAGCCGCTTCACTTGATATGTCGGAGGAGTTATTTACACATCAGTTGGAAGAAATGAGTGATGCGCAACCATCATTGACAGAGGATGTAAATAACAGTGATATATCTCAGTCAGGCAGCATTACAGAAATGGACGTACTGTGTGATGATGATGATGATGATGTTGTACCCGCTGCTGCTTCCTTTGTTGAGTTGTCAGATACAAGTGAAGCGGTTGATGATGACGATGCGTCCGTGGATGTCACATGGGTGCCCGCTAGAAGAGAAGAAGAACAGGGGGAAAGTTCAGATGGGGAGACAGAGAGGAGGAGGAGACGAGTTGGAAGCAGGGAGAGGTCATCGCAAGGAGCTAGTGGCACAGTCAGACAGCATGCATCGGCACCCGGTGATAAGAATAGTACTACTTAACACACCTTATAGTAACGCAGAGAGAGGCAATGCAGAGAGAGGAGTCTGAAGAAGAGGAGTCAGAGGAGGAAGGTGGCTTTGAAGAGGTGGAAGACCAAACACAGCAGGCGTCCCAGGGGGCTTGTTGGCACCTTTCAGGCACCCTTGGTGTTGTACGTTGCTGGGTGTAGGAAGAGAACTTCAATGACATCAGTGAGGACAAGGAACAGGACATGGCTAGCTTGGTATCCAACCTTGTGCAAATGGGGAGTTTGTGGTTGTGCAAATGGACTGTTTGTGGTTGTTTGCGGTGCGTTAAATGGGGAGTTTGGTCTGTCACTGTGAAGCGTGCGTAACCCTTACACTATCTGATCGATTCAACATCAAACCTGATGTTTTAAAGCACGTTTTCCAAACAATTTAGGAATGTTAGGTGATTTATGCCCTTTATGGATTAAAAGAAGCAGAAATACAGCAGCACCTTGAAAATGCAAAAAATTCTTCCTTTATTGGTTTAACATCATGGCAGACAAGAGATACTTATATAGTGCTTGGCCTTTTACACTATATACTTTATGGATTAAAACCAGACTCTGCATCAACTTTGTAATTTTCCATGGGAGTTTTGCCATGGATCCTCCTCCGGCATGCCACAGTCCAGGTGTTAGTACCCTTGAAACAGCTTTTCCATCACTATTGTGGCCAGAAAGAGTCCCTGTGTGTTTTAAAATTTGCCTGCCCATTGAAGTCAATGGCGGTTCGCCCGGTTTGCCCGTTCGCAAACTTTTGAGGAAGTTCGCGTTCGCAGTTCGCAAACGCAAAATTTTAGGTTTGCGACATCACTACTTGTTGTATATTACTTCAGAAGTTTTCAGACAGGCAAAATATGTGGTATCATTGCACTGGGTCTTGTGGGGGGAAAAGAGTTTGAAGAACCCTGCTCTTGAAAGAGGTGACTGTTAAATCAACCCCATTATTTAATCCTTCCCAGTTAGAACATGATTTTAAATAATTTACTTATTTTTAAACAAATGTAGTTGTGCTTCATAGCACCATGATACTGTACTTATGGCAAAGCTCCTAATAAAAAAAACTCTCCATGTTCAGTTATTGATTGTTGGGTCATCACACTTCATTTGATATACTTACATGCTTAAAAGCATTTAGCAACAATGTATATTTATGCAGTGTGTCACGGATACCAGATGAAATCTAGGTTGTTCCAGAAGCCCTTTGTTTTAGTGCTCCGCTCTTCTAGGGACTAATCATACCTTTGATGGGCATGGGTTGGCATAAGCATGGACTTTATTGCCTTGTTTGCCTCATCCTGACATGATTACTAATATTCTGCGGATAACATGGAATGTAGCTCAATCCTCACACTGCACTGTCACATATACCTGGATAGACAAACTGAGTTCTCTATGATTGGTCAGTTTTGGAGGGAACCAATGAAGTTTATTTTATTTTTTATACACCACTCATAAACTGCAATTTATATCACATGACATTTTCAACTAATCAATTAGGAGTCTCAAGAAATACCCTGTTGATTGATGAAAATAAATATAGCTGTCAGAACTGCTGTCAGTTATTAGTTGTTTTTTTTTTTTTTTAAAAGCTTATTTCTCAGCAATGCCTGAAACAGCCAAGCCAGCGCCTTTGAAAGGCTCAAATAAAGCTGTGACTAAGACTCTGAAGAATGATGCCGTGATGTTAGGCATCAATAATTTATGAATATCAATAAATAAATAATTATGCATCCGAATTACAACATTAATATTTTTTAGTTCTTGGTATTATGGTCAAATATGTGGAAGAAAAAAACACACAAAACAGTATAATATCAATTGACAATTTACTTGGCAATCCATATTAAAAGTTAATACAATAAAACAATACTAGTACAAAAGACAGAAACAATACTCGACACAGTGATAACACATTACAATACAATAAACACAACCATGAATCAAAACAATACTCACAACAGTACAAATTCTAACCTACAGGGCCCAGCCTGCCAGCTGGGCCCAGCGTAACACTCCAGTTCTTCATCCTTGCTGGCACCTGGTGGAAAAGAGTAAAGCCTTTTCAAAATTCCCCAATTTATTCTAAAACATGGGAGGTACTATATCAGGTAGGCTGGTCTATGATGTCACTGCCTGGAAATGAATTCTACACACTGCCCCCAGTGGACCCTCTAGCAAATTGCATAATGATGCTTAATTTATGACATAAACAAGCATTTATAAAACATTTACCTCTCAACTCTCCCCAGCTTTCACCATTACCTGCCCCACAACAAAACCCATTATTCAATAGAACAATAGACATTTACCCTTAATAGCTGTTTCTTTTACATACACTTATTGAAAAACACCAGAAAGTTATTACATATTATCTGCCCTTTCAAACTTACACAATTGAGCACGTGCCTTTTTATAAGAGGGTCCAGGACCCTCAAACAAAATACCAGCAGGAAAGAGAACATATGGCATCCTTTTGAACAATAGAGTACTGGTACGGCATTGATTTTAGAAACCCACAGATAATTGTTTGGAAAAGTGAAATAGCCCCATAAACCATGCTTGGACTCCCACTCCAGGTCGTTCTCCTTCAGCTTTTTTATAAGAGGGTCCAGCACCCTCAACAGAAACTACTGCAGGATATGCCATCCTTTTGCACAAGCGAGTACAGGTATGGCATCCATTTTAGAAACCCAGAGATAATTGAGAGGAACCAGGAACATTTTTCTAAAAATTTGATGGGGCACCCATTACAGGTCGTTCTCCTTCAGCCTTTTTATACCATGGGCCACGACCCGCAACAGGCACAACAGCATGAAACACCACATATGCCACCCTTTTGCACAATAGAGTACAGGTATGGCATAGATGGAACACGGAGATAATTTAGAGCAACCAAGAGATGGATAAAGATGCTTGGTCGGTCCTCCTCCTTCAAATTTGTGGCATTTTGCGTTCAATTTAATGGTCCACAAGATATGAGTTGTTTGCTAAGTTGTACAATTCGTAACAGTTTAATCACTAGTGTTATGTGCCTTATTTTTTTTATTTGAGTTTTGTACCCACAGAGCTGCAGCAGAGGCCAGAAAAATTAGGAATGTACAAATGACTGAAAAAATTGGGTATTGTTGTAGCAACTGCTGTAGCAGCGGCCAGAAAAATTGATGTTTGTAAAACATTTATAAAGTGCCCTAAAAGCTTGTGGCTTGAACACTAGTTGTTGGCAGATAAGTAAAGCAAGTCCTCCGGCTTTATAACCAAAAAAAAAGGCCAGCCTGTGTACCAGTTGTAGCCCAAGCCAGCTCATCTCATCATCAGGCCTTTTTTATTCAAATGTATTGCCCAATGTCAGTCCCTTCGGGATCCAGCCCTCATTCATTTTTATAAAAGTGAGATAGTCAAGGCTTTTTTGACCTAGCCGACTTCTCTTCTCAGTGACAAAACCTCCTGCTGCACTGAAAGTCCTTTCGGACAGGACACTTGAAGCGGGGCAGGCCAGAAGTTCCATTGCAAATTGGGATAGCTCAGGCCACAAGTCCAGCCTGCACACCTAGTAGTCAAGGGGTCCATCGCTCCTGAGAGTGTCGAGATCCGCAGTTAAAGCTAGGTAGTCTGCTACCTGTCGGTTGAGTCTTTCTCTAAGGCTGGATCCCGAAAGGCTCTGATGGTGCATGGGAGTTAAAAAGGTACGCATGTCCTCCATCAACAAGACGTCAGGAAAGCGTCCGGTCCTTGCCGCCGTGGTCGTGGGAGGAGGAGGAGGAGGATTAATTTATTTCTTCCCCTGTTACATTCCCATCGTGCTTTGACATCACCCTTATACGCGGTGTAAAGCATAGTTTTTAATTTATTATGAAAATGCTCCATCCTTTCCGACTTGCGGGAATTTGGTAACATTTCAGGCACTGTATGCTTATACCGGGGGTCAAGGAGCGTGGACACCCAGTACAGGTCGTTCTCCTTCAGCTTTTTTATACGAGGGTCCCTCAACAGGCACGACAGCATCATAGAACCCATTTGAACAAGGTTGGATGCCGAGCTAATCATGTCCCGTTCCTCCTCCTCACTGATCTCACTGATGGTATCTTCTTCCCCCCAGCCACGTACAACACCACGGGTACCAGAGAGGTGACAAAAACGAGCACCCTGGGATGCCTGTTGTGCTCGGTCTTCCTCCTCCTCCTCCTCCTCAAAGCCACATTCCTCCTCTGACTCCTCTTCCTCACAATCCTCTTCCTGCGTTGCCGCAGGTCCAGCAAGCGATGCTGATTTGGCTGTTTGTGGGGGTGATGGACACCACAACTCTTCCACTTCCTCTTCACGCTCATCTACTGCCTGATCCAGCAATCTTCGCATGGGAACGCTCCAGGAAGAAAACAAATGGTATGATGTCGCTGATGGTGCCTTCGGTGCAACTGACAAGGTTTGTCACCTCCTCAAAAGGACGCATGAGCCTACAGGCATTGCGCATGAGCATCCAGTAATTTGGAAAAAATATCCCCAGCTCGGTCATACAAATACTCATTAACAGCTTTTTCTTGTTGTAGCAGGCGGTCAAACATTAGGAGTGTTGAATTCCACCGTGTCGGGCTGTCGCAAATCAAGCGCCTCACTGGCAGGTTGTTTCGATGCTGGATATCGGACAAGTGCGCCATGGCCGTGTAGGAACACCTGAAATGGCCACACACCTTCCTGGCCTGCTTCAGGACGTCCTGTAAGCCTGGGTACTTATGGACAAATCGTTGTACAATTAGATTACACACATGTGCCATGCACGGCACATGTGTCAACTTGCCCAATTTCAATTCCCGCCACCAAATTACTTCCATTGTCAGAAACAACCTTGCCAATCTCCAGTTGGTGCGGAGTCAGCCACTGATCCACCTGTGCGTTCAGGGCGGTCAGGAGTGCTGGTGCGGTGTGACTCTCCGCTTTCAGGCAAGTCAACCCCAATACGGCGTGACACTGCCGTACCCGGGATGTAGCATAGTACCTGGCGAGCTGGGGGGGTGCCATAGATGTGGAGCAAGACGCAGAAGTTGAAGAGGACTCAGCCGAGGAAGAGGTTATGGAAGAGGATGGAGTAGGAGGAGTAGAGGAGGTAGCAGCAGGCCTGCCTGCATGTCGTGGCGGTGTCACCAACTCTTCTGCAGAGCCACGCATTCCATGCTTGTCAGAAGTCAGCAGGTTTACCCAATGCGCAGTGTAGGTGATATACCTGCCCTGACCATGTTTTGCAGACCAGCTATCCGTGGTCATATGGACCCTTGCCCCAACGCTGTGTGCCAGACATGCCATAACTTCCTTTCTCACAACAGAGTACAGGTTTGGGATTGCCTTTTGTGAAAATAAATTTCTGCCAGGTACCTTCCACTGCGGTGTCCCAATAGATTCAAATTTTTTTGAAAGCATCAGACTCCACCAGCTTGTATGGTAAATGCTGGCGGGCTAAGAGTTCAGACAAGCCAGCTGTCAGACGCCGGGCAAGGGGGTGACTTTGAGAAATTGGCTTCTTACGCTCAAACATGTCCTTGACAGACACCTGACTGTGGGCAGATGACCAGGAATGCTACGTAAGAGAGACTGAGTGGAGGATGGTTGAGAGGGGGCAAGGAGGACAGCACTGGTTGACGTGGCTGAAGATGCTGGAGCTGGAGGAGGAGGGCGGCTTTCACTTTGTGTGCTGCTTCTACTCATGTGTTCTTCCCATCGGCGTTTGTGATGGGAGACCATGTGCCTTCGCAAAGCAGTTGTACCTAGGTGGCTGTTGGACTTCCCACGACTCAGTTTCTTTTGGCACAGGTTGCAAATGGCATCGCTGTTGTCAGAGGCAGACACACAAAAAAAATGCCACACTGCTGAGCTCTGCGATGACTGTGCATGCTGTCTAACTGTGCCACTAGCTCCTTGAGACGACCTCCCCATGCTTCCAAATCGTCTCCTCCTCCTCCTCTCTGTCTCCCCATCTGAACTTTCCCCCTCTTCTTCTTCTCTTCTAGCAGGCACCCACGTGACATCCACCGACACATCATCATCAACCGCTTCACTTGTATCTGAAACATCAAGAAAGGAAGCAGCAGCGGGTACAACATCATCATCATCATCACACCGTACCTCCATGTCGGTAATGCTGCCTGACTGAGACTGATCACTATTATCTACATCCTCTGTCAATGATGGTTACGCATCACTCATTTCTTCCAACTGATGTGTCAATAACTCCTGTGACAGATCAAGTGAAGCGGCTGTGGTGCTAGTGTTGGTGGTGGCGACAGGCGGGGGAGTGTCACTGGTCACTTGAGACCTGCCCAAAGCACAGCTGGACGTAGATGGTGCGTCAAGGTTAGGAGGACTAGCAACGGAAGCTGAAGAAGATTGGGTGTCCTGTGTTAGCCATTCAACTAGGTCCTCCTCAGAAGTTTTTGTGTCCCCCTGGCACCCGGCGTCTGAACAATGTGCATATTTGTAGGGTCTAAAGGAATCACAGCACCACGACCACGACCACGGAACCTGCGGGGTGGCCTGCCTCTGCCTGTCATTTTTTTTAAAATGGACACTAACAATACTATTACACCAATTGAGTGGTGGCACTGTGAAAGTGGGCACAGTATACGCTGTGAGACTGACAACAACAAAAAAGGCAGATGTTTTAAAAATCACAAATTGTTAATTTTTTTAAATATTACAAGTACTGTGACAACAAATATGATTGTTTGGCACTAGTTGGCAAATGGCCCTGTCTGGCACACACGCTGGGAGAAAGGAAACTGCAATTCAATGGCACTAGGAGACTGAAGAATCACAGTCAAAACAGTTATGATTAACAGAAATTCCAATCCTGTTACAATAAATATGATTGGTGGCACTAATTGGCTAGTTGGGACTGGCACACAGGCAGGCAGGCAGGAGGAAAATGCAATTCAAGGAGGGCACTAGTAGACTGCAGATTGACAGTCAAAACAGTGATGATTGACAAATTTTGCAATACTGTTAAAATAAATATGATTGCTGGCACTAATTGGATAGTTGGCCCTGGCACACAGGCTGGCAGGCAGTGGAAAAGTGCAATGCAATGGCACAAGCAAACTGAGGATTAAGATCAACAATCAAAATTTTTTTAATTTTAATTAGTAACTATACTGTGACAACAATTATGATTGGTGTAAATAGTTGGCAAGACGGCCTGGCACAAAAGGCTGGCAGGCAGGAGGTAGATGCAATTCAAGGACACTAGGAGACTGATTACTGACAGTCAAAACAGTGATGATTGACAATTTTTGCAATACTGTTAAAATAAATATGATTGCTGGCAATAATTGTCTAGGTGGGCCTAGCACACAGCAGGTTGCAAGGCAGGAGGAAAGTGCAATTCAATGGCACCAGCAAACTGAGGATTCACAACAACTATTACCAAAAATTTTAATTTTTAATTATTAAGAATACTGTCACAACAAATATGATTGGTGTAAATATTTTTCAAGTAGGCCTGGCACACAGGCTTGGAAGGCAGTAGAAAAGTGCAATTCTAGGGCACGAGCAAACTGAGGATTAAGATCAACAATCAAGATTTTTTTTTAATTTTAATTAGTAACTATACTGTGACAAAAAATTATGATTGGTGTAAATAGTTGGCAAGACTGCCTGGCACAAAAGGCTGGTAGGCAGGAGGTAGATGCAATTCAAGGACACTAGGAGACTGATTACTGACAGTCAAAACAGTGATGATTGACAATTTTTGCAATACTGTTAAAAGAAATATGATTGCTGGCAATAATTGGCTAGGTGGGCCTGGCTCACAGCAGGCTGCAAGGCAGGAGGAAAGTGCAATTCAATGGCACCAGCAAACTGAGGATTCACAACAACTATTACCAAAAATTTTAATTTTTAATTATTAAGAATACTGTCACAACAAATATGATTGGTGTAAATATTTTTCAAGTAGGCCTGGCACACAGGCTTGGAAGGCAGTAGAAAAGTGCAATACTAGGGCACGAGCAAACTGAGGATTAAGATCATCAACAATCAAGAATTTTTTTAATTTTAATTAGTAACTATACTGTGACAAAAAATTATGATTGGTGTAAATAGTTGGCAAGACGGCCTGGCACAAAAGGCTGGCAGGCAGGAGGTAGATGCAATTCAAGGACACTAGGAGACTGATTACTGACAGTCAAAACAGTGATGATTGACAATTTTTGTAATACTGTTAAAAGAAATATGATTGCTGGCAATAATTGGCTAGGTGGGCCTGGCTCACAGCAGGCTGCAAGGCAGGAGGAAAGTGAAATTCAATGGCACCAGCAAACTGAGGATTCACAACAACTATTACAAAAAATGTTTAATTTTTAATTATTAAGAATACTGTCACAACAAATATGATTGGTGTAAATATTTTTCAAGTAGGCCTGGCACACAGGCTTGGAAGGCAGTAGAAAAGTGCAATTCTAGGGCACGAGCAAACTGAGGATTAAGATCAACAATCAATAATTTTTTAATTTTAATTAGTAACTATACTGTGACAAAAAATTATGATTGGTGTAAATAGTTGGCAAGATGGCCTGGCACAAAAGGCTGGCAAGACGGCCTGGCACAAAAGGCTGGCAGACAGAAGGTAGATGCAATTCAAGGACACTAGGAGACTGATTACTGACAGTCAAAACAGTGATGATTGACAATTTTTGCAATACTGTTAAAAGAAATATGATTGCTGGCAATAATTGGCTAGGTGGGCCGGGCATACAGCAGGCTGCAAGGCAGGAGGAAAGTGCTATTCACTGGCACCAGCAAACTGAGGATTCACAACAACTATTACCAAAAATTTTAATTTTTATTTATTAGAATACTGTCACAACAAATATGATTGGTGTAAATATTTTTCAAGTAGGCCTGGCACACAGTCTTGCAAGGAAGTAAAAAAGTGCAATTCTAGGGCACGAGCAAACTGAGGATTAAGATCATCAACAATCAAGATTTTTTTAATTTTAATTAGTAACTATACTGTGACAACAATTATGATTGGTGTAAATAGTTGGCAAGACGGCCTGGCACAATAGGCTGGCAGGCTGGAGGTAAATGCAATTCAAGGACACTAGGAGACTGATTACTGACAGTCAAAACAGTGATGATTGACAATTTTTGCAATACTGTTAAAAGAAATATGATTGCTGGCAATAATTGGCTAGGTGGGCCGGGCACACAGCAGGCTGCAAGGCAGAAGGAAAGTGCTATTCACTGGCACCATCAAACTGAGGATTCACAACAACTATTAACAAAAATTTTAATTTTTAATTACTAAGAATACTGTAACAACAAATATGATTGGTGTAAATATTTTTCAAGTAGGCCTGGCACACAGGCTTGGAATGCAGTAAAAAGGTGCAATTCTAGGGCACGAGCAAACTGAGGATTAAGATCATCAACAATCAAGATTTTTTTTAATTTTAATTAGTAACTATACTGTGACAAAAAATTAGGATTGGTGTAAATAGTTGGCAAGACGGCCTGGCACAAAAGGCTGGCAGGCAGGAGGTAGATGCAATTCAAGGACACTAGGAGACTGATTACTGACAGTCTTAAAACAGTGATGATTGACAATTTTTGCAATACTGTTAAAAATAATATGATTGCTGGCAACAATTGGCTAGGTGGGCATGGCTCACAGCAGGCTGCAAGGCAGCAGGAAAGTGCTATTCAATGGCACCAGCAAA
Source organism: Bombina bombina (assembly GCF_027579735.1). NCBI lineage: Eukaryota > Metazoa > Chordata > Amphibia > Anura > Bombinatoridae > Bombina > Bombina bombina. The sequence continues at coordinate 367,108,538 of NC_069505.1, read as the reverse complement.
CTGAGGATTCTCAACAACTATTACCAACAATTTTAATTTTTAATTATTAAGAATACTGTCACAACAACTATGATTGGTGTAAATATTTTTCAAGTAGGCCTGGCACACAGGCTTGGAAGGCTGTAGAGAAGTGCAATTCTAGGGCACGAGCAAACTGAGGATTAAGATCAACAATAAAAATTTTGTTTATTTAAATGACTAACTATACTGTCTGTGACAACAATTATGATTAGTGTAAATAGTTGGCTAGACGGCCTGGCACAAAAGGCTGGCAGTGGCAGGCAGGAGGTAAATGCAATTCAATGGCACTAGGAGACTGAATATTTGCAGTCCAAAAAATTATGATTTTTTTTTTTTTTTTTAATTACTGTTACAAGAATTGTGATTGGTGCCACTAATTGGCTAGTTGGGCCTGGCACACAGGCTGGCAGATATGAGTCGTGGATGGTAGGTAGGGCAGCAATTTAATACAGTATGCTGTGTAAGTGACAAAAACACAGGCCTGATAGAAAATTAAGTTAGATTACACTAGCAAAATATTTTAAAATTTTAGATTTTAATATAAAAATTATGTTAAGGGGGTGGAGCCAAGCCACGCTGGTAGATGGCTGTGTTGTAGGAGAGCTCCTCAACCCTCAAGTCATACAAAGCATATTTAAAGTATATAAATACTCCTCTTTTATCCATTACCTACTACAAATGGGAGTACTGAGGTAAAGCCTACCTAATAATGCAATCTTAACGGGTAATGTGAGGACCGCAACAACTCTGCTTGAACTCAGTGCTCAGCGGCAGTCACAGAGGCGCCATTAATATCCGCGCTGGGACAGAGACAGAAAGCCCGTGTCATTGGGGCTGAACTCACAACTCACCTCCTGCTTACAACCAAATAGGAGAAAGCGGACAGTAGTGGCAGGCGAGCGGTTTGACCCTGGGACGTGATCCTCATCTGACAGCAAACAGGGTAAGCCAGCCGCTCACACACTATATCGCAACGAAGGGAAACAGCAGGGCCTAAGTGCGCAACACATCAACTTGCAGCACACGAGGACAGCGCCGTTCAGACTAACGGCTCACATTAGATAATCACTAACACTAGCCCTAAGACTCGATCAGCACCAACTGAACTGTCACTCACACATGAACATTTATAAAGTATAAGGACGCAGGAATTGCATACAATACCCAGTTTATCATTAAAGGGAGCGGAGACAGTGAAAGTGTAAAAATACAAGCTGGCATCTAACATTATCCATTGTTATACATATAGAGTACTCTAAAAACAGGCATACTCGATATTACTAAAAACAGCTTGCAAATCAGGGCTGTTACTGTACAACTGGCGACCTGACTTTTATTATTCCTCAGGGATCTGCAGCGGCCATCTTAAGTTGTTTTGGGAACTTTACCACTCGCAGCTTCTAAAACCCCTCCTAACACAACAGATATATAGAAGCTATTATAAAAACTAAAAAACAATAAAAAAAAGAGGAGAGGAGGAAGAGAAAAGAATTATAATAAAAAGGAGGAAAAAAAAAAGTGAAACCTTTCTGGTCTACTTAATCACTCAAAACAGGGACTACAACATTGAACAACCAGATTTATCTCACTAAGCTACTATTCCCCAACTTCCACATCAAGAAAGGAATGCACATCATACAGGGCCAATCCTTTTAACACATTACCCATAAAATAGGAAGAGACCCTGAGGGATGCCTTGTAAAAAGCAGCAGAAAGCTGAAAAAAATATTCCAGCAGGCACGCTAAATAAATACTTAAAACAAGTTGACCCATCTATTACACCTCCAACTGAAACCATCATGGAGACAGTCCCAAGGGCTAACACACAGCAACAGCAGGGTATGGATATACAAGTGCAACACACAATTACAAAGGATGACCTTAGACACTTATCCTCCAAAGAGGACATTAAGGAGGCAGTGCAGGAGATGCGAAATCTCTTTAATGAACTAAGGAAAGATATCTCAGCCTTAGATAACAGAGTCTCTCAGGTGGAAACTAAACAGCTTGAACACACAGCCTCAGCCACTTCAATGAACGCAGACATTCAGAGCAACTCAGAGGCAATACAACAACTCACCGACAAAATTGAAGATCTAGACAACAGAGGTCGACGTAATAACTTACGTTTTAGAGGGATATCAGAGACTATCCACCCCCCTGCCATAAATGGCTACCTTCAGAGTCTATTCCGAACTCTAAAAGACTCCCCATCTTCTCCAGACATCATTCTGGAGCGTGCCCATCGAGCACTATGGTCTAAACCCCCACCCAAGGCTCCCCCTAGAGACATCATTGTCCGTTTTCTAAATTACAGAGACAAAGAAGAGATTCTCAGGTGTGCACGCCTTAAACATCCAATTCATCATGCTGGCGAAGAATTGCAAATTTTCTCTGATTTATCACCAACAACCCTTCAGAAAAGAAGGGAACTGGGTCACATTACTGCCAAATTACGGGCCCACAAAATCCAATACCGTTGGGGCTTCCCAGTTTCCTTAGTAGCCTCATATCAGAATAAACTTCTCATATTCCAACCTGGCTCAGACGAACAGGCCTTCCTCTCCGGACTGTCCATTGATACTGATCAGTCACAACGGGGATCACCCCAGGACTAGGCATCCCCACTCACGTGAAATTGAAGCCACCGGCTGGTGCCTACATAACATATAGGTTCTCTTGGTTGCTCTCTTCTGATTGCTGACCTTCTTGCGGAGACCTCCTGAACTGTATCCTTTTTCTTATAGCTGGAATCGAGCTTAGGTTACTATGATTGTTACTTGCTTGCTGTGACACTGACCTCCAGTGACCCAAAATGTCAGGAAGGAAGGACGTTCATAGGACTGAGAGACTTGGCTAACTTAGCAGAACGTATAGTTCAAGAGGGACAATATTTAAGGGCAATTGCCATATTATCTATCTGCAGTTAGCACGATACTTTTACTAAAAATTTAAAGTGTTAATTTTAATGTTAATAGAATTAGACAGTTACCATTTACAATGTTTCTAATAGCAGCTGTGTTTATCTCCCTCTTATTGTATATACGTTGCCAAAATGTAATATGAACCTTCCTAACCTGGTGATGAATCCCATATATTAACACAAACATTGGTCTCCCAGAGGTCCCAATACTGGAATTTTTTAATAGCTTCCAAGAGGGGGACTGTGTTCCACTTGCCTACTTAGACATGATTCTATCTAATGCATATTTTCTCTCATACCCTATTGCCAATAACCTTTATCCTTTCCCCTTTTACCTACCTCCCTCCCCCCCCCTTTTTTTTTTTTTTTTTTTTTCTCTCCCCCTCCCCCCTCACCAATCCTTCCCACCAAATCTCTCTCATCTTTCCCCTTTTTCGCCTAACCAACCTTTTCTCCCGTACTCCTTTCCTCTTTTCTCATCTCTCTTTTTATCTCTTCATCCAACGCATATCCATCACAAATTCTGGTTACTCTGAGATGGTAATCTTATAATGTTCCCTAGATAATATATATCACTGTTATTTGGAGTTCAAAGTCTATTTTTTTGTTTCTTGTATTTACTTGAGGGTTACTACCCTGTTTGAAAAACTTTCTTAGATAATTTGTTGCATTACTTGAGTGGTTGTATAGTTTGTATAAGAAAGTTTACTTTTACCTCACCTTGAACACTACCTGGGCTGCGAGTATACACCGGGCCTAAAAACTTCTTTCTCAATTTTTTATTCCCCCTTCTTTTCTTCTTATTCTATCAGCCTTTCCTATCTATTTAGCCACTCTCTTCCCTGTTTTTTTTTTTTTTTTTTCTCTTTCCAGGATGAACCGGAGACAGAGCAAATTTGGCTCGCATAGCCTAACGCTAACTACAATTAATGCCAAAGGTCTAAATAATCCAGGTAAACGGTCCATAGCCTTTAGGGCTCTGAAAAGTCTGTATAGTCATGTGTTGTTTCTTCAAGAGACACATTTCTGTAAGGGAAAAGAACCGAAATGGTTCAATCCACAATATCCCACTGCCCTATTCGCCTCGGGACAATCCAAGAAAGGAGGCATAGGTATCTTAATTCATCATTCACTACCTATGAAAATTTCACACATAGAAAGAGACCCGGAAGGGAGATACTTGATTGTAACGGGATCATTGTACGAGCACCCAATAACATTGGCTACTTTGTACAGCCCAAATACTGAGCAGCATGTTTTCATGTCCAGAATATCTAAACTCCTGCTGGATCACGCGAAGGGCCCGGTCTTCCTATCTGGTGACTTTAACTTAGCCATGGACACCTTATTAGACACTTCAAATGGCACAACCAGCACCCTCCCCAGAGTACTGAAATCTGTCAAAAACACAATTTCAAACCTCCAACTCCACGACATATGGCGCACACTGCACCCAACACATAAAGATTATACATATTATTCTCCACCACACAATAAATATTCTCGTATAGACTATTTTTACACAGATTCCAATGGTTTGGACATGATTACTGATTGTTCAATTGGCTCTATAACCTGGTCGGACCATGCACCAGTGACATGTCAGGTCCAGTGGCCTGATCTCCCCCCCACAACCTATATATGGCGACTAGATGACTACCTATTGAATGACCCTATTATCAAACTTGACATCCAAAAGTCCCTAGAAGACTATATATCACATAATAATCCTATGCATACTTCACTTATAAACGTATGGGAGGCACACAAATGCGTCATGCGAGGGGACTTTTTGAAACATAAAGCACGACTCATTAGACTGCACAGACTAAAACAGGCAGAATTGCTCCACACCATTTCACAATTAGAGGGGAAACACAAAGGAGACTTATCTGATACCGACACTAAAAATGCCTTAGATAATGCAAGAATGGCCCTAAAAACACTTTTATTAGAAGCCTATCACCGCAAACCCTGAACACAAAGCAACAATACGATGAGGGTGGTAACAAGCCCGGGAAGCTATTGGCCAGAGCAGTGCGTAGAAGACAACTAAAATCACACATTCACTTTATACAAAACCCAGATGGCTCGGTGACTAAAGGCAGCAAACAAATAGCTAATTCCTTCCAATCTTATTATCAGACATTATATAATATAAGCCAGTCAGCAGACCCAACAGCTCCTCATGATAACATACCAGACAGAGCACTCCTGATAGATCAGTACCTAGCCACGCTGGCTTTGCCGCGGCTGGACGCTGAGCAAAGAAACTATTTAGATTCTCATATCTCTGCAGATGAGCTTCTGCAGGCCATCAAAGACATCCCTAGTGGAAAAAGTCCAGGCCCAGATGGGCTTTCCATAAAATATTATAAGTCATATATCGAAACACTAGGGCCGCTGATGATCCAACTTTTTAACAGCTTGACCGAGCGGCCAGAGCTATCTAAAACTATGTTAGAGGCGCACATCACCGTCTTGCCCAAACCAGGCAAGCCCCCTACTAACCCAGCAAATTTCAGACCTATTTCACTACTAAATTTGGATATCAAAATTCTTGCCAAAATCTTAGCAAATCGGCTTAATAAATTTCTCGCAAATCTTGTCTCCTCTGACCAGGTGGGGTTTGTACCTGGTAGGGAGGCACGTGATAATACCACAAAAGTGATTCAGATAATAAACTTTGCGCAAACGGAAAGAGTGCCTTTGGCACTATTCTCGACGGACGCAGAGAAGACCTTCGATCGGGTCGATTGGCTCTTCCTGCGTCAGGTCATGAAGACCATGAATTTTGGGGACTCTTTCTTAGACATGGTCTTTGCCCTTTACTCAGCTCCTAATGCCCGGATCAGAATTAACGGAACTCTATCAGACACCTTCCCTATATCTAACGGGACCCGACAGGGATGCCCGCTATCCCCTCTACTTTTTGCGCTCTCAATTGAAGCACTAGCGCAAAGGGTACGCCTCAATCCTAACATTAAAGGAATCCACATTGGTAACACAGAGCACAAACAGGCGTTATACGCTGATGATGTTCTGTACACCCTTACTAGTATAGATACATCAATCCCGGAACTACTTTCTGAATTGGAGGTGTACGGAAACCTCTCTAACTTCCATTTAAACCTCTCAAAATCCGAACTCCTTAATATCAACTCTCCTCCCGAACATACCCAGTTCCTAGCACAACACCACAATGTCCCCCTAGCAGCCACTAAATTGAAATACTTAGGCATCTACTTAACGGCAACTGTATCAGATCTCTATAAAAATAATTATCTAACTATTAAGAAGGAGATATCTGATGACCTATCTTCCTGGAAAAATAAATCTTTGTCTTGGCTGGGAAAGATAGGCCTCATTAAAATGAACATTTTACCACGCATACTTTATGTTATGCAAACTACCCCCATACACCTACCAGCAGACTTCCTCCCTACACTCCAAAAATTTTTAGAACAGTTTATCTGGTCAGGAGTGAGGCCCAGGGTCCCTAAAAGAGATAGGGGGGGACTAGGATTCCCTGATTTAACATTATATAGAAGGGCCATACTTTTACAGAGACTAACTGAGTGGGCGCACAATTCTTCGCAAAAACAGAGGGTTAAGATTGATGGGCAGATTCTCAATTCCAATAACGTCGCTTCCCTGGCTTGGACCCCTGTGACTAAGTGCCCAAAAACACTGCAAAAATACCACTTAATAACAGAAACCCTTTTGGAGTGGGACAGACTGATTTCCACCAGCACACACATATCAAAACTTACCTCCCCACTAATTCCAATTTTGGAGAATCCCGATTTACCCTACTACGAATTGAGCAGAAACAGAGATAAACCATACAAATTGAGAGTAGGCGCCCTGCACTTTGCATTGACTAACGGCAGACTTAGACCGCAGCACGAACTGACAGAACATTCAGACTACATCTTCTCATCATGGTTGAGATATCACCAGTTATCCCATTATCTGTCACATCATAAAAATAAATCTGATTTCCTTAGAGAACTCACCCCGTTTGAAACCCTATGCACAGACCTTACCCCACCAAAAAGATTAATTTCAAAAATATATAAACTACTACTTATTCCACCTGACTTGCAATTACCGACATATACCATTGCATGGAATAAAGACCTTAATAATGAAATAGGAGAAGAGGAATGGCTCAAGTCATTCAGACTGGTTAAACATTCATCAGTCTCTGCGGTAGTCCAGGAAATACAACTTAAACTACAAATGAGATGGTATTACACACCTTCCAGACTACACCGTTTTTTTCCAACGGCCTCAGCGGCCTGTTGGAGGGGATGCGGGGAGATGGGAACACTCTCGCACATCTGGTGGTCCTGCCCTAAACTAACTAATTACTGGGCGACAGTCATAGAAGAGATGTCTAATATATTAAAAGTACATATATCAAATTCCCTCTAAACCATTCTGTTTCTACATTTACCTGAATCCATCGGTAGGCAGGAGCGGGCCCTTCTCCTGATAATGTTGACGGGAGCGAAAAGACTGATCCCCAGACTTTGGAAATCAAAAGAGGTACCCACCCTTGTGGAGTGGAGTGCCGCCGTAAATGATTTATTAACTTTAGAAAAGTTACACTATTTTCAGAGCAACCAAATGGATACATACGAATCTATGCTTGCTGCGTGGAACTCACCTCATCTTGGTTAAGTTGGTTTCTGACCGCCGGGCGTGAAAATAATTTACCACTGAATTTGGCCGGTTTCATCCTGGGAAACTTTGTTTCCCCCCCACCCTTACCCCTTTTTTTTTTTTTTTTTTTCTCTCTCCTCCTTCTTTCTCTATCCTTTCCAGGGCCTGGTGTGTGCGGGTCGCCTTAATTGGAGCTTTCTGTTCATAAAGGTATTAATATTTCTATTTGTTAAACATTACTATTAAAAATGTCAGGCTTTAATTTCTTTCGTAAAAGGACAATATTTTCTGAAATTATGTAATACATTGAAATGTATGCTCTTGCTCTATATTTTGTCCATGTACCGCATTTAAATAACCTTAAATAAAGCTTGTCTGAAAAAAAAAAAAAAAAAAAAAAAAATTATGTTAAGAAGTGCAATGCACATATGACTCTATGAGTGGTCGCACTGGCTGGCTGCTACGTAGGGCAGCAATTAACAACAGTATGCTGTGTAAGTCAGATAGACAGTTAGACACAGGCCTGATAGAAAATAAAATTAGATTACACTAGCATAATGATTTAAAGACTTTTTTGGCAATTTAAAGAAAAAGGTTAAGCACATACATATGAGTCGTGGCTGATAGCCTTGGAAGGGCAGCTATTAAAAACAGTAGGCTTTGTAAGTCAGATACACACACGTCTGATAGAAAATACTATTAGATTACACTAGAAAAATGATTTAAATTATTTTTTTTTGGGGGGGGGAATTAAAAAAAGGTTAAACACATATGAGTCGTGGCTCATAGACTAGGGAGGGCAGCAAGTAAACACAGTAGGCTCTGTATGTCAGCAAAACACACAGGCCGGATAGAAAATTATATTAGATTACACTTTCAAACAAATTTAAACTTTTTTTTTTTTATATTAAAATTAAGGTGAAGAAGAATAGATATGAGTGCTGGGTGGCTGCCTGGCACAGACCAATTAACCAAAAGACTGAAAAAAAATGAGGTATATTAATGCTGAGTGAGCCTGACAGACACAGGCCTGATAGTAAATGTAATTAGATTACTCTAGCAAAATATATATATATATATTTTTTATTTAAAATAATGTTATAAACGGATATTAACACTGGTGGTTGCTGGCTGGCACAGAGCAATGAACCAGAGTATATGCTGTGTGACACTGGCCTGATAGAAAATGAAAAAAAATTACACTAGCAAAATAATTTAATTTTTTGGTTAGTTAAATTTAAACTAATGTTGTTAGGGAGATATCAGTGGTGGCAGTAATCACAGCATATGCTGTGAGCCTTAAACACACAGCCTGAAAGCCAGGCAAATGCTAATTAAAAAAAAAAAAAAAAACGGCACGAAATATAGCCCTAAAAAGGGCTTTTTGGGGTGCTGTGCTTGCAGCAGAGATGAGTGGAGTCCTTCTGGACTGTAAATACACTAGCCTAGCTATGTTTTTCCTATTAATGTCAGGAGCAAAAACACAACACGTCCTCTCATTAAGAAAGTGAGGTCGTTATGAGTCTAAAATGGCGGATTCCGAGTAGCTGGGAGGGTCTGTGAGGGAGTGTCTGATGTTGATTGGCTCTAATGTGTCAGGCGGCTGTGACATAAAGGGTCAAAGTTTCCTCAATGATGACACATAGGGGCGGATCGAACATCGCCATGTGTTCGCCCACAAACGCGAACGCGAACAAACTATGTTCGCTGGGAACCGTTAGCGGGCGAACAGTTCGGGACATCACTAACTGTAACCCACAATAGAGGCAGAGGCCCTCTCCGCTGTGGAGAGACGCGTAAATCCCAACTGCATCGGCTCAGCAGTACACCTATACACAGTGCCCCTTTATAACCTGCCAACTCCAGGTTTAGTTACCAGGTGCACCTAATTCTAGTGTCAATTACTGACCTGCTAACTCCAATTGTTGTGTGCCAGCTGTACCTATATGCAGTGCGTTTGTGACCTGCTTACTTTGGGTTCAGTATTCAAGGTTTACCATTTGTGAACTACTAACTTCAGGCCTAGTTTTCCAGCTGCTCTTATACCCAGGGCCCTTATGTGACCTACTTTATCTCCTATAAACAATATGTTTTCGACCTTCTGATTATTCTATAATATTTTTTTTAATTTTTAAACATTTTATTGAATTGTTGATTCTATAATTAATGCAGGTTGATTATAAAAAATCAACATCGGGGCTTTTGTTTAGCTAATCACAAGGCAAGTTTTTTTCCAATAATATGGAGGGTAAAATAGAAGATACATGTATTTCTCGTATATTTACAAATGACAATTGCATTTAAATAATTAGACAATGTACTGACTCCTAATTTCTCCAGAATTCACTCTCTGCAGTAGAGTAACACCCAGCTGTTGTAATTTCAAATGTGCTACTTGATTCATTTATAGCATCTACTGATTGTGCTTTTATTGATACAATGTCACTTTTCTTGAAATAACATGATTTAGTAGAATGCATTGTGTTGTATAATGTGATATTCAGGTTATTATTTGAGATATACAGGTAATAAGGCTGTTCATAATAAGACAAGTCTGGGGATCCTGGCACTTCAGCACACCCTGCGGCAGATAATACGGTTCTGTTTGCACTGTGCAGGCATTAGTCTGTAACATAAGGTGCACAGTTTCTGCTTGTGTGAGAGAGACACAGACATGACACATATAGTACAATATAATATAGATTAAGTGAAGCTGTGGAAACACAAAATCTGTACCATTTTGTAAACTAGGAGACATATGCGCCTACATGCAAGTAACCAATCAGAGAACACATCTGTAAACAGTATAGCCAATCACATCGCCACGTGGCTTCTATTTAAACACAAGAAAGAGCGCAATTGGTATATTCTTGTGACTAGAGACAAAATGGCAGAGACCGCGCCAGTTGCACCTCCCGCTGAAAGCGCCGCTCCTGCCAAGAAGCAGCCGAAAAAGAAGGCAGCTGTATCAGGTGGAGCCAAGAAAAGCCGCCCTGCAAACTCCGGTCCCAGCGTGTCCGATCTGATTTTTAAAGCGGTGTCCGCTTCTAAAAAGCGCAGCGGGGTCTCCCTGGCAGCTCTCAAGAAGGCTCTGGCTGCGGTAGGCTACGATGTGGAGAAGAACAACAGCCGCCTCAAGCTGGCTCTCAAAGCCTTGGTGAGTAAGGAGCGGCTCGTCCAGCTTAAAGGCAGCGGGGCCTCTGGCTCGTTCAAGGTGAACAAGAAGCAGCTGCAGAGCCAGGAGAAATCGGACAAGAAAAAGGCACTGCCGGCAGCAAAGGCCAAATCCAATAAAGCAGCAAAGCCAAAGGGGAAAGCGGCCAAGTCCCCCAAGAAGCCCAAAAAGGCTCCATCTGCTGCAAAGAAAAGTCCCAAAAAGGCCAAGAAACCCACAGGCGCCAAGGTTGCCCCTGCAAAAAGCCCGAAGAAGCCTAAAGCCGCCAAGCCCAAGAAGGTAACAAAGAGCCCGGCTAAGAAAGCAACCAAGAGCCCAGCTAAAAAGGCCGCTAAACCCAAAGCCAAGAAGGCGGCTGCTAAAAAGTGATCGCTCCTTGCTCAATCCTCACACCCAAAGGCTCTTTTAAGAGCCACTCACACTTTCCAAAAGAGCTGTGACATTGTGCACGTTTAACTCAGTTTTGTTTTTTTTATTATGTAGCTGATGATTCACATCAATCTGTTCTGCAGGGCACTGAAGAATAAGTTAAAATGAGTAATAAACCTACAGTAAATGGATTGCAAATACATGCAGTTTATTAATTGCAGCTGTGTGAGGATCTGATTATGAAATAGGGAAGTGCTCCGTTTATTAGCACATTGTGCAGAATGACCAGTGTATATGTTAAACCCCAATCACAGCTGACACTGAGGCCTTGGCGCAGGTTTTGAATACAGAGAACGTCCTATGTGTAACATTTAGTTAATTATGGAAATTATTCACAAATACAATGTATAACCTATGAATAAAAGTTACATTGTTTCCATTCAGTTTATTATGCTGTATAACAGGTAACAATTTGGTAAACTGAGGGTACAATTAATGTGTTTCTTCCTCCTTATAATGTACTAATGTAATTTCCTAGTGTAGACTTTAATATAGATAAACCCTGTGTATAAAGAGGTATATCAAATTCTTGACACTCATTTAAGTTTAGAGAGACATTTGCACATGTACTGCGCTTGGTCTGAATCTTCTAGAGCTGATGCTATATATATATGTATATATATATATATATATATATATATATATGTATCATTAGTGCACCTTGAAGATGGAAAAGGGTTTCAATGATTGGATGTACTAAAAGGAATGACAAGGGTGAATGACAAAATGGAATGCCCATAGACTTTAATGGGATGTAAAATTAAAAGTGTTGAAGCAACAAAACTATGAGATATATCAACGAGATATTTACCAGATATGTTCCCCAGGTACAGTAGCATATTCTGAAAGTGAGATTACATCAGATTATAGCTGCTTTCTATGGAATGACAAGGGTGAATGACAAAGTGGAATGCCTATAGACTATAATGGGATTACATTTAAAAGTGCTATAGAAAGTAAACTATGATACATATCAAATAGATATTTACCAGATATGTTCCCCAGGTACAGTAGCATATACTGAAAGTGAGATTACATCAGATTATAGCTGCTTTCTATGGAATGACAAGGGTGAATAACATAATGGAATGCCCATAGACTATAATGGGATTACATTTAGTGCTATAGCAACAAAAATATGAGACATATCAAGTTGATATTTACCATATATGTTCCCCAGGTACAGTAGTATATTCTGAAAGTGAGATTACATGAGATTATAGCTGCTTTCTATGGAATGACAAGGGTGAATGACATAATGGAATGCCCATAGACTATAATGGGGATACATTTAAAAGTGCTATAAAAACTAAAATATCAGACATATAAAAAAGATATTTACCTGATATGTTCCCCAGGTACAGTAGCATATTCTGAAAGTGAGATTACGACAAATTATAGCTGTTTTCTATGGAATGACAAGGGTGAATGACAAAATGGAATGCCCATAGACTTTAATGGGATGTAAAATTAAAAGTGTTGAAGCAACAAAATTATGAGACATATCAAGTAGATATTTACCAGATATGTTCCCCAGGTACAGTAGCATATTCTCAAAGTGAGATTACATGAGATTACAGCTGCTTTCTATGGAATGACAAGGGTGAACGACAAAAATGGAATGACCTTAGACTATAATGGGATTACATTTAGTGCTATAGAAACACAAATATGAGACATATCAAGTAGATATTTACCAGATATGTTCCCCAGGTACAGTAGCAGATTCTGAAAGTGAGATTACATCAGATTATTGCTGCTTTCTATTGAATGACAAGGATGAATGACTAAATGGAATGCCTATAGACTATACTAGGATTACATTTAGTGCTATAGAAACACAAATATGAGACATATCAACTAGATATTTACCAGATATGATCCCCAGGTACAGTAGCATATTCTGAAAGTGAGATTACATCAGATTATAGCTGTTTGCTATGGAATGACAAGGGCGAATGACAAAATGGAATGCCCATAGACTTTAATGGGATGTAAAATGAAAAGTGTTTAAGCAACAAAATTATGAGACATATCAACTAGATATTTAGGCAAATAATTTTCAACACCTCTATGTGAAACAAAATAAAGCCCAATAATCGAAAAAGCAGTAAGGCTGATGAAATACGTGTTAAAACTTCACCTTTATTGAAACTTGTGAGTAAAAAGACAAAGGCACAGCACACAGACCTGACTACCGCTGACGCGTTTCCTGCCCTATTGGGCACTTCATCAGAGCTACCTGACAGGTGTGTAAGGACTCCTTAAAAACAGGATATGAGCCCTACACACCTGTTGCATAATTAATCATAACAACAAAAAGTGGTATTGTGAAATAAACACCAGATAATACGTGAAAAATAATAATAAACATTATGCATAATAAATAAACTTGAAAATCTCGATCATAAACAAAAAAATAATATGTACATTATAACACACTAAGACTATGCTTTCATATAAAATTGTATTATTTCGTATGCACATTAAAAATGATTGTACAAATTAGATTTGGTGGGATAAATATTCTTTCTAAAACTCAAGGCATGGTTATCTGTAGATTAACTCCCAGTTCATTATAGTAGGTCTACACATGATAAGAACATATAACATAAAAAGTTATTTGATGTTCTGATCAACCATAATTGTAGCAAGCTATAAAGTATATTCATGTATTAAGAAAAACTCAGAGAGCAAAAGCCGTTTAAATGTGCCAATGTGTATTATATCATATAAAAGTCAAATGCTAAAGAGTATAAACACATTAAAAAGGCACAAAACTGCCTGCTCCCCGTGAAACCAAACATGAATAATTTATCACTGTAAAATTTAGCTATATTAGAATTTGGATCAATTGTGAGATCCAAATCCTAAGTATATGTATATAACAATGAAAAAATATTGAAAAAATGGGGCATTGCAAATCTGGGAAGAATACATGACTCCATGATTTACGTATTGTCAATGAACAATTTGATGTCACTTATTTTATTGATACCAAAAGGGGCACCAGTTTTTAAGGTATGAATCCAGTAGACCTCCCGTTTACTGAGTGCTGCATATCTATTTCCACCTCTGGGTCCTAGTTTAACTACCTCAATCCCTTGGAACGTAAAACCAGCTGAACTATTTTTATGTAAAGCAAAATGCTTAGCCACAGGGGTTTTAGGAATTTCTGCCTCCAGGGAAAGTAAGTGCTCTCTTATACGATCCTTGAGCATTCTCGATGTTAACCCTGTATATTGAAAATTACAAGACCTGCAGGTCAAGAGATATATAACAAACGTGGAAGTGCAAGAAATATGCTCTTTAATCTTGAATGTCTGACCTGTATATGTAGAGGTAAAGGTATCCCCACATGTAACATAACTGCAACTCTTACAGGGTCTGACATTGCACTTATAGAAACCTGGTTTCGATGTTAACCAATTGGTTGTCTGTATAGTATATGAGCTCTTCTTGCTAAAATCCTTTCTAACCATATCTCCAATGGTTTTAGCTTTTCGAGAGATAAAATTACATTTACTAGAGATATGTTTTAGATCTGAATCCCTATCTAAAATAGGTAATCTATTCCTAATGATTCTACTGATGTTATCAAATTGTCTGCTATAAGAAGTAATAAAATTGACACCATCTTTAATCCCAATATTTTTAACCTTATCTCTCAGTAAACTATTTCTATCAAATTTGCTTACTTGTTCCGATATCTTCAACAAACTTAGTTCATCATAGCCTCTCTCTTTTAATCTAATAGTAAGATCTGCTGCATGTTTCTTATAACTCTCTATGCTGCTACAGTTCCTCCGTAATCTAATATACTGACCCTTAGGTATCCTCTTTTTTAAGTGAAATGGATGGCAAGAATCTGCTCTGAGAATAGTATTGCCCGAGATCTCTTTCCTAAAGACCTCAGTGATGATGCCCTCTTCACTATGACTAAGTTTAACATCTAAAAATGCTATGTCATCCTTAGAATGACTAAATGTAAATTTTAGGTTAGCATCATTCTGGTTCAAATATTCCACAAATTCATCTAAGATTTTGTTGTCTCCACTCCATAATAAAAGCATATCATCTATAAAACGTGTATAATAGGTGATATGTTTTTTAAAAGGATTTGCAATATTGAACAATTTTTTGTCCTCAAATTCGGCTAAATAGAGATTAGCATACGAGGGGGCAAATTTTGCCCCCATCGCAGTGCCCCTCTGCTGTAAAAAATACATACCATCAAAAATAAAATAATTATGATGTAACAAGAAACTGGTTACTTGCAACATAAAGTCAATTAGACCTGAATCATAATTAGAATATTTAGACAGCATAGCTTTCATAGCCAATAAACCTTGATCATGTGGTATACATGAATATAAAGACACAGCGTCTATTGTTACAAAGTTGCAATCTGTGTCACATTTGCATTCATGTAGAGACCTGATTAGATGTTTAGTGTCACGTAAGAAACCTGGCAAAGACTGAACAACTGGCTGTAATTGTGCATCTAACCATTCCCCCAACCTTTCCCCCAGAGAGCCAATAGCAGATATAATTGGTCTCCCTGGGGGATTGGTTAAGCTTTTATGTACTTTTGGTAGGAACTTGAAAACTGGGATTCTAGGGTGTTCTACAAATAGTGTGTCACAAATACTATTATTGAAAATATTTCTTTCTTTACCATCATCTAACAAAGAAGAAAGTTCCCTTTGAAATTTGACTGTAGGGTTAAAGGTTAATTTTTTATAAGTATCTGTGTCGTTCAGCTGTCTCATAGCTTCCTTAACCCCTTAACGACCGACGACGTATGCCATACGTCCTCAAAAAAAAAGCACTTAACGACCGAGGACGTATGGCATACGTCGTCGGTTTAACAGAGCACTGGAAGCGATCGAAATCGCTTCCAGCTGCTCTAACAGTATTGCAGGCTTGCCTTGAGGTCTAGGCATCCTGCAATACTGTTCCCGAGTGCCGGGACCGGATTGATCACTCCCCCACGAGTGATCACTTCCGGTTTCGCTCCACGTGGAGCCCGGCAGTGTTTCAGAGCATCGGAAGCGATCGGACACGCTTCCGATGCTCTGCTTGTTTGCTAAGTGCCTCGGTGGGTCGAGGCACTTAGTTAGTTATAAATTAAAATAAAAATAATAAAAAAAAAAAAACGAATAAAAAAAAAAAAGCCCTAAATAGCCCCCCCCCCTCCCCCTTCACTAGGCATCCAAGATGGCGATGCCCAGTGCATCATGGGGCCTCTGGGGGTGTCCCTAGCCTGCATCATCATAGGGGCAAGCTAGGGTCACCCAATCTGAGCCTCCCACCCTAAAAAAAAAATAAATAATAAAATACCCCATTTGTCTGATCATGTCAATATTTGTAAATATTGACTATGATCAGTGTGGATCTCCCTCCCTCTCCTCACTTGCCATTTTGTTGGAGAGAGAGAGAGACCTGTATTTAGCAGAGAGAGAGATTTATTTCTTTTATTTGTTAAAAAATATAGAACCAAAGGCTCTTTTCAGAGCCATTAACCCCTAGCTTGCCAGTGATCACTATATATCACTGGCAGTAACATAGGTGCACTTTTTTTTTGCTGCATTTTGCTGTCTGTGCGTTTTTTTAGGGGTTAATTTTGTTGTTGTAATTTTTAAAAAACCCAAAGGCTCTTTTCAGAAACATTTAGTTAATTTAATTTAATTTTCAGAGCCATTAACCCCTAGCTTGCCAGTGATCGCTATATATCACTGGCAGTAGCAAAGGTGCACTTTTTTTTTTGCTGCATTTTGCTGTCTGTGCATTTTTTTAGGGGTTAATTTTGTTGTTGTAATTTTTTAAAAACCCAAAGGCTCTTTTCAGAAACATTTAGTTAATTTAATTTAATTTTCAGAGCCATTAACCCCTAGCTTGCCAGTGATCGCTATATATCACTGGCAGTAGCAAAGGTGCACTTTTTTTTTTGCTGCATTTTGCTGTCTGTGCATTTTTTTAGGGGTTAATTTTGTTGTTGTAATTTTTTAAAAACCCAAAGGCTCTTTTCAGAAACATTTAGTTAATTTAATTTAATTTTCAGAGCCATTAACCCCTAGCTTGCCAGTGATCGCTATATATCACTGGCAGTAGCAAAGGTGCACTTTTTTTTTTGCTGCATTTTGCTGTCTGTGCATTTTTTTAGGGGTTAATTTTGTTGTTGTAATTTTTTAAAAACCCAAAGGCTCTTTTCAGAAACATTTAGTTAATTTAATTTAATTTTCAGAGCCATTAACCCCTAGCTTGCCAGTGATCGCTATATATCACTGGCAGTAGCAAAGGTGCACTTTTTTGCTAGTTAATTTAGTTAATTAATTTAGTTAATTTAATTTAATTTTCAGAGCCATTAACCTCTAGCTTGCCAGTGATCGCTATAAATCACTGGCAGTAGCATAGCTGTACTTTTTTGCTAGTTAATTTAGTTAATTAATTTAGTTAATTTAATTTTTTTTAGTAATTGTTTTCTGTGATACAAAAATGTCACAGAAAAGATATAGTGCTGAGGAGGCGTATGCCATCCTTGCGTCAGAGTCAGATGCCTCTATTTCTGACTCAGACCCCAATTTTGACCCTGCCATGTGCTCAGATACATCACTAGATGCAGTCTCAACTGATAGTGATGTATCTGTGGCTGCTAGCCCCCCTGCCAGCCCCCCTGCCAGCCCCCCTGCTAGCCCCCCTGCCAGAAGGAGGCGTGTTGCTGCCATTGCTGCTGAAGAGTGGGTAACGCCTCATCTCCAGAGGCCAGATATCCCACCCTTCACAGCAAATGCTGGCATAAATATAGATGTGGCAGGTTTTAGCCCCCAGCAGTTTCTGGAAGTGTTTCTGGGCGATGATATATTGGGGAACATTGTCGCCCAAACTAATTTATATGCCCATCAGTTCCGTGCTGCAAAGCCTGGAACATATTTGGCAAAGCAGCAATGGGCCCCCATCAATGTGCCAGAATTCAAAAAATTCTGGGCATTGACTATGCTGATGGGCATCATAAAGAAACCCTCCATTCGCTCCTACTGGAGTACTAGCCCCATCTGCTCTACCCCCATTTTCTCCCAGACTATGTCGAGGAAGAGGTATGAAATGATTCTGCATTTCATGCACTTCAGCGACAACAGCCTGTGCCCCCCTAGGGAGCATCCCCAATTTGACAGGCTGTATAAAATCCGCCCCCTGATAACCCACTTTTCTGCCAGGTTTGCAGAGGCTTATACACCTGGAAGGCATATATGCGTTGATGAATCCCTAATGAAGTATAAGGGAAGGCTGGGATTCAAGCAGTATATTCCTTCCAAACGCTCCAGATATGGGGTAAAGGTGTATAAGCTCTGTGACAGCGAGACTGGGTATACTCAGGCCTTCCGGGTGTATGAGGGAAAGGATAGCCACCTTGACCCTCCAGGTTGCCCAGAACATATGGGAACCACTGGCAAGATTGTCTGGGACCTGATATTACCCCTAATGAACAAAGGGTATCACTTGTACTTAGACAATTTTTATACAAGTGTCCTTTTGTTCAAGCTACTGTATTGCTTTGATACAGTAGCTTGCGGTACAATTAAAAAGAACCGCGCAGGTTTCCCAGGACAGCTTGTACGCACCCGGCTACGAAGGGGGGAGACCTCAGCTCTGCGCCAAGAGGAGCTGTTGGCACTGAAGTACAGAGACAAGAAGGATGTATACCTTCTTACCACCATCCACACAGAGAGGACGGTGGCGGTTTCTGTACGTGGCAGAGCTGAGATCATAAGGAAGCCAGTGTGCATCAAGTCTTATAACCGGCATATGGGTGGGGTTGATCTGGCTGATCAGCTGCTGCAGCCCTATCTAATTATGCGGAAGACAAGGGCCTGGTACAAAAAGGTTGCAATTTACCTAATGCAGATTGCAACCCACAACGCTTTTTTGTTGTTCAAAAAAGCAAACCCCAGAGTTAAAAAGACTTTTTTACAGTTTCAGCTCCAGATTATTACGGGGATTTTGTACCATGATGCACCTGCTCCCCGGGCGGTGATGGGAGAGAGCAGAGTTGGGGCTACCCATTTTATTTTTAAAATCCCCCCTAATGCCACAAAGCAGAAACCACAAAAAAAATGCAGAGTCTGTACCAAGAGGGGGAAGAGATATATTACTGTCCTGATTGCCCTGGACAGCCTGCACTCTGCATTGGGGACTGCTTCAAGCGGTACCATACAATGGTCAATTTTTAAAAAAAATAAATACATTTGCTGTTACATATATATATATTTTTTTTGGTTATGTTTATAGTTAGATGTTTTTTTGTTTTTTTTACTTTTACTGTGCCAGATTTTTACATTTCACTACTCTATTTTTTTCTAAAATTGGGCCTGTTTTTTTTTTAACCAAAACCCCTGTCAAACCTATGCATGGGGGACATAGGTGTTCTCAGGGTGCCTTGCAGAAAACAACCTGAAGTATGTTTTTGTAATAACTTACAACAGTCTCTCCTAAATTATAGTCAAAAAGCAATGTGTCTGTAAAAATGAAAATTGAAAAATTACCACCATACACTTTCTCCAATTTTTTGGGCTAAAACGGTTGCTTCAAAGGCATCAAAGCACACCATATACAATACCTTGGGGTGTCAACATTTAAAAAATATACACTTTGAATGCAATAAATAAAAGTGGGGTATGCGATAGGCCCCAAACTAAAGATAGGCCTATCAGAAGAAATACTCTCATTTTTAATAACTAAAATCACAAGTCATAAAATTGTAACATAACCTTCCCAAAATCCTGGCAAACCTATGCATGGGGGGCATAGGTGTACTCAGGGTGCCTTGCAGAAAACAACCTGAAGTATTATTTTGCAATAACTTACAACAATCTCTCCTAAATCATAGTCAAAAAGCAATGTGTCTGTAAAAATGAAAATTGAAAAATTACCACCATATACTTTCTCCAATTTTTTGGGCTAAAACAGTTGCTTCAAAGGCATCAAAGCACACCATATACAATACCTTGGGGTGTCAACATTTAAAAAATATACACTTTGAATGCAATAAATAAAAGTGGGGTATGCGATAGGCCCCAAACTAAAGATAGGCCTATCAGAAGAAATACTCTCATTTTTAATAACTAAAATCACAAGTCATAAAATTGTAACATAACCTTCCCAAAATCCTGGCAAACCTATGCATGGGGGGCATAGGTGTACTCAGGGTGCCTTGCAGAAAACAACCTGAAGTATTCTTTTGCAATAACTTACAACAATCTCTCCTAAATCATAGTCAAAAAGCAATGTGTCTGTAAAAATGAAAATTGAAAAATTACCACCATATACTTTCTCCAATTTTTTGGGCTAAAACGGTTGCTTCAAAGGCATCAAAGCACACCATATACAATACCTTGGGGTGTCAACATTTAAAAAATATACACTTTGAATGCAATAAATAAAAGTGGGGTATGTGATAGGCCCCAAACTAAAGATAGGCCTATCAGAAGAAATACTCTCATTTTTAATAACTAAAATCATGTAACATAACCTTCCCAAAATCCTGGCAAACCTATGCATGGGGGGCATAGGTGTACTCAGGGTGCCTTGCAGAAAACAACCTGAAGTATTATTTTGCAATAACTTACAACAATCTCTCCTAAATCATAGTCAAAAAGCAATGTGTCTGTAAAAATGAAAATTGAAAAATTACCACCATATACTTTCTCCAATTTTTTGGGCTAAAACGGTTGCTTCAAAGGCATCAAAGCACACCATATACAATACCTTGGGGTGTCAACATTTAAAAAATATACACTTTGAATGCAATAAATAAAAGTGGGGTATGCGATAGGCCCCAAACTAAAGATAGGCCTATCAGAAGAAATACTCTCATTTTTAATAACTAAAATCACAAGTCATAAAATTGTAACATAACCTTCCCAAAATCCTGGCAAACCTATGCATGGGGGGCATAGGTGTACTCAGGGTGCCTTGCAGAAAACAACCTGAAGTATTCTTTTGCAATAACTTACAACAATCTCTCCTAAATCATAGTCAAAAAGCAATGTGTCTGTAAAAATGAAAATTGAAAAATTACCACCATATACTTTCTCCAATTTTTTGGGCTAAAACGGTTGCTTCAAAGGCATCAAAGCACACCATATACAATACCTTGGGGTGTCAACATTTAAAAAATATACACTTTGAATGCAATAAATAAAAGTGGGGTATGTGATAGGCCCCAAACTAAAGATAGGCCTATCAGAAGAAATACTCTCATTTTTAATAACTAAAATCATGTAACATAACCTTCCCAAAATCCTGGCAAACCTATGCATGGGGGGCATAGGTGTACTCAGGGTGCCTTGCAGAAAACAACCTGAAGTATTATTTTGCAATAACTTACAACAATCTCTCCTAAATCATAGTCAAAAAGCAATGTGTCTGTAAAAATGAAAATTGAAAAATTACCACCATATACTTTCTCCAATTTTTTGGGCTAAAACGGTTGCTTCAAAGGCATCAAAGCACACCATATACAATACCTTGGGGTGTCAACATTTAAAAAATATACACTTTGAATGCAATAAATAAAAGTGGGGTATGCGATAGGCCCCAAACTAAAGATAGGCCTATCAGAAGAAATACTCTCATTTTTAATAACTAAAATCACAAGTCATAAAATTGTAACATAACCTTCCCAAAATCCTGGCAAACCTATGCATGGGGGGCATAGGTGTACTCAGGGTGCCTTGCAGAAAACAACCTGAAGTATTATTTTGCAATAACTTACAACAATCTCTCCTAAATCATAGTCAAAAAGCAATGTGTCTGTAAAAATGAAAATTGAAAAATTACCACCATATACTTTCTCCAATTTTTTGGGCTAAAACGGTTGCTTCAAAGGCATCAAAGCACACCATATACAATACCTTGGGGTGTCAACATTTAAAAAATATACACTTTGAATGCAATAAATAAAAGTGGGGTATGTGATAGGCCCCAAACTAAAGATAGGCCTATCAGAAGAAATACTCTCATTTTTAATAACTAAAATCATGTAACATAACCTTCCCAAAATCCTGGCAAACCTATGCATGGGGGGCATAGGTGTACTCAGGGTGCCTTGCAGAAAACAACCTGAAGTATTCTTTTGCAATAACTTACAACAGTCTCTCCTAAATCATAGTAAAAAAGCAATGTGTCTGTAACAATGAAAATTGAAAAATTACCACCATATACTTTCTCCAATTTTTTGGGCTAAAACGGTTGCTTCAAAGGCATCAAAGCACACCATATACAATACCTTGGGGTGTCAACATTTAAAAAATATACACTTTGAATGTAATAAATAAAAGTGGGGTATGTGATAGGCCCCAAACTAAAGATAGGCCTATCAGAAGAAATACTCTCATTTTTAATAACTAAAATCACAAGTCATAAAATTGTAACATAACCTTCCCAAAATCCTGGCAAACCTATGCATGGGGGGCATAGGTGTACTCAGGGTGCCTTGCAGAAAACAACCTGAAGTATTCTTTTGCAATAACTTACAACAATCTCTCCTAAATCATAGTCAAAAAGCAATGTGTCTGTAAAAATGAAAATTGAAAAATTACCACCATATACTTTCTCCAATTTTTTGGGCTAAAACGGTTGCTTCAAAGGCATCAAAGCACACCATATACAATACCTTGGGGTGTCAACATTTAAAAAATATACACTTTGAATGCAATAAATAAAAGTGGGGTATGTGATAGGCCCCAAACTAAAGATAGGCCTATCAGAAGAAATACTCTCATTTTTAATAACTAAAATCATGTAACATAACCTTCCCAAAATCCTGGCAAACCTATGCATGGGGGGCATAGGTGTACTCAGGGTGCCTTGCAGAAAACAACCTAAAGTATTCTTTTGCAATAACTTACAACAGTCTCTCCTAAATCATAGTAAAAAAGCAATGTGTCTGTAACAATGAAAATTGAAAAATTACCACCATATACTTTCTCCAATTTTTTGGGCTAAAACGGTTGCATCAAAGTCATCAAACCACTCCATGTATAATACCTTGGGGGGTCAACTTTTTAAATATAATCACATTTATGGAAAACAAATAAATTGGGGTATGTTAAAAGACCCCCAAAAAAAGACGATAGGCAAAGAAAATATGTTAAATGTGAAAAAAAATCACAAACACATGTCAGACATTTGGCATTGCACCGCCCAAACAAGCCACCAAACCTATGCATAGGTGGTATCACTGAACTCAGGAGATGTTGGTGACCACATATTGGTGTCTTCTTTGGTAGTAACACATAACAGGAGCTGTGAATCCATGTCTAAAGTACAATGTATGTGAAAAATAACACAAAGAAATGAATGCCCAATAGTTTGACAAAGACTAGTGGTTGAATTAGTGTATGGAAAGTGTTAAAACACCTGCATTTGAAATACCCTAGGATGTCTACTTTTCAAAAATATATGGTTTTATGGGGGTAAATTACATTGGCCGGCTTCAGAAATGTCTTAAATAGAACATGGGTGCATGGGATGTGAAAATGGGAAGTGTAAAAAATGGAATGCGCTTCCTAAAAATAAGGCCTTCTAGCCCCCAGAGAACCCAACACACCTATACATGGGTGGTATCACTGTACTCAGGAGATGTTGTTGAACACATATTGAGGTGTTTTTTGGCAGTAAACACATAACAGGAACTGAGAATCCATGCCTAAAGTACAATGTGTGTGAAAAATAACACAAAAAAATGACTACCCAAAAGTTTGACAAAGACTGGTGGTTAAATAAGTTCATGGAAAGTGTGAAAATACCAGCATTTCAAATACCCTAGGGGGTCTACTTCTCAAAAATATATGGTTTTATGGGGGTAAATTTCATTGACCGGCTTCAGAAATGTCCCAAATAGGACATGGGTGCATGATGACCGATGTGAAAATTCCAAGTTGAAAAACTGGAATGCGCTTCCTAAAATTAAGGCCTTTTAGCCCCCAGAGAACCCGACACACCTATACATGGGTGGTATCACTGTACTCAGGAGATGTTGTTGAACACATATTGAGGTTTTTTTTGGCAGTAACACATAACAGGAACTGAGAATCCATGCCTAAAATACAATGTGTGTGAAAAATAACACAAAATAATGACTACCCAAAAGTTTGACAAAGACTGGTGGTTGAATTAGTGCATGGAAAGTGTTAAAATACAAGCATTTGAAATACCCTAGGGTGTCTACTTTTCAAAAATATATGGTTTGATGGGGGTAAATTCCATTGACCAGCTTCAGAAATGTCCCAAATAGGACATGGGTGCATGATGACCGATGTGAAAATTCCAAGTTGAAAAACTGGAATGCGCTTCCTAAAATTAAGGCCTTTTAGCCCCCAGAGAACCCGACACACCTATACATGGGTGGTATCACTGTACTCAGGAGATGTTGTTGAACACATATTGAGGTTTTTTTTGGCAGTAACACATAACAGGAACTGAGAATCCATGCCTAAAGTACAATGTGTGTGAAAAATAACACAAAATAATGACTACCCAAAAGTTTGACAAAGACTGGTGGTTGAATTAGTGCATGGAAAGTGTTAAAATACAAGCATTTGAAATACCCTAGGGTGTCTACTTTTCAAAAATATATGGTTTGATGGGGGTAAATTCCATTGACCAGCTTCAGAAATGTCCCAAATAGGACATGGGTGCATGATGACCGATGTGAAAATTCCAAGTTGAAAAACTGGAATGCGCTTCCTAAAATTAAGGCCTTTTAGCCCCCAGAGAACCTGACACACCTATACATGGGTGGTATCACTGTACTCAGGAGATGTTGTTGAACACATATTGAGGTTTTTTTTGGCAGTAACACATAACAGGAACTGAGAATCCATGCCTAAAGTACAATGTGTGTGAAAAATAACACAAAATAATGACTACCCAAAAGTTTGACAAAGACTGGTGGTTGAATTAGTGCATGGAAAGTGTTAAAATACAAGCATTTGAAATACCCTAGGGTGTCTACTTTTCAAAAATATATGGTTTGATGGGGGTAAATTCCATTGACCAGCTTCAGAAATGTCCCAAATAGGACATGGGTGCATGATGACCGATGTGAAAATTCCAAGTTGAAAAACTGGAATGCGCTTCCTAAAATTAAGGCCTTTTAGCCCCCAGAGAACCCGACACACCTATACATGGGTGGTATCACTGTACTCAGGAGATGTTGTTGAACACATATTAAGGTTTTTTTTGGTAGTAACACATAACAGGAACTGAGAATCCATGCCTAAAGTACAATGTGTGTGAAAAATAACACAAAATAATGACTACCCAAAAGTTTGACAAAGACTGGTGGTTGAATTAGTGCATGGAAAGTGTTAAAATACAAGCATTTGAAATACCCTAGGGTGTCTACTTTTCAAAAATATATGGTTTGATGGGGGTAAATTCCATTGACCAGCTTCAGAAATGTCCCAAATAGGACATGGGTGCATGATGACCGATGTGAAAATTCCAAGTTGAAAAACTGGAATGCGCTTCCTAAAATTAAGGCCTTTTAGCCCCCAGAGAACCCGACACACCTATACATGGGTGGTATCACTGTACTCAGGAGATGTTGTTGAACACATATTGAGGTTTTTTTTGGCAGTAACACATAACAGGAACTGAGAATCCATGCCTAAAGTACAATGTGTGTGAAAAATAACACAAAATAATGACTACCCAAAAGTTTGACAAAGACTGGTGGTTGAATTAGTGCATGGAAAGTGTTAAAATACAAGCATTTGAAATACCCTAGGGTGTCTACTTTTCAAAAATATATGGTTTGATGGGGGTAAATTCCATTGACCAGCTTCAGAAATGTCCCAAATAGGACATGGGTGCATGATGACCGATGTGAAAATTCCAAGTTGAAAAACTGGAATGCGCTTCCTAAAATTAAGGCCTTTTAGCCCCCAGAGAACCCGACACACCTATACATGGGTGGTATCACTGTACTCAGGAGATGTTGTTGAACACATATTGAGGGTTTTTTTGGTAGTAACACCTAACAGGAACTGAGAATCCATGCCTAAAGTACAATGTGTGTGAAAAATAACACAAAATAATGACTACCCAAAAGTTTGACAAAGACTGGTGGTTGAATTAGTGCATGGAAAGTGTTAAAATACAAGCATTTGAAATACCCTAGGGTGTCTACTTTTCAAAAATATATGGTTTGATGGGGGTAAATTCCATTGACCAGCTTCAGAAATGTCCCAAATAGGACATGGGTGCATGATGACCGATGTGAAAATTCCAAGTTGAAAAACTGGAATGCGCTTCCTAAAATTAAGGCCTTTTAGCCCCCAGAGAACCCGACACACCTATACATGGGTGGTATCACTGTACTCAGGAGATGTTGTTGAACACATATTGAGGTTTTTTTTGGCAGTAACACATAACAGGAACTGAGAATCCATGCCTAAAGTACAATGTGTGTGAAAAATAACACAAAATAATGACTACCCAAAAGTTTGACAAAGACTGGTGGTTGAATTAGTGCATGGAAAGTGTTAAAATACAAGCATTTGAAATACCCTAGGGTGTCTACTTTTCAAAAATATATGGTTTGATGGGGGTAAATTCCATTGACCAGCTTCAGAAATGTCCCAAATAGGACATGGGTGCATGATGACCGATGTGAAAATTCCAAGTTGAAAAACTGGAATGCGCTTCCTAAAATTAAGGCCTTTTAGCCCCCAGAGAACCCGACACACCTATACATGGGTGGTATCACTGTACTCAGGAGATGTTGTTGAACACATATTGAGGTTTTTTTTTGGCAGTAACACATAACAGGAACTGAGAATCCATGCCTAAAGTACAATGTGTGTGAAAAATAACACAAAATAATGACTACCCAAAAGTTTGACAAAGACTGGTGGTTGAATTAGTGCATGGAAAGTGTTAAAATACAAGCATTTGAAATACCCTAGGGTGTCTACTTTTCAAAAATATATGGTTTGATGGGGGTAAATTCCATTGACCAGCTTCAGAAATGTCCCAAATAGGACATGGGTGCATGATGACCGATGTGAAAATTCCAAGTTGAAAAACTGGAATGCGCTTCCTAAAATTAAGGCCTTTTAGCCCCCAGAGAACCCGACACACCTATACATGGGTGGTATCACTGTACTCAGGAGATGTTGTTGAACACATATTGAGGGGTTTTTTTGGTAGTAACACATAACAGGAACTGAGAATCCATGCCTAAAATACAATGTGTGTGAAAAATAACACAAAATAATGACTACCCAAAAGTTTGACAAAGACTGGTGGTTGAATTAGTGCATGGAAAGTGTTAAAATACAAGCATTTGAAATACCCTAGGGTGTCTACTTTTCAAAAATATATGGTTTGATGGGGGTAAATTCCATTGACCAGCTTCAGAAATGTCCCAAATAGGACATGGGTGCATGATGACCGATGTGAAAATTCCAAGTTGAAAAACTGGAATGCGCTTCCTAAAATTAAGGCCTTTTAGCCCCCAGAGAACCCGACACACCTATACATGGGTGGTATCACTGTACTCAGAAGATGTTGTTGAACACATATTGAGGGTTTTTTTTGGTAGTAACACATAACAGGAACTGAGAATCCATGCCTAAAGTACAATGTGTGTGAAAAATAACACAAAATAATGACTACCCAAAAGTTTGACAAAGACTGGTGGTTGAATTAGTGCATGGAAAGTGTTAAAATACAAGCATTTGAAATACCCTAGGGTGTCTACTTTTCAAAAATATATGGTTTGATGGGGGTAAATTCCATTGACCAGCTTCAGAAATGTCCCAAATAGGACATGGGTGCATGATGACCGATGTGAAAATTCCAAGTTGAAAAACTGGAATGCGCTTCCTAAAAATAAGGCCTTCTAGCCCCCAGAGAACCCAACACACCTATACATAGGTGGTATCGCTGTACTCAGGAGATGTTGTTGAACACATATTGAGGTGCTTTTTGGCAGTAACACATAACAGGAACTGAGAATCCATGCCTAAAATACAATGTGTGTGAAAAATAACACAAAAAAAATGACTACCCAAAAGTTTGACAAAGACTGGTGGTTGAATTAGTGCATGGAAAGTGTTAAAATACCAGCATTTGAAATACCCTAGGGTGTCTACTTTTCAAAAATATATGGTTTGATGGGGGTAAATTCCATTGACCAGCTTCAGAAATGTCCCAAATAGGACATGGGTGCATGATGACCGATGTGAAAATTCCAAGTTGAAAAACTGGAATGCGCTTCCTAAAATTAAGGCCTTTTAGCCCCCAGAGAACCCGACACACCTATACATGGGTGGTATCACTGTACTCAGGAGATGTTGTTGAACACATATTGAGGGTTTTTTTTGGTAGTAACACCTAACAGGAACTGAGAATCCATGCCTAAAGTACAATGTGTGTGAAAAATAACACAAAATAATGACTACCCAAAAGTTTGACAAAGACTGGTGGTTGAATTAGTGCATGGAAAGTGTTAAAATACAAGCATTTGAAATACCCTAGGGTGTCTACTTTTCAAAAATATATGGTTTGATGGGGGTAAATTCCATTGACCAGCTTCAGAAATGTCCCAAATAGGACATGGGTGCATGATGACCGATGTGAAAATTCCAAGTTGAAAAACTGGAATGCGCTTCCTAAAATTAAGGCCTTTTAGCCCCCAGAGAACCCGACACACCTATACATGGGTGGTATCACTGTACTCAGGAGATGTTGTTGAACACATATTGAGGTTTTTTTTTGGCAGTAACACATAACAGGAACTGAGAATCCATGCCTAAAGTACAATGTGTGTGAAAAATAACACAAAATAATGACTACCCAAAAGTTTGACAAAGACTGGTGGTTGAATTAGTGCATGGAAAGTGTTAAAATACAAGCATTTGAAATACCCTAGGGTGTCTACTTTTCAAAAATATATGGTTTGATGGGGGTAAATTCCATTGACCAGCTTCAGAAATGTCCCAAATAGGACATGGGTGCATGATGACCGATGTGAAAATTCCAAGTTGAAAAACTGGAATGCGCTTCCTAAAATTAAGGCCTTTTAGCCCCCAGAGAACCCGACACACCTATACATGGGTGGTATCACTGTACTCAGGAGATGTTGTTGAACACATATTGAGGTTTTTTTTGGCAGTAACACATAACAGGAACTGAGAATCCATGCCTAAAGTACAATGTGTGTGAAAAATAACACAAAATAATGACTACCCAAAAGTTTGACAAAGACTGGTGGTTGAATTAGTGCATGGAAAGTGTTAAAATACAAGCATTTGAAATACCCTAGGGTGTCTACTTTTCAAAAATATATGGTTTGATGGGGGTAAATTCCATTGACCAGCTTCAGAAATGTCCCAAATAGGACATGGGTGCATGATGACCGATGTGAAAATTCCAAGTTGAAAAACTGGAATGCGCTTCCTAAAATTAAGGCCTTTTAGCCCCCAGAGAACCCGACACACCTATACATGGGTGGTATCACTGTACTCAGGAGATGTTGTTGAACACATATTGAGGGGTTTTTTGGTAGTAACACATAACAGGAACTGAGAATCCATGCCTAAAATACAATGTGTGTGAAAAATAACACAAAATAATGACTACCCAAAAGTTTGACAAAGACTGGTGGTTGAATTAGTGCATGGAAAGTGTTAAAATACAAGCATTTGAAATACCCTAGGGTGTCTACTTTTCAAAAATATATGGTTTGATGGGGGTAAATTCCATTGACCAGCTTCAGAAATGTCCCAAATAGGACATGGGTGCATGATGACCGATGTGAAAATTCCAAGTTGAAAAACTGGAATGCGCTTCCTAAAATTAAGGCCTTTTAGCCCCCAGAGAACCCGACACACCTATACATGGGTGGTATCACTGTACTCAGAAGATGTTGTTGAACACATATTGAGGGTTTTTTTGGTAGTAACACATAACAGGAACTGAGAATCCATGCCTAAAGTACAATGTGTGTGAAAAATAACACAAAATAATGACTACCCAAAAGTTTGACAAAGACTGGTGGTTGAATTAGTGCATGGAAAGTGTTAAAATACAAGCATTTGAAATACCCTAGGGTGTCTACTTTTCAAAAATATATGGTTTGATGGGGGTAAATTCCATTGACCAGCTTCAGAAATGTCCCAAATAGGACATGGGTGCATGATGACCGATGTGAAAATTCCAAGTTGAAAAACTGGAATGCGCTTCCTAAAAATAAGGCCTTCTAGCCCCCAGAGAACCCAACACACCTATACATAGGTGGTATCGCTGTACTCAGGAGATGTTGTTGAACACATATTGAGGTGCTTTTTGGCAGTAACACATAACAGGAACTGAGAATCCATGCCTAAAATACAATGTGTGTGAAAAATAACACAAAAAAAATGACTACCCAAAAGTTTGACAAAGACTGGTGGTTGAATTAGTGCATGGAAAGTGTTAAAATACCAGCATTTGAAATACCCTAGGGTGTCTACTTTTCAAAAATATATGGTTTGATGGGGGTAAATTCCATTGGCCAGCTTCAGAAATGTCCCAAATAGGACATGGGTGCATGATGACCGATGTGAAAATTCCAAGTTGAAAAACTGGAATGCGCTTCCTAAAATTAAGGCCTTTTAGCCCCCAGAGAACCCGACACACCTATACATGGGTGGTATCACTGTACTCAGGAGATGTTGTTGAACACATATTGAGGTTTTTTTTGGAAGTAACACATAACAGGAACTGAGAATCCATGCCTAAAGTACAATGTGTGTGAAAAATAACACAAAATAATGACTACCCAAAAGTTTGACAAAGACTGGTGGTTGAATTAGTGCATGGAAAGTGTTAAAATACAAGCATTTGAAATACCCTAGGGTGTCTACTTTTCAAAAATATATGGTTTGATGGGGGTAAATTCCATTGACCAGCTTCAGAAATGTCCCAAATAGGACATGGGTGCATGATGACCGATGTGAAAATTCCAAGTTGAAAAACTGGAATGCGCTCCCTAAAAATAAGAGCTTTTAGCCCCCCGAGAACCCGACACACCTATACATGGGTGGTATCACTGTACCCAGGAGATGCTGCTGAAGACATATGAGGGTGTTATTTGGCAGTAACCCTTAATATTATCAGTAAATGTATTCTTAAATTGCTATTTTGTCAAAAAATCAAATTATTTTTTTTTCCCCCCCAAACTTTGGCATAGATTGGTGGTAAAATGGTTGCATGAAAAAAGTCAAAATACCCCAAGTTTAATACCTTAGGTTGTCTTCTTTTAAAAAATATATACATTTGAAGGGTTATTCAGGGATTCATGACAGATATTGGTGTTACAATGTAACTATCGCCAATTTTGAAAAAACATGGTTTTGAAATAGCAAAGTGCTACTTGTACTTATTGCCCTATAACTTGCAAAAAAAGCAAAGAACATGTAAACATTGGGTATTTATAAACTCAGGACAAAATTTAGAAACTGTTTAGCATTGGTATTTTATGGTGGTTGTAGATGTGTAAGAGATTTTGGGGCTCAAAGTTAGAAAAAGTGCATTTTTTTTCATTTTTTCCTCATATTTTATATATTTTTTTATAGTAAATTATAAGATATGATGAAAAAAATGGTATCTTTAGAAAGTCCATTTAATGGCGAGAAAAACAGTATATAATATGTGTGGGTACAGTAAATGAGTAAGAGGAAAATTACAGTTAAATACAAACATCGCAGAAATGCAAAAATAGCCTTGGTCCCAGATGGTCAACAAATTGAAAAGTGGTCTGGTCACTAAGGTTAAGGTATTGTTCTTTATTTAAGACAACAATTGAACCTCCCTTATCAGAATCCACTACCACTAGATCTTTGTTATTAGTTATTTTTTTTAAAGCATTCCATTCTCTCTTGTTCAAGTTTCTATGTTTGTTTGAACTACTCTTTGAATTCTTCTCAGCTAGTTCTGTTAAATCCTGTTCTACTATGGCATGGAAAACCTCTATGAGGTCTGTGCGAGAATTAACTGGATAAAAAGTGCTTTTTTTTTAAATTCTTAACTACCTGTTGTTTGGTTTTATTGGTCTCATTCTCATTATCCATATTAAGATCACATAATGAAGCAATATCACACAACTCTGAGAAGTTACATTTTTCATTCAAAGACATAGCTACAGGAGGATCCGGTGGACTCTCATCAATACCCAATGTTGGGTCCTTGCTGAAGTGTTTTTTTAATGTTATCTTGCGGACAAATTTGTTCAAATCCATAATGGTGTCAAAGAGATTAAAGTCTTGTGTTGGTGAAAAGCCCAGACCTTTAGATAACACCATTTTCTCAAACTCATTTAATGAGTGGTCCGAAAGGTTAATGATCTTTAATTCTTGTAATTTTTGTTCTTCTTGAATTTCTGGCGGCTTGGATACCTTGGTGCCTGCGAGGGGATATGCACTTTGTTCATATCTTCTGTTGGTAGTGCTTACTCAACATTATTTCATGCTTTTGATCCTTACATTGAATCACACAGCCCGAGCTGTTTGCTTCAACTAGATATTTACCAGATATGTTCCCTAGGTACAGTAGCATATTCTGAAAGTGAGATTACTTCAGATTATAGCTGTTTTGTATGGAATGACAAGGGTGAATAACATAATGGAATGCCCATAGACTATAATGGGATTACATTTAGTGCTATAGCAACAAAAATATGAGACATATCAAGTAGATATTTACCACATATGTTCCCCAGGTATAGTAGCAGATTCTGAAAGTGAGATTACATCAGATTATAGCTGCTTTCTATGGAATGACAAGGGTGAATGACTAAATGGAATGCCCATAGACTATAATAGGATTACATTTAGTGCGATAGAAACACAAATATGAGACATATCAAGTAGATATTTACCAGATATGTTCCCCAGATACAGTAGCATATTCTGAAAGTGAGATTACATCAGATTATAGCTGTTTGCTATGGAATGACAAGGGCGAATGACAAAATGGAATGCCCATAGACTTTAATGGGATGTAAAATTAAAAGTGCTATAGCAACAAAACTATGAGACATATCAACTAGATATTTACCAGATATGTTCCCCAGGTACAGTAGCATATTCTGAAAGCGAGATTACTTCAGATTATAGCTGTTTTCTATGGAATGACAAGGGTGAATAATTTAATGGAATGCCCATAGACTATAATGGGATTACATTTAGTGCTATATCAACAAAAATATGAGACATATCAAGTAGATATTTACCAGATATGTTCCCCAGGTACAGTAGCAGATTCTGAAAGTGAGATTACATCAGATTATAGTTGCTTTCTATGGAATGACAAGAGTGAATGACAAAATGGAATGCCCATAGACTATAATGGGATTACATTTAGTGCTATAGCAACAAAAATATGAGACATATCAAGTAGATATTTACCAGATATGTTCCCCAGGTACAGTATCATATTCTGAAAGTGAGATTACGTCAGATTATAGCTGCTTTCTATGGAATGACAAGGGTGAATGACAAAAATTGAATGCCCATAGACTATAATAGGATTACATTTAGTGCTATAGAAACACAAATATGAGACATATCAAGTAGATATTTACCAGATATTTTCCCCAGGTACAGTAGCATATTCTGAAAGTGAGATTACATCAGATTATAGCTGCTTTCTATGGAATGACAAGGGTTAATGACTAAATGGAATGCCCATAGACTATAATAGGATTACATTTAGTGCTATAGAAACACAAATATGAGACATATCAAGTAGATATTTACCAGACATGTTCCCCAGGTACAGTAGCATATTCTGAAAGTGAGATTACATCAGATTATAGCTGTTTGCTATGGAATGACAAGGGCGAATGACAAAATGGAATGCCCATAGACTTTAATGGGATGTAAAATTAAAAGTGTTGAAGCAACAAAACTATGAGACATATCAACTAGATATTTACCAGATATGTTCCCCAGGTACAGTAGCATATACTGAAAGTGAGATTACTTCAGATTATAGCTGTTTTCTATGGAATGACAAGGGTGAATAACATAATGGAATGCCCATAAACTATAATGGGATTACATTTAGTGCTATAGCAACAAAAATATGAGACATATTAAGTAGATATTTACCACATATGTTCCCCAGGTACAGTAGCAGATTCTGAAAGTGAGATTACATCAGATTATAGTTGCTTTCTATGGAATGACAAGAGTGAATGACAAAATGGAATGCCCATAGACTATAATGGGATTACATTTAGTGCTATAGCAACAAAAATATGAGACATATCAAGTAGATATTTACCAGATATGTTCCCCAGGTACAGCATCATATTTTGAAAGTGAGATTACGTCAGATTATAGTTGCGTTCTATGGAATGACAAGGGTGAATTACAAAAATGGAATACCTATAGACTATAATAGGATTACATTTAGTGCTATAGAAACACAAATATGAGACATATCAAGTAGATATTTACCAGATATGTTCCCCAGGTACAGTAGCATATTCTGAAAGTGAGATTACATCATATTATAGCTGCTTTCTATGGAATGACAAGGGTGAATGACTAAATGGAATGCCCATAGACTATAATAGGATTACATTTAGTGCTATAGAAACACAAATATGAGACATATCAAGTAGATATTTACCAGATATGTTCCCCAGGTACAGTAGCATATTCTGAAAGTGAGATTACATCAGATTATAGCTGTTTGCTATGGAATGACAAGGGTGAATGACAAAATGGAATGCCCATAGACTTTAATGGGATGTAAAATTAAAAGTGTTGAAGCAACAAAATTATTAGACATATCAAGTAGATATTTACCAGATATGTTCCCCAGGTACAGTAGCATATTCTGAAAGTGAGATTAAGTGAGATTATAGCTGTTTTCTATGGAATGACAAGGGTGAATAATAATGGAATGCCAATAGACTATAATTGGGTTACATTTAAAAGTGCTATAGAAACTAAACTATGATAAATATCAAATAGATATTTACCAGATATCTTCCCCAGGTACAGTAGCATATTCTGAAAGTGAGATTATGTCAGATTATAGCTGCTTTCTATGGAATGACAAGGGTCAGTGACAAAATGGAATGACCATAGACTATAATGGAATTACATTTAAAAGTGCTATAGCAACAAAAGTATCAGACATATCAAATAGATATTTACCAGATATGTTCCCCAGGTACAGTAGCATATTCTGAAAGTGAGATTACGTCAGATTATAGCTGCTTTCTATGGAATGACAAGGGTGAATGACAAAATGGAATGCCCATAGACTATAATGGGATTACATTTAAAAGTAATCCCATTATAGAGCAAGGGGTGGGACCGCTGTACTGCAAAAAATGGCCCATGTAAACGGGCTTTAGGACTAGTAGACTATAATGGTATTACATTTTAAAGTTCTATAGCAACGAAAATACGAGACATATCAAATAGATATTTACCAAATATGTTCCCAAGGTACAGTAGCACATATTCTGAAAGTGAGATTACGTCAGATTATAGCTGCTTTCTATGGAATGGCAAGGGTGAATGACAAAATGGAATGCCCATAGACTATAATGGGATTGCATGGAACAGGTATATATAAACTGCGCTTTCCAGTTATCACATAAAGTATTTCACAACAGATATAGAACCAACATATTAAAATACTATAGAAAGTAAGTGGTATATAGTTTTACGTACACTATACAATACAGAGAATATAGGGTAAAACTTCAAAGTGACCTGTATACTTATAACCAGATCAGAAAAGTGTATATCACCCCTGTTGGTATGTAAGTTCCTGCATATAATGAAAGCAGAGGAAAATGTATTTTCCAATATATGTCCCTGGAAAGCGGTGTGGACAATTCCAAGCGGTGGCCTCAGAAAATGCTGTCAATGGATGCTGCTCTTATACTGAGAGGACTGTGATCCCCCTCCCAAATGGAACTTTTTAAAACAAAAACAGAGAGCGCAAACCACTCTGTAAGAGTAAAAGTATTTAATTCAAATTGTAAAGCGCAAGTAAAAAATATACGTACAGGAATTAAAAACAACAAAGCATATAGTGCATATCACCACAGAAACTCTGTTGCAGGCCAGATGAGTGTTGACTTGTGCCCTTCCTACAGTCTAAGCACAACCGGAACGTTGTGAAGACTTGGAGGTGCGGGGCTACTCAAAGTTGTAATAGCCTGTGTCTGGAGATCATGTGACTACGATATAGCTCCTCAACGCGTTTCATCGGGATCTGACCCAACTTTGTCAAGAAGTGATATATCAACAAACCGCTTAGAACCTTTTGAATTCAGCGGGCTGTCAAAGGTCAGGTACGTTGCAGCGTCTGATTCGCTGACTACGTGTCACTTAATGATTGGCTACTGAACGCCAATGAAATCCTCCCAAGCAGCTGTCATAGCGATATGTGATATAATACATAAAGTGCTAAGAAGGCATATACCTTGCTATTGGACAATACTTATATAGCTATACACATACAAGCATGTATTAAGTAACACTGTAAAAGGGGTACAATGTAAAAAATTCAGTAATATAAAAATTTTGCAACGCAAATAAAACGCTTATGATTGAAAAAATTAGAACACGTAAAAGGCTATCCGGCAGACAAAATACAAACTATCAATAGTTAATGATGTAGGTAATTGTGTACTGTGATATGAGAAAGTGATCCAGGATACTAAATTTGAGATCCTATCTGCTATCAAAAATGGTTGACTATTATGTGATCTCATAGATAGTTCTGAAGATTATCAGCTGCTACCGCTAAAACACTGTCCTTACTAAAAGAGGTTTCAGAATCCAGAAACGTCAGTGCAACACTGGCTGAAAGATGCAAGGGTCTGTCAGGAGTCCAGAAACTCATTGACCTTTTATACACACACACTAATTAGAAGCAAACAGATCACAGGTGAGGATGGTTACCTTTAATAGCCATTCAAACCCCTTTGTGTCAACTTGTGTGCATGTTATCAGGCCAAAATCACCAGGGTCTGTAAACTTTTGATCAGGGTCATTTGGGTAGTTTCTGTTGTCATTATGATTTAAAAAGAGTAAACACAGTTGATTGATAATAAATGGCTTCAGCCAAACACTAACCATGAGTGAAAGAAAAGTTTTTGTGTTATCATTCATATTCTCTGAAAAATGGCCAAGAAATCATAAATTCTGCCAGGGTATGTAAACGTATGAGCACAACTGTATATTATTAGATAAACCATTGACAATATCACCCTCCTTTTCAGTCAGCTTTGTCCCGGAATTATCCTGTTTATATATACTTTAGCCAACCTAAAGCCTGCTGCATAAACTATTTTACACTGCTTGTGTGTGTGAATCAAGGCACCTGCAGTGATTAACTCTTTCACTACTGTTGAAATTACATTCCTTTAAGATTTACTCTCTTTTCTGCTGCAAGCAGTTATTGTTGCGTGAAGGTTCCGTTTTCACTCAGCTACCCTGCTGTAGTGACCCTCAGATCAATGAGCATATCAGGGTTCCCTTAAGTTCAATCTGTGGGAATCCGAGGTAAGGTGTGAGACTGAGTGGTCCTGCATAAGCAGTAAGCTGTAGTAGTAGTGTTCTCTAAAACAACTTAACATATCTTAACATATTACCAAGCCTTAAAAAAGGAATACTACTAACAGCTAAAATCATGGATGTAAGTGAACTGTCCAGGAGAGTTGGTTCTTTAGCTCAGAGTATGGATCACATGATTCAAGGCTTAAGGGATATTCAATTAGAGAATCAGAATATAATTTTTTTTATTAATGATCACCTTGCTAACAAAACTCCTAATGTTGAGTCAACCCCAGAATCCATTGTTAGTCCACCTGAAAAGTTCTCTGGGGACAGATCTATGTTCAGGGATTTCAGGAATTCCTGCACTCTGCTTTTTACTTTGAAACCTAAGTCATACCCAACTGACAGGATTAGAGTTCTAACTGTAATTTCATTTCTCAGAGGTGAGGCCAGGTCTTGGGCCAATGCTTTTTATGAAAAAAATGATCCTATCCTAAATTCCCTAGAAGATTTTTTTTCTGCTATGTCTCTCTTATATGAAGATCACAATAGAAAAAATACTGCTGAAACTGCCATTAGATCTTTAAGGCAGGGCAAAAGAATGGTAGAATATTACATTACTGAATTCAAAAGATGGGCTCCTGACACCCTTTGGAATATTCCTGCTCTACGCAATCAGTTCCGTCTGGGGCTCAATGATGCAGTTAAGGATGAGTTGGCAAGGGGTGTGATTCCAGAGGACTTGGATGCCTTGATGACTCTCTCTATTGGCATAGATTGTCGACTTAGGGAAAGGAAGTCAGAAAGATCTTATTCGGAGAATACCACCAGAAGAACCCCCAATTATTATCACTCAACTCCTTCCACAGTAATCACTAGACCCATAGAAGAACCCATGGATGTTGCAGTTATTAGGGGACCCTTGAGACCTGAAGAGAAAGCTAGGCGTAAGCTTCTAAACTTATGTCTATACTGTGCTGAAAAGAACCATGCAGTTAGGGACTGTCCCTCTCTGATTCGACAAAAGAAGGGTAAGACTTCATCCAATGACCATACAGTTAATTTGGTTGACAGCATAAAATCTCATCTATCTATTTATGTCTCCTTACAGTGGTCCCATCAGAAGATAAACGTTCAGGCCATAATTGACTCTGGGGCTTCTGGGAATTTTGCTGATAACACTTTTGTTGTTAATAATCACATTCCACTAATAAAAAAAGAGTGTTGCACTAGCTATTCGTCTGGTTGACGGTTCATTCTTTAGCTCTGGTCCCATAACTCACCACACTATCCCACTCAAAGTGGTTACCCCTTCAGGGCATACAGAGCTTATTTCCTTTGATGTTCTTCCATCTTCTGTTTATCCACTAATCCTTGGATTGAATTGGTTAATAAAGCATAATCCCACTATATCGTGGTCTACAGCATCAGTAGTTTTTGATTCAAATCACTGTAAACAATCCTGTTTTGGGGTACACACACTTTGTCAAATCACTGAACATAAGTTACCAGAATGCTATAGTGAATTTGCTGATGTTTTTGATAAAAAAGAGGCTGAGTCCTTACCTCCACACAGAGACTATGACTGTCCTATTGATCTTATACCTGGAAGCTCCATACCATATGGTCATATATATCCGTTGTCACAGCCAGAGTTAAATCATTTAAAAGAATATTTAGATGATAACTTGAAAAAAGGCTTTATTAGACCTTCCATCTCCTCTGCAGCTGCAGCAATGTTCTTTGTAAAAAACAAGGATGGCAGTCTTAGGCCTATCATCGATTATAGGCAGTTGAACAAATGCACAAAAAAGAACAGATACCCCCTGCCCCTCATACCTGAACTTATTGAACGTTTACAAGGTGCCACAGTTTTTACTAAACTTGACCTCAGAGGTGCTTACAATTTGATCAGGATGAGGGCAGGGGATGAATGGTTAACTGCATTCCGTACTAGATACGGTTTGTATGAATACACTGTAATGCCCTTCGGGTTGTGCAATGCCCCAGCGACATTTCAATGTTTTATAAATGATGTCTTTCATGATTTGTTAGATGTCTGTATTGTCGTATACTTGGATGACATCTTGGTTTATTCAAATTCTCTACAGGCTCACATTGTACATGTCAAACAAGTATTAACACGTTTAAGGGCACACCATCTCTATGCAAAGCTTGAAAAGTGTATTTTTAATACAAACACCATATCATTCCTTGGTTACTGCATCTCACCAGCTGGAATTTCAATGGAGTCAAGCAAAGTGGAAGCTATCACTAACTGGCCTATTCCACGTAATAAAAAAGATGTTCAAAGATTCCTTGGCTTTGCGAACTTTTATAGAAAGTTCATTAAAGATTTCTCTCTTATTGTCAGACCTCTCACTACGCTAACACGTAAGCAAGTTAAGTTTGTTTGGAATCAAGATGCTGATCATTCCTTTAATATTCTAAAAACTAAATTTGTCTCAGCCCCTATTTTACAATTTCCAGATCCCACATGTCAATTTACGCTGGAAGTTGATGCTTCTGAGTTTACTATGGGGGCTGTTTTATCTCAAAGACGTTCTGAAAAAGAACCTTTGCATCCTGTCTCCTATTATTCTAGAACTATGAGTTCAGCAGAGATTAATTATGGAATTGGTGATAAGGAACTTCTTGCAATCAAATCAGCTTTGGAGTTTTGGCGACACCTCCTAGAGGGTGCAACATATCCAATCACCATCTATACTGATCACCGTAATTTAGAATATTTAAAATCAAACAAGACCCTTACTGCTCGCCAGGTTCGATGGAGTTTGTTCTTTTCTCGTTTTGATTACGTTATAACTTATAGACCAGGATCCAAAAATATGAAAGCCGATGCTCTTTCTAGAAAAGACCCTCGTCCTACTGATGTGGTTTCTCCTTCATCTATCATACCTCCGGATAGAATTATTTGTCTAACAACTGATTTTAAAACCATTTTACAAGAACATTTAAAGGATGATTCATCTTTGGATCATTTGGATGTACTAAAACATTCGGACAACTTATACTACCATGGCACTCTGTTATATATACCTCCTTCTCTCAGGAATGAGGTACTTACCTCTGCTCACGACTCCTTGTTGGCTGGTCATCCTGGAGTTCATAGAACTGCTCATTTGATTAAAAGGAATTACTGGTGGCCTAAGATGCATGATACTATTAAACAGTACATTGAATCCTGTATGGTATGTACAACTAAGAAACATCAGCATAAGAGTCCCTATGGTTACCTTCTCTCTTTACCAGTACCAGACAGACCTTGGGCAGCGATTGCTATGGATTTCATCGTTGATCTACCTTCATCAGCTAATTATAACACCATATTAGTAGTAGTGGACTTATTTTCTAAAATGGCACATTTCCTACCACATAGAGGATTGCCTACATCTTCAGAAACTGCTTCACTTTTTCTGAATCACATTGTGAAATTACATGGTCTACCTGAGACAATTACCACAGATAGAGGTATGCAATTCACTTCAAGGTTTTGGAATCAACTGTGCTCCTCTCTCAACATTACCAAACGTTTGAGTACCGCTTATCATCCTCAAACGAATGGTCAAACAGAAAGGACAAATCAAACATTAGAGCAGTACCTTCGTTGCTACTGCACTCAACAACAAGATAACTGGCATTCTCTACTTGCTACTGCCGAATTTGCCCATAATAATGCCGTAAATTCATCAACTAAAATGACACCATTTTACATCAACTACGGATTTCATCCCTCATATTACCCAAATCGGATCAACAATTCCGACATGCCTATAGTTAATGATCTTGTTAACACCATTACCACCAATTTCACAACATTGAAACAAGTCTTACTAGAAGCTCAGGCTGTTCAGAAACACCATTATGATCTACGTAGATCCAAGCCCCCAGATTACAAGATTGGCGACAAAGTCTGGTTAAGCACTAAACATTTACGGTTACAAGTTCCATCTAAAAAACTCGCTTCTCTATATTTAGGGCCTTATCCAATACAAAAGGTCATCAATGTTAATGCTGTAACACTTAAGCTACCAGATTCTCTAAAGATACATCCCACATTCCACGTTTCTCTTTTGAAACCGTACAGTACAATCAGAGACACGACTCAGAATGACACGGTGGATCCTTCAGTTATTGATGGCTTGGAGTATGAGATTGAGTCTATCCTAGACTCTCGTTACCATCATAATCAACTTCAATATCTTGTCAGTTGGAAAGGGTTTGGTCCGGAGGAGGACTCTTGGGAACCTTCCACTAATGTCTCTGCACCACGTCTTGTCTCCTTGTTCCATCGTAGAAATCCTGATCGTCCTGGTCCTTGATCCGCGGAGCGGCTCCTTGGGGGGGGTGTCCTGTCAGGGATTTATCTCTTTTCATGCTGTACCTTTAAGAAAGTGAACTCACTAGCCCTATTTAAGGCTCCTCCCAACAGAACTCATTGCTTGGTAATTTGTTGCTCAGTGACAAGCTGCTTCTGAAGAGACCTAGCCGTTTATACAACTTTGTATTTCAATTTATTGCTCTCTAAACTCACCCTGAGTTTCTGCCTACTTGAATCAACCTGCAGATGCTCTTTTG
The DNA here is from genome assembly GCF_027579735.1 of Bombina bombina. Lineage (NCBI taxonomy): Eukaryota > Metazoa > Chordata > Amphibia > Anura > Bombinatoridae > Bombina > Bombina bombina. The sequence goes on along the minus strand of NC_069505.1, from coordinate 367,066,132 downwards.
TGCCTGAAGATTTTCACCGTTTATTCAGTCAGAGATTTCTCAGTCTCTCTCCTGTATTGAAGTTACTCCCTGCAGCGTGCGACGTCACGCCCGACATTCTCCCGCCGCGGTTCTCTGTCAGGCTCACTGTGATACCGCTGGGACTTGTTGCTGTCTGGTAACAGTATTACTCTGCTCAATTGACATCTCCTGTAATACTGGTCTGTATATATTGCATTGTATGAACTGTGTGTATTGCTGCAACTTCATTACACTTATGCTTGATATATATTAACTGTGTAACTCTCACTTGCTGGAGATTCATATTCGCTTCAGATATGAAATATGCACTAAACTATTACTTCTACTTACCAACTTGCATACAAATAACTGTGTCAAAGATTCATATTGCTACCATCTCTCATTAACGGACTGCCTAAGCATACTTCAATCTTTATAACAATTAACCTTCATTCTGCTTGAAAAGAACTGTTTGCATTAACTTCAACTTTACCTGTTTCATGAGATAAACACAGCTTCTTATACTCTGATTGAACAAGTTTGGAAATAACTAATATTCATTATCAAAGTATGGTTTACATAATGCCCACAGCTTGATTTATTTAGATAACAAAGTACTGTGTGAATTTCGGTGTGTTTGCTAAAGCCTGCTGCATAAACTATTTTACACTGCTTGTGTGTGTGAATCAAGGCACCTGCAGTGATTAACTCTTTCACTACTGTTGAAATTACATTCCTTTAAGATTTACTCTCTTTTCTGCTGCAAGCAGTTATTGTTGCGTGAAGGTTCCGTTTTCACTCAGCTACCCTGCTGTAGTGACCCTCAGATCAATGAGCATATCAGGGTTCCCTTAAGTTCAATCTGTGGGAATCCGAGGTAAGGTGTGAGACTGAGTGGTCCTGCATAAGCAGTAAGCTGTAGTAGTAGTGTTCTCTAAAACAACTTAACATATCTTAACAGCATTGCACTTCTTAACATAATTTTAATATTAAAATCTAAAATTTTAAAATATTTTGCTAGTGTAATCTAACTTAATTTTCTATCAGGCCTGTGTATTTGTCACTTACACAGCATACTGTGTTAAATTGCTGCCCTACCTACCATCCATGACTCATATCTGCCAGCCTGTGTGCCAGGCCCAACTAGCCAATTAGTGGCACCAATCATAATTCTTGTTACAGTATCAAAAAAATTAAAAATCATAATTTTTTGGACTGCAAATATTCAGTCTACTAGTGCCATTGAATTGCAGTTTCCTCCTGCCTGGCAGCCTGTGTGCCAGGCACAAACTAGCCAATTAGTGCCACCAATCCAAGTTGTTGTAAAAGTATTGTTAATCTTTAAAATTCCAAATTGATCGCTTGTGATTCATCAGTTTGCTCGTGCCATTGAATTGCACTTTCCTCCTGCCTGCCAGCGTGTTTTCCAGGCCCAACTAGCCAATTAGTGGAACCAATCATAATTCTTGTAACAATATAAAAAAAATAAAAATCATAATTTTTTGGACTGCAAATGTCTCCTAGTGCCATTGATTTGCATTTTACTCCTGCCTGGCAGCCTGTGTGCCAGGCCTACTTGAAAAATATTTACACCAATCATATTTGTTGTCACAGTATTCTTAATAATTAAAAATTAAAATTTTTGGTAAGTGTTGTTCAGAATCCTCAGTTTGCTCGTGCCATTGAATTGCACTTTCCTCCTGCCTTGCAGCCTGTGTGCCAGGCCCACCTAGCCAATTATTCCCAGCAATCATATTTCTTTTAACAGTATTGCAAAAATTGTCAATCATCACTGTTTTGACTGTCAGTATTCAGTCTCCTAGTTTCCTTGAATTGCATTTACCTCCTGCCTTGCAGCCTGTGTTCCAGGCCATCTTGCCAACTATTTACACCAATCATAATTGTTGTCACAGTATTGTTACTAATTAAAATTAAAAGTTTTTTGATTCTTGTTCTTAATCCTCAGTTTGCTTGTGCCATTGAATTGCACTTTTCTCCTGCCTGCCAGCCTGTGTGCCAGGCCGACTTTCAAAATATTTACACCAATCATATATGTTGTCACAGTATTCTTAATAATTAAAAATTAAAATTTTTGGTAATAGTTGTTCTCAATCCTCAGTTTGCTCGTGCCATTGAATTGCACTTTCCTCCTGCCTTGCAGCCTGTGTGCCAGGCCCACTTAGCCAATTATTCCCAGCAATCATATTTCTTTTAACAGTATTGCAAAAATTGTCAATCATCACTTTTTTGACTGTCAGTATTCAGTCTCCTAGTGTCCTTGAATTGCATTTACCTCCTGCCTTGCAGCCTGTGTGCCAGGCCATCTTGCCAACTATTTACACCAATCATAATTGTTGTCACAGTATTATTACTAATTAAATTAAAAGTTTTTTGATTCTTGTTCTTAATCCTCAGTTTGCTCGTGCCATTGAATTGCACTTTTCCCCTGCCTGCCAGCCTGTGTGCCAGGCCGACTTTCAAAATATTTACACCAATCATATATGTTGTCACAGTATTCTTAATAATTAAAAATTAAAATTTTTGGTAAGTGTTGTTCTCAATCCTCAGTTTACTCGTGCCATTGAATTGCACTTTCCTCCTGCCTTGCAGCCTGTGTGCCAGGCCCACCTAGCCAATTATTCCCAGCAATCATATTTCTTTTAACAGTATTGCAAAAATTGTCAATCATCACTGTTTTGACTGTCAGTATTCAGTCTCCTAGTGTCCTTGAATTGCATTTACCTCCTGCCTGCCAGCCTTTTGTGCCAGGCCATCTTGCCAACTATTTACACCAATCATAATTGTTGTCACAGTATTGTTACTAATTAAAAAAATTTTGATCGTTGATCTTAATCCTCAGTTTGCTCGTGCCATTGAATTGCACTTTTCTCCTGCCTGCCAGCCTGTGTGCCAGGCCTACTTTCAAAATATTTACACCAATCATATTTGTTGTCACAGTATTCTTAATAATTGAAAATTAAAATTTTTGGTAAGTGTTGTTCTGAATCCTCAGTTTGCTCATGCCATTGAATTGCACTTTCCTCCTGCCTTGCAGCCTGTGTGCCAGGCCCACCTAGCCAATTATTCCCAGCAATCATATTTCTTTTAACAGTATTGCAAAAATTGTCAATCATCACTGTTTTGACTGTCAGTATTCAGTCTCCTAGTGTCCTTGAATTGCATTTACCTCCTGCCTGCCAGCCTTTTGTGCCAGGCCGTCTTGCCAACTATTTACACCAAGCATAATTGTTGTCACAGTATTGTTACTAATTACAATTAAAAGTTTTTTGATTCTTGTTCTTAATCCTCAGTTTGCTTGTGCCATTGAATTGCACTTTTCTCCTGCCTGGCAGCCTGTGTGCCAGGCCTACTTGAAAAATATTTACACCAATCATATTTGTTGTCACAGTATTCTTAATAATTAAAAATTACAATTTTTGGTAAGTGTTGTTCTGAATCCTCAGTTTGCTTGTGCCATTGAATTGCACTATCCTCCTGCCTTGCAGCCTGTGTGCCAGGCCCACCTAGCCAATTATTCCCAGCAATCATATTTCTTTTAACAGTATTGCAAAAATTGTCAGTCATCACTGTTTTGACTGTCAGTATTCAGTCTCCTAGTGTCCTTGAATTGCATTTACCTCCTGCCTGCCAGCCTGTGTGCCAGGCCGTCTTGCCAACTATTCACACCAATCATAATTGTTGTCACAGTATTGTTACTAATTAAAAATAAAAAAAATTTGATTGTTGATCCTAATCCTCAGTTTGCTCGTGCCATTGAATTGCACTTTTCTCCTGCCTGGCAGCCTGTGTGCCAGGCCTACTTGAAAAATATTTACACCAATCATATTTGTTGTCACAGTATTCTTAATAATTAAAAATTAAAATTTTTGGTAAGTGTTGTTCTGAATCCTCAGTTTGATCGTGCCATTGAATTGCACTTTCCTCTTGCCTTGCAGCCTGTGTGCCAGGCCCACCTAGCCAATTATTCCCAGCAATCATATTTCTTTTAACAGTATTGCAAAAATTGTCAATCATCACTGTTTTGACTGTCAGTATTCAGTTTCCTAGTGTCCTTGAATTGCATTTACCTCCTGCCTTGCAGCCTGTAGGCCAGGCCATCTTGCCAACTATATACACCAATCATAATTGTTGTCACAGTATTGTTACTAATTAAAATTAAACGTTTTTTGATTCTTGTTCTTAATCCTCATTTTGCTCGTGCCATTGAATTGCACTTTTCTCCTGCCTGCCAGCCTGTGTGCCAGGCCTACTTTCAAAATATTTACACCAATCATATTTGTTGTCACAGTATTCTTAATAATTCAAAATTAACATTTTTTGTAATAGTTGTTCAGAATCCTCAGTTTGCTTGTGCCATTGAATTGCACTTTCCTCCTGCCTTGCAGCCTGTGTGCCAGGCCCACCTTGCCAATTATTCCCAGCAATCATATTTCTTTTAACAGTATTGCAAAAATTGTCAATCATCACTGTTTTGACTGTCAGTATTCAGTCTCCTAGGCCTAGATTTAGAGTTGGGCAGTAGCCATGAAAACCAGCGTTAGAGGCTCCTAACGCTGGTTTTGGGCTACCGCCGGTATTTAGAGTCAGTCAGGAAAGGGTCTAACGCTCACTTTCCAGCCGCAAATTTCCATACCGCAGATCCCCTTACGTCAATTGCGTATCCTATCTTTTCAATGGGATCTTTCTAACGCCGGTATTTAGAGTCGTGGCTGAAGTGAGCGTTAGAAATCTAACGACAAAACTCCAGCCGCAGAAAAAAGTCAGTAGTTAAGAGCTTTCTGGGCTAACGCCGGCTTATAAAGCTCTTAACTACTGTGCTCTAAAGTACACTAACACCCATAAACTACCTATGTACCCCTAAACCGAGGTCCCCCACATCGCCGCCACTATATGTAAATTTTTTAACCCCTAATCTTCCACTCCGTACACTGCCGCCAACTACGTTATCCCTATGTACCCCTAATCTGCTGCCCCTAACACCGCCGACCCCTATATTATATTTATTAACCCCTAATCTGCCCCCCTCAACGTCGCCTCCACCTGCCTACACTTATTAACCCCTAATCTGCCAAGAAGACCGCACCGCTACTATAATAAAGTTATTAACCCCTAATCCGCCTATCTCCCGCCTCAATAACCCTATAATAAATAGTATTAACCCCTAATCTGCCCTCCCTAACATCGCCGACACCTAACTTCAATTATTAACCCCTAATCTGCCGACCGAATCTCGCCGCTACTGTAATAAATGGATTAACCCCTAAAGCTAAGTCTAACCCTTACACTAACACCCCCCTAAATTAAATATAATTTAAATCTAACGAAATAAATTAACTCTTATTAAATAAATTATTCCTATTTAAAGCTAAATACTTACCTGTAAAATAAACCCTAATATAGCTACAATATAAATTATAATTATATTATAGCTATTTTAGGATTTATATTTATTTTACAGGTAACTTTGTATTTATTTTAACCAGGTACAATAGCTATTAAATAGTTAAGAACTATTTAATAGCTAAAATAGTTAAAATAATTACAAAATTACCTGTAAAATAAATCCTAACCTAAGTTACAATTAAACCTAACACTACACTATCAATAAATTAATTAAATAAAATACCTACAATTACCTACAATTAAACCTAACACTACACTATCAATAAATTAATTAAATACAATATCTACAAATAAATACAATGAAATAAACTAACTAAAGTACAAAAAATAAAAAAGAACTAAGTTACAAAAAATAAAAAAATATTTACAAACATCAGAAAAATATTACAACAATTTTAAACTAATTACACCTACTCTAAGCCCCCTAATAAAATAACAAAGCCCCCCAAAATAAAAAAATGCCCTACCCTATTCTAAATTAAAAAAGTTCAAAGCTCTTTTACCTTACCAGCCCTTAAAAGGACCTTTTGTGGGGCATGCCCCAAAGAATTCAGCTCTTTTGCCTGTAAAAAAAAACATACAATACCCCCCCAACATTACAACCCACCACCCACATACCCCTAATCTTACCCAAACCCCCCTTAAATAAACCTAACACTAAGCCCCTGAAGATCTTCCTACCTTATCTTCACCTTGCCGGGTATCGATCGGTGATACCCGGCGAGGTGAAGATAAGGTAGGAAGATAAGATAGGATTTTATCAGCCAATCGGAATTAAGGTAGGAAAATCAGAATCAAGTTCAATCCGATTGACTGATCCGATCAGCCAATCAGATTGAGCTCGCATTCTATTGGCTGATCGGAACAGGCAATAGAATGCGAGCTCAATCTGATTGGCTGATCGGATCAGCCAATCAGATTGAACTTGATTCTGATTGGCTGATTCCATCAGCCAATCAGAATTTTCCTACTTTAATTCCGATTGGCTGATAGAATCCTATCAGCCAATCGGAATTCGAGGGACGCCATCTTGGATGACGTCCCTTAAAGGAACCGTCATTCTTCAGTTGGACGTCGGAGGAAGAAGATTGATCCGCGCTGGAGGTCTTCACGATGAAGCCGTTCCTCATCGGATGAAGATAGAAGATGCCGCTTGGATCAAGATGGTTGCCGGTCTGGATCGCCTCTTCTTCCCGGATAGGATGAAGACTTTGGAGCCTCTTCTGGACCTCTTCAGCCGCAGGATTATGGATCACCAGCCCCCGCTTGGGTTGGATGAAGATTTCGGAGCCAGGACCGATCGGTGATACCCGGCGAGGTGAAGATAAGGTAGGAAGATCTTCAGGGGCTTAGTGTTAGGTTTATTTAAGGGGGGTTTGGGTTAGATTAGGGGTATGTGGGTGGTGGGTTGTAATGTTGTGGGGGGGGTATTGTATGGTTTTTTTTACAGGCAAAAGAGCTGAATTCTTTGGGGCATGCCCCACAAAAGGTCCTTTTAAGGGCTGGTAAGGTAAAAGAGCTTTGAACTTTTTTAATTTAGAATAGGGTAGGGCATTTTTTTATTTTGGGGGGCTTTGTTATTTTATTAGGGGGCTTAGAGTAGGTGTAATTAGTTTAAAATTGTTGTAATATTTTTCTGATGTTTGTAAATATTTTTTTATTTTTTGTAACTTAGTTTTTTTTTATTTTTTGTACTTTAGTTAGTTTATTTCATTGTATTTATTTGTAGGTATTGTATTTAATTAATTTATTGATAGTGTAGTGTTAGGTTTAATTGTAGGTAATTGTAGGTATTTTATTTAATTAATTTATTGATAGTGTAGTGTTAGGTTTAATTGTAACTTAGGTTAGGATTTATTTTACAGGTAATTTTGTAATTATTTTAACTATTTTAGCTATTAAATAGTTCTTAACTATTTAATAGCTATTGTACCTGGTTAAAATAAATACAAAGTTACCTGTAAAATAAATATAAATCCTAAAATAGCTATAATATAATTATAATTTATATTGTAGCTATATTAGGGTTTATTTTACAGGTAAGTATTTAGCTTTAAATAGGAATAATTTATTTAATAAGAGTTAATTTATTTCGTTAGATTTAAATTATATTTAATTTAGGGGGGTGTTAGTGTAAGGGTTAGACTTAGCTTTAGGGGTTAATCCATTTATTACAGTAGCAGCGAGATTCGGTCGGCAGATTAGGGGTTAATAATTGAAGTTAGGTGTCGGTGATGTTAGGGAGGGCAGATTAGGGGTTAATACTATTTATTATAGGGTTATTGAGGCGGGAGTGAGGCAGATTAGGGGTTAATAACTTTATTATAGTAGCGGTGCGGTCCGCTCGGCAGATTAGGGGTTAATAAGTGTAGGCAGGTGGAGGCGACGTTGAGGGGGGCAGATTAGGGGTTAATAAATATAATATAGGGGTCGGCGGTGTTAGGGGCAGCAGATTAGGGGTACATAGCTATAATGTAGATGGCGGTGTTGTACAGAGCGGCAGATTAGGGGTTAATAATAATATGCAGGGGTCAGCGATAGCGGGGGTGGCAGAATAGGGGTTAATAAGTGTAAGGTTAGGGGTGTTTAGACTCGGGGTACATGTTAGAGTGTTAGGTGCAGACGTAGGAAGTGTTTCCCCATAGAAAACAATGGGGCTGCGTTAGGAGCTGAACGCGGCTTTTTTGCAGGTGTTAGGTTTTTTTTCAGCTCAAATGGCCCCATTGTTTTCTATGGGGGAATCATGCACGAGCACGTTTTTGAAGCTGGCCGCGTCCGTAAGCACCGCTGGTATCTAGAGTTGCAGTGGCGTTAAATTATGCTCTACGCTCCCTTTTTGGAGCCTAACGCACTGAAAACCCAGCCATTCTGTGAACTCTAAATACCAGCGGTATTTAAAAACTGCGTGGGAAAAAAAGCACGCGTAGCTAACGCAGCCCTTTGGCCGCAGAACTCTAAATCTAGGCGCTAGTGTCCTTGAATTGCATTTACCTCCTGCATTGCAGTCTGTGTGCCAGGCCATCTTGCCAACTATTTACACCAATCATTATTGTTGTCACAGTATTGTTACTTATTAAAATTTAAACATTTTTGATTGTTGTTCTTAATCCTCAGTTTGCTTGTGCCATTGAATTGCACTTTTCTCCTGCCTGCCAGCCTGTGTGCCAGGCCCAACTATCCAATTAGTGCCAGCAATCATATTTCTTTTAACAGTATTGCAAAATTTGTCAATCATCACTGTTTTGACTGTCAATCTGCAGTCTACTAGTGCCCTTGAATTGCATTTTTCTCCTGCCTGCCTGCCTGTGTGCCAGTCCCAACTAGCCAATTAGTGCCACCAATCATATTTATTGTAACAGGATTGGAATTTTTGTTAATCATAACTGTTTTGACTATGATTCTTCAGTCTCCTAGTGCCATTGAATTGCAGTTTCCTTTCTCCCAGAGTGTGTGCCAGACAGGCCTATTTGCCAACTAGTGCCAACAATCATATTTGTTGTCACAGTACTTTTAATATTTTAAAAAATTAACAATTTTTGATTTTTAAAACATCTGTCTTTTTTGTTGTTGTCACTCTCACAGCGTATACTGTGCCCACTTTCACAGTGCCACCACTCATATAATTGGTGTAATAGTATTGTTAGTGTCCATTTTAAAAAAAATGACAGGCAGAGGCAGGCCACCCCGCAGGTTCTGTGGTCGTGGTCGTGGTGCTGTGATTCCTTTAGACCCTACAAATATGCATATTGTTTAGACGCTGGGTGCCAGGGGGGACGCGAAAAGTTCTGAGGAGGACCTAGTTGAATGGCTAACACAGGACACCCAATCTTCTTCAGCTTCCGCTGCTAGTCCTCCTAAACTTGACGCACCATCTACGTCCAGCTGTGCTTTGGGCACGTCTCAAGGGACTAGTGCCACTCCCCTGCCTGTCACCACCACCAACACTAGCACCACAGCCACTTCACTTGATCTGTCACAGGAGTTATTGACACATCAGTTGGAAGAAATGAGTGATGCGCAACCATCATTGACAGAGGATGTAGATAATAGTGATCAGTCTCAGTCAGGCAGCATTACCGACATGGAGGTACGGTGTGATGCTGATGATGTTGTACCCGCTGCTGCTTCCTTTCTTGATGTGTCAGATACAAGTGAAGCGGTTGATGATGATTTGTCGGTGGATGTCACGTGGGTGCCTGCTAGAAGAGAAGAAGAAGAGGGGGAAAGTTCAGATGGGGAGACAGAGAGGAGGAGGAGACGATTTGGAAGCATGGGGAGGTCGTCTCAAGGAGCTAGTGGCACAGTCAGACAGCATGCATCAGCTAGACAGCACGCCGACGCCCATCAACGCATGCTGTTGCCACCACCAGAATGCCGTCATCGCAGAGCTCAGCAGTGTGGAATTTTTTTTGTGTGTCTGCCTCTGACAACAGCGATGCCATTTGCAACCTGTCGTGGGAAGTCCAACACCCACCTAGGTACAACTGCTTTGCGAAGGCACATGGTCTCCCATCACAAAGGCCGATGGGAAGAACACATGAGTAGAAGCAGCACACAAAGTGAAAGCCGCCCTCCTCCTCCTGCTCCAGTATCTTCAGCCACGTCAACCAGTGCTGTCCTCCTTGACCCCTCTCAACCATTCTCCACTCAGTCTCTCTTACGTAGCAGTTCCTGGTCATCTGCCCACAGTCAGCTGTCTGTCAAGGACATGTTTGAGCGTAAGAAGCCAATTTCTCAAAGTCACCCCCTTGCCCGGCGTCTGACAGCTGGCTTGTCTGAACTCTTAGCCCACCAGCTTTTACCATACAAGCTGGTGGAGTCTGATGCTTTCAAAAAAAAATTATCTATTGGGACACCGCAGTGGAAGGTACCTGGCAGAAATTTATTTTCACAAAAGGCAATCCCAAACCTGTACTCTGTTGTGAGAAAGGAAGTTATGGCATGTCTGGCACACAGCGTTGGGGCAAGGGTCCATATGACCATGGATAGCTGGTCTGCAAAGCATGGTCAGGGCAGGTATATCACCTACACTGTGCATTGGGTAAACCTGCTGACTTCTGACAAGCATGGAATGCATGGCTCTGCAGAAGAGTTGTGACACCGCCACGACTTGCAGGCAGGCCTGCTGCTACCTCCTCTACTCCTCTTACTCCATCCTCTTCCATAACCTCTTCCTCGGCTGAGTCCTCTTCAACTTCTGCGTCTTGCTCCACATCTATGGTACCCCCCCAGCTCCCCAGGTACTATGCTAAATCCCGGGTACGGCAGTGTCACGCCATCTTGGGGTTTACTTGCCTGAAAGCGGAGAGTCACACCGCACCAGCACTCCTGACCGCCCTGAACGCACAGGTGGATCAGTGGCTGACTCTGCACCAACTGGAGATTGGCAAGGTTGTTTCTGACAATGGAAGTAATTTGGTGGCGGCATTGAAATTGGGCAAGTTGACACATGTGCCGTGCATGGCACATGTGTGTAATCTAAATGTACAATGATTTGTCCATAAGTACCCAGGCTTACAGGACGTCCTGAAGCAGGCCCGGAAGGTGTGTGGGCATTTCAGGCATTCCTACACGGCCATGGCGCACTTGTCCGATATCCAGCGTCGAAACAACCTGCCAGTGAGGCGCTTGATTTGCGACAGCCCGACATGGTGGAATTCAACACTCCTAATGTTTGACCGCCTGCTCCAACAAGAAAAAGCTGTTAATGAGTATTTGTATGACCGGGGTGCTAGGACAGGCTCTGGGGAGCTGGGGATATTTTTGACAAATTACTGGACGCTCATGCGCAATGCCTGTAGGCTCATGCGTCCTTTTGAGGAGGTGACAAACCTTGTCAGTCGCACCGAAGGCACGATCAGCGACATCATACCATTTGTTTTCTTCCTGGAGCGTGCCCTGCGAAGAGTGCTGGATCAGGCCGTAGATGAGCATGAAGAGGAAGAGGAAGAGTTGTGGTGTCCATCACCCCAACAAACAGCTTTATCAGCATCGCTTGCTGGACCTGCGGCAATGCAGGAAGAGGATTGTGAGGAAGAGGAGTCAGAGGAGGAATGTGGCTTTGAGGAGGAGGAGGAAGACAGAGCACAACAGGCATCCCAGGGTGCTCGTTGTTGTCACCTCTCTGGTACCCGTGGTGTTGTACGTGGCTGGGGGAAGAAGATACCCTCAGTGAGATCAGTGAGGAGGAGGAACGGGACATGATTAGCTCGGCATCCAACCTTGTTCAAATGGGTTCTTTCATGCTGTCGTGCCTGTTGAGGGACCCTCGTATAAAAAAGCTGAAGGAGAACGACCTGTACTGGGTGTCCACGCTCCTCGACCCCCGGTATAAGCATAAAGTGCCTGAAATGTTACCAAATTCTCGCAAGTCGGAAAGGATGGAGCATTTTAAGAATAAATTAAAAACTATGCTTTACACAGCGTATAAGGGTGATGTCACAGCACCAAGGGAATGTAACAGGGGAAGAGATTAAATTAATCCTCCTCCTCCCACGACCACGGCGGCAAGGACAGGATGCTTTCCTGACGTCTTGTTGATGGAGGACATGCGTACCTTTTTAACTCCCATGCATCATCAGAGCCTTTCGGGATCCAGCCTTAGAGAAAGACTCAACTGACAGGTAGCAGACTACCTAGCTTTAACTGCGGATCTCGACACTCTCAGGAGCGATGGACCCCTTGACTACTGGGTGTGCAGGCTTGACTTGGGGCCTGAGCTATCCCAATTTGCAATGGAACTTTTGGCCTGCCCCGCTTCAAGTGTCCTGTCCGAAAGGACTTTCAGTGCAGCAGGAGGTTTTGTCACTGAGAAGAGAAGTCGCCTAGGTCAAAAAAGCCTTGACTATCTCACTTTTATAAAAATGAATGAGGGCTGGATCCTGAAGGGACTGACATTGGGTGATACATTTGAATAAAAAAGGCCTGATGATGAGATGAGCTGGCTTGGGCTACAACTGGTACACAGGCTGGCCTTTTTTTTTTGTTATAAAGCTGGAGGACTTGCTTAACTTATCCGCCAACAACTAGTGTTCAAGCCACAAGCTTTTAGGGCACTTTATAAATGTTTTACAAACATCAATTTTTCTGGCCGCTGCTACAGAAGTTGCTACAACAATACCCAAATTTTTCAGTCATTTGTACATTCCTAATTTTTCTGGCCTCTGCTGCAGCTCTGTGGGTACAAAACTCAAATAAAAAAAATAAGGCACATAACAGTGATTAAACTGTTATGAATAATAAAACTTAGCACGCCACTCATATGTGGTGGACCATTAATTTGAACGCGCATTGCCACAAATTTGAAGGAGGAGGACCGACCGAGCATCTTTATCCGTCTCTTGGTTGCTCTAAATTATCTCTGTGTTCCATCTATGCCATAACTGTACTCTATTGTGCAAAAGGGTGGCATATGTGGTGTTTCATGCTGTTGTGCCTGTTGCGGGTCGTGGCCCATGGTATAAAAAGGCTGAAGGAGAACGACCTGTAATGGGTGCCCCAGCAAATTTTTAGAAAAATGTTGCCGGTTCCTCTCAATTATCTCCGGTTTTCTAAAATGGATGCCATACCTGTACTCGCTTGTGCAAAAGGATGGCATATGTGGTGGTGTTTCCTGCAGTTGTTTCTGTTGAGGGTGCTGGACCCTCTTATAAAAAGGCTGAAGGAGAACGACCTGGATTGGGTGTCCAAGCATGTTTTTTTGGGCAATTTCACGTTTCCAAACAATTATCTCTTGGTTTCTAAAATCAATGCCGTAACAGTACTCTATTGTTCAAAAGGGTGCCATATGTTCACCTTTCCTGCTGGTGTTTTGTTTGAGGGTCCTGGACCCTCTTATAAAAAGGCCCAAGGAGAAAGAAGTGTACTGGGTGTCCACTCAATGTATTTTTCTATTTCCCAATTCCCATTTGTCCAAAATTATCTTTGGGTTTGTAAAATCAATGCTGTACCTGTACTCTATTGTTCAAAAGGATGCCATATGTCCTCTTTCCTGCTGGTGTTTTGTTTGAGGGTCCTGGACCCTCTGCTAAAAAGGCCTAAGGAGAAAGAAGTGTACTGGGTGTCCACTCAATGTTTTTTTCTATTTCCCATTTGCCAAAAATTATCTCTGGGTTTGTAAAATCAATGCTATACCTGTACTCTATTGTTCAAAATGATGCCATATGTTCTCTTTCCTGCTGGTGTTTTTTTTTTGAGGGTCCTGGACCCTCTTATAAAAAGGCCTAAGGAGAAAGAAGTGTACTGGGTGTCCACTCAATGTATTTTTCTATTTCCCAATTCCCATTTGCCCAAAATTATCTCTGGGTTTGTAAAATCAATGCTGTACCTGTACTCTATTGTTCAAAAGGATGCCATATTTCCTCTTTCCTGCTGCTGGTTTTGTTGAGGGTCCTGGACCCTCAGCTAAAAAGGCCTAAGGATAAATAAGTGTACTGGGTGTCTAATCAATGTTTTTTTAGATTTCCCGGTTGCAACAAATTATCTCTGGGTTTCTAAAATCAATGCCTTAAATGTAATCTATTGTTCAAAAGAATGCCATATGTCCTCTTTCCTTTTTTTTTTTTTTTTTTTTTTCTCTCGGTATTTTTGTTTATTTTAGAATATTTAATGCACTTATAGGTTCACTAAGATTATGACTTTGCACACTGCCATTTTCCATGCAGCATTTTGACATGTCGTGTGATATGACTAGAAGAATGGTATGTTTTGAATCTGCTGAGCATAATAATAAAATAAAAATTTTTTTTTTATTTAACTTGAGTTACTAACTGAAGCATGACTTCAGGAGTCAGGCGTGGTCCTAGGTAGTGGTTGTTACTTAGCAGATTCTTTTCACTGCAAATTGCAATTGCCACAGCGTGCATAAAATGTGCGTCACCAGTCTCCAAATCTTACTTTTTAATGCCAATTGAAATTGCCACAGCTTGCACAACAGTAAATAAAATGTGCGTCACCACAGTCTCCAAATCTGATGTCAAATGTATACAAAAAGACTGATAAAGTATTCCTTTTGGGGCACAAAGAGATGGCTACCGGAACACTCCAGGAACTTCACACAAGAGTCGCTGTCTTGTGTTTATGGTGATGTTGGAGACATCTCTGTGTTGTGTACAGGGAAACCAAAAATACTCTCCATCGCTGTGCACGACAGGACGTCCTCCTTGTCATACATAAGCACAAGAAATTGCTGGCATTTTCATTGCTTCAAGAAGTTCAGCTTTTGTGGTGATAGTACAGACTTTAATAAATTATGATTTCCTACCATACTCAAGACAATCTTGTAGTTCAAGCTTTTGACTTGCTGTGGGAAACAGTGGCCTGTCCATACCAGGAAGATTTAGACACAAGTAACGATCTCTGCTTGCAGGTGACACATTTTTAACGTCAATCATCAAAGGGGTTGCATGCAGAATATGGCCGATGGACCCTTATTCACATGTTTGTCCAGAGCCACAACATTTTCAAACAGCCAGAAGAAAGGTCGGTTCTCACCAGCCTTAAGTCACGCTTCATTTACCAAATGCTGATATTCAAAAAAAAGACAAACAGTGCCTTAAAAAAGACATTTGCGATATGGATTCACCAGAGCAAGGTCATTGCAAGTACTTCCCACGATAACAAATTCAAAATGCCACAACTCCGCAATCTTCCCCTTCACATTATTATTGTCACACTCCCTTGTACTCCTATGCCCAACTCCCTGCTCTTGTTTTTGTTGAGGGTCCGGGACCCTCTAATAACAAGGCAAAAGGATAAAGAAGTGTACTGGGTGTCCAATCAATGTTTTTTTTTATTTGCAAGTTGCAACAAATTATCTCTGGGTTTCTAAAATCAATGCCTTACCTGTCATCTATTGTTCAAAAGGATGCCATATGTCCTCTTTCCTGCAGTTGTTTCTGTTGATGGTCCTGGACCCTCTGCTAAAAAGTCCTAAGGATAAAGAAGTGTACTGGGTGTCCAATCAATGTTTTTTTCTATTTCCCGGTTCATATAAATTATCTCAGGGATTCTTAAATTAATGCCTTACCTGTAATTAATTGTTCAAAAGGATGCCATATGTCCTCTTTCATGCTGTTGTTTCGGTTGAGGCTCCGGGACCCTCTTATAAGAAGGACTAAGGATAAAGAAGTGTACTGGGTGTCCAATCAATTTTTTTTTCTATTTCCCTGTTCATATAAATTATCTCAGGGATTCTAAAATCAATGCCTTAACTGTAATCAATTGTTCAAAAGGATGCCATATGTCCTCTTTCATGCTGTTGTTTCTGTTGAGGCTCCGGGACACTCTTATAAAAAGGCCTAAGGATAAAGAAGTGTACTGGGTGTCCAATCAATGTTTTTTTCTATTTCCCTGTTCATATAAATTATTATCTCAGGGATTCTAAAATCAATGAGATGATGCTGTGAGGCGTGCGGCGTTGCTGGCAACAGCCGTGGAACTGGCTAAGGGACCGGAAGTGACACCGGTCTATCAAAATACAAGTTCAACCCACCAAGAAAACGGAGCACCGTAGCCATGGCGAAACCAAGCCACAAGTCCAGATCCAAAATACAAGTAGAAAGCATGCACTACAACAAGGGTTCCTTCTAGGTAAAAAAAAATCCTTTATTGAAGAAAAACAGGTTAAAAAAGTTTAACCAGCTACAAACGCTGGATGACACACTAAAAAAGACAATGGCAGGAGTGTATGAGAGACACTGTTTGCTGTCTGACTAGTTTCGCGTCCCTCTTGGACGCTTATTCATAGACTAATTTGTGATGTAGGGAAGGCTGCATAAGAAGGGGAACTCTCAGTTCAATTGGCTGTTTGCTAAGTACAATTTAATTAGAAACAGCCATTTATTTGTTAACCCTTTGTAAGCAGACCTCTCTATTGGTACATCACAAAGGAAAAAGTTAAAAACAAAATTAATTAACCTCTATTGTTTTGAAGGTGACAAGTTTTCTACTCACAGCACAGGAAATGAATACACTATAGAGTTTTATGCCAACTGCTGCACCACATTTGTGGTTTACCTTATCACTTGCAACCTATGTCAATTGCAGTATACAGGTCAAACCTCTAGAGAGGCTCGCAAAAGATTCAATGAGCACACTAGAGATGTTAAAAATTACAATAAGGATTCGGCAGTGGCCAATCACTTCAATGGTTACCATATGACAAATAAAGCCAACATGAGCATTAAAATCATAGATATCGCAACTACATCTATAAGAGGGGGTAATAAATTTAAAATCTTAGAGAAAAAGGAACTGTTTTGGATGTTAAAACTTAAAACTCGGTTACCACTAGGGATGAACCGTGAATGTGACATTAATTATTTTATTGATAATTAATTTAGTGTTCCATACTAATACTTCCTTGATCCCTGCACTATATGTACACAATCTTGTACATGGTTTATTACTGAATTTCCTTCATTTAATTTCATTTATTAGATTTAAAATTATTCTAATTATTTTCTATTACACACAGTATGGTTTTTAGTTTCTGTTATGATAGGGTTAATGGTTCTGCTCTGACAGTTCTATTAACCTGCTGGTCAATTTTTCCTATGTTACTATTTTTCCATATATTTTTCCATTCTGTTTATTTCTCACTTTGGATTTTGCTTTCTTTATTGACACAATGTAATTTTGTTCAAATTGACATCTATGTATATAATTGTATATTTCAAAACAATAGAGGTTCATTAATTTTGTTTTGAACTTTTTCCTTTGTGATGTACCAATAGAGAGGTCTGCTTACAAAGGGTTAACAAATAAATGGCTGTTTCTAATTAAATTGTACTTAGCAAACAGCCAATTGAACTGAGGGTTCCCCTTCTTATGCAGCCTTCCCTACATCACAAATTAGTCTATGAATAAGCGTCCAAGAGGGACGCGAAACTAGTCAGACAGCAAACAGTGTCTCTCATACACTCCTGCCATTGTCTTTTTTAGCGTGTCATCCAGCGTTTTTAGCTGGTTAAACGTTTTTAACCTGTTTTTCTTCAATAAAGGATTTTTTTACCTATAAGGAACCCTCGTTGTAGTGCTTGCTTTCTACTTGTATTTTGAGTCTAAAATCAATGCCTTAACTGTAATCAATTGTTCAAAAGGATGCCATATGTCCTCTTTCATGCTGTTGTTTCTGTTGAGGCTCCGGGACACTCTTATAAAAAGGCCTAAGGATAAAGAAGTGTACTGGGTGTCCAATCAATGTTTTTTTCTATTTCCCTGTTCATATAAATTATTATCTCAGGGATTCTAAAATCAATGCCTTAACTGTAATCAATTGTTCAAAAGGATGCCATATGTCCTCTTTCCTGCTGTCGTTTCTGTTGAGGCTCCGGGATCCTCTTATAAAAAGGCCTAAGGATAAAGAAGTGTACTGGGTGTCCACTCAATGCATTTTTCTATTTCCCATTTGACCAAAATTATCTATGGGTTTCTAAAATCAATGCCTTACCTGTCATCTATTGTTCAAAAGGATGCTATATGTCCTCTTTACTGCTGTCGTTTCTGTTGAGGGTCCGGGACCCTCTTATAAAAAGGCCTAAGGATAAAGAAGTGTACTTCTCTAAAATCAATAATGTACCTGTGCTCTATTGTTCAAAAGGATGCCATATGTCCTCTTTCCTGCTGTTGTTTTTGTTGAGGGTCCGGAACACTCTTCTAAAAAGGCCGAAGGAGAACGACCTGTACTGTACTGGGTGTCCAATCCTGTTTTTGTTTTCAATTTCACGGTTCATAATAAATATCGCCGTGTAACTGAAATCAATGCCATACTTGTACTCTATTGTTCAAAAGGATGGCATATGTGGTGTTTCATTCTGTTGTGGCTGTTGAGGGTCGTGGCCGTGGGACAGCGTATAAAACGGCTGAAGGAGAATGACCTGTACTGCCTTGCCGCTCCTTTTAGGCAGGCCAGCTCTTTGCATACATGCCCACAGACTCTGTAACGCATGCCTCTTTTAGGGAGAGGTGCAGCCATAATGCAGGGTCATAACCTCTGCCTGCAACTGTTATACTCGATTTTGCGAAAGGAAGTAACCTTACCATGGTTCCCTGCACGCACGTATTGTTGTTATATTTTGGTGAGGGTAATCATGATGGCCATGTAGACCACCCCCGAGAGGCATGGAAGTAAGGGATGAGATGAAAGTGCTAAGAATAGTACAACTTGAAAACAAAGAGTTAGCCATGGGTGTTAGTGCAAGACCGCTTGGCTTTTTTTGGACTTTGGGTGCGGCTAATCATGCAGGCCATATAGAGCTGCCACCATTCGGTGTTGTAGCATCTATTAAACTAATAAGAACAGAACTACCAAAATACAGCCAATGAAGGGCCTTATGAAGACTGAGCCAAGGTTGGATTGTAGTATTTGGTTTGGCTAATCATGATAGCCATGTAGACCACCACCGAGAGTCCTGGAAGTAACAGGGATGAGATGAAAGTGCTAAGAATAGTACTACTTGAAACAACCGAGTTAGCCATGGGTGTTAATCCAAGACCTCTTGGCTTTATTTTTGTTTTGGGTGCGGCTAATCATGCAGGCCATATAGAGCTGCCACCATTCGGTGTTGTATCATCTATTAAACTAATAAGAACAGAACTACCAAAATACAGCCAATGAAGGGCCTTATGAAGACTGAGCCAAGGTTGGATTGTAGTATTTGGTTAGGTTAATCATGATGGCCATGTAGACCACCACCAAGAGTCCTGGAAGTAACAGGGATGATGAGATGAAAGTGCTAAGAATAGTACTACTTGAAACAACCGAGTTAGCCATGGGTGTTAATCCAAGACTGCTTGGCTTTATTTTTGTTTTGGGTGCGGCTAATCATGCAGGCCATATAAAGCTGCCACCATTCGGTGTTGTATCATCTATTAAACTAATAAGAACAGAACTACCAAAATACAGCCTATGAAGGGCCTTATGAAGACTGAACCAAGGTTGGATTGTATTATTTGGTTTGGCTAATCATGATGGCCATGTAGACCACCACAGAGAGGCCTGGAAGTAACAGGGATGACATGAAAGTGCTAAGAATAGTACTACTTGAAAAAAACGATTTAGCCATGGGTGTTAATCCAAGACCGCTTGGCTTTTTTTTGGGTTTGGGTGCGGCTAATCATGAAGGCCAGATAGACCTGCCACCATTCTGTGTTGTAACAGGTATTAAACTGCTAAGAACAGTACTACTGAACACAACCTAGTTAGTTACCATGGGTCCCAGAGCATATGTTTTGTTATTATATTTTGTAAGGGTAATCATGCAGGCCATATAGAACTCCACCAATAGGGTGAGTAACAGGTATTGAAATGCTAAGAACTGTACTACTTAACACAAAGTTAACATGGGTCCTAGAGCATATGTCTTATTATTATATTTTGTTAGGGTAATCATGCAGGCCATATAGACCTCCCCCGATAGGGTGAGTAACAGGTATTAAAATGCTAAGAAGAGTACTACTTTACACAACCTAGTTACCATGGGTGCCAGACCGCATGTCTTGTTATTCTATTTTGTAAGGGTTGTTACAGTTTGGCAAATCGCTTATGTTATAGTTCCATTCCAATATATATATTGTATGTATGAGCATATTTATGTATTTGTATAATATTCTAGTCATATTATTTAGCCATGAGAAATATAGAAGCTGTATATCTTTCTATGCCCTATTTCAGTTACAAAAGCTATGAAGTCTTTTGTTTACTGCCCTGTCTCAAGAACAAAAGCCATAAAAGCCTTTTTGTTTACCATGCCCTGTCTATCTCAAAAAGAATCAAGATATGGTAAACAAAGGAGTTATTTTCTCAGGATTCCTTTCATTCAATAAGAGTCACCAAATGTTTACATGTAAATAGGAGTCTTTGGCTGTTGGGGTGTGGATGTGGTAGATAACAGGTTATCATGGATAAAGGAACATCTGACCTTACAATCAGAACAGCTGTCCAAGCCATATGATTTATAGATATCACCCACTCCAATAGCCCCTATTTACATGTAAACAGCTAGGACCAATGGCATTCAGTTTTCCAAATATGGTGAGGCGGGAACAGATGAACCAATTGTATCAAGAGTAATACTAACAGGTGGGGCAAGGATTGAATATATAGTAGTAGATGTTAGTCAGGAGTCAGAGGAGTCAAGAGAGAGGGGAGGATGAGGACAGGAAGCTAGCAGAAACATCCAGACTGTTCACAAGATAATCCAAAGGTACCTATGTCATGTATGTTTGTGTAAATGTATATTTGTCTGATAAGTAAATGTTAATTGTTATTGTCTTTAGGCCTATGCATTGAATATTGTGCCATTTTATGTTTTATAGCTGATCTAATAAATAATTGTGTATTTTGAAACCAACAGTAATTTTAAGAGTCTTATTACATTGGATTATTTATCAGTTTCTCATCTATATGTGTATTTATGCAATATTTTAAACTAGAACTTAGTCAGTTCTATCTATTAATATAATATAGAAATATTTAATCCCATAGCTACAATTTGTACATTGTAAGCTCCTTTTTAGCTAAATAATAAGCCAGATTTCATATAATTTATGCCTTGCATGGTCAAGAAAACATAACAAATATATATCTGGATTAGTTAAAATTTAATTGTTAATTCCTCAATGAGCCATAAAAAGCTGTGTAAATAAACAGATATATTTTATGGACGTAGTTATATTGTCACTCTGGGATAAAAATCAGAAAATATTGCATAAATATACATATATATATGCACTTTACAAGTCAGATTAAGGATCTAAAATTCCTCACATTAAATAACCTTTAAGACTAAATATTATATTTGTACTCTAAAATTATTACTCTTTTAAGAGTTCTTTTAAGAGTTGGCGAAC
Organism: Bombina bombina; assembly: GCF_027579735.1. Classification (NCBI taxonomy): domain Eukaryota; kingdom Metazoa; phylum Chordata; class Amphibia; order Anura; family Bombinatoridae; genus Bombina; species Bombina bombina. The sequence goes on along the minus strand of NC_069505.1, from coordinate 367,044,856 downwards.
CACGTCAGGTAATAGAAATTTACGTCTCCATTAAGATATTTTATCCGGCATATACGTTTTACACGTATGATGAGGCTACTAGCAGTGTCAGGCTGAGGCAGCCACCAGCAATAACTGAATTATAGTATATTCTGTTTATTGAGCTAGTAGTAATACCTTGTTGGAACGTTTACTTCTATTCAAAGAATCCTCATCATTTGAAACAAATATAGTTTAACTGTTGGTATTCATTTACAACAATTTCTAACTATCGGCTAGATTTGGAGTTTGGCGGTAGATGGGTTGCTAACGCTACGCGTGTTTTATGTCTAACGCACGGCATTGTTTGACTCCGGTATTTAGAGTACAAAAAAGACCATCTAACGATGCTCCTAACGCGTGTATGTCACACGCGGAATCCTGCCCGCGTTAGACAGTCTCCCATAGAGATCAATGGAAAAGCAAAAAAATAGCTTTTTTCACCTAACACTCGATCTCGCGAGAAATACGCACGGCTCGGTCATATGACGCATACCACATCATGCACAACAATAACACGCCGCAAATGTCACAACAACAATCAATCAACAAAGCACACAAGCATTACACATTCACAAGCGGGGGGATTTGTAATAAAATTTAATACGGGGAATACGCATATACTTTAAGATGCGGAAATTCGCAAAATAACAACAAGGAATAAAAAATATATACATACACTAGCAAAATAATCGCATTCAATATCACTATATATTCGGACAAACATACATATACAACACTTCACTAATACCACACCATCGCAAATTCACATTTAAACAGAATACTATTGGACAATGTTAGAGAAAACGACCACTATGACATCATCGCATTCTACACATTCCACAAATACTAACTCAAAATGAGCATGCGCAAATTCACCCAACTAATACACATTGCACTAATATTAGTTGCTAATAAAGCACACCTGAACACAATTTACAACGGAAATCGGTACATCATTAAACATTTACACAGGGTATATAAGCACCACACAAGCAGGGCTTCTTTGACTGTGTTGCTGGTGGGTCTTTGGAGATTGGAGGTTTAAGATTAGAGAGTTTGTGCATTATTGTGAGTGAGTTAGTGTTAGCGTGAGAGAGTCAGTTGTTAGTGTTATCGTGAGTGAGTTAGTGGGAGTTAGTGGGAGTGGGAGAGAGTCTGTTAGTGGGAACGTGAGTGAGTTAGTGGGAGTGGGAGTTGTTAGTGAGAGTTAGTGCTAGTGGGAGCGTGAGTTAGTGGTAGTGGGAGTTAGTGAGAGTTAGTGGGAGTGTTTGTTAGTGAGAATTAGTAGTAGTGTGTTAGTGAGAATTAGTAGTAGTGTGAGTTAGCGAGCGAGTGATTTTTCTGTACACTTAACACATTTATACGCAAACACATTCAATACATACATACACTTATCAATAACACTACATACACTCCATACCCCATACCCCCTCATACTACACTCCATACCCCATTCCCTGTAGTCCCATTCCCTTTCATCCCATTTACTCTTATCCCATACCCCATACCCATACCCTAGTTACATTTAGTTTACATTTCCTCCTTTTAGTCTTCTTCTTCTTTTGGTTTATTTAAATACTTCTTACCCTCTTTGTTTTTTTAGATCCCTCTCACACTTTCAGCACTTTTTTTGTCTTTTTAGTTCTTTATTTTGACCCCCTTTCATTTCATCACACTCACTTTTTGTTTGATTATTTGGGGTTTAGTTTAGGGAACAGATGGAGGGCAGGCAGGGGAGAGGTAGAGGGGGGAGATTAGATTTCAAAGTGGATTAATGATTCTGCATTTGTAATTGTATCGTAAGCTAAGTCATTTTAAAGCTTGATTTGCAAATATGCTAATATATACATTTTTTTTTTCTAATATACAGAGTCTGGGGAGGAGGCAGCACAACAAATACAGCCTCCTCCATCTCCCCGGGATGAGAGTGGTGGGGAGGAATTTCCACTTCGGAGGGAAGAGGCCCCCCATGACGAAGAGGGCACGGAAGCAGATGAAGAGGCCCCGGAAGCAGAGGAGGAGGCCGCGGAACCAGAGGCCCCTCAAGGACCCGCACACCGCTGTGCACGGGTACCCCGCCGTGCACGGGTACCCCGCCAAGCACAACAAGAGGAAATAGTGGAGGTGCGGGTTCTACTGGACTACATAGACCAGATGCGTAACTCCCGGATACAAAATATCGAAGGCCGAACTCGAATTATTGATGGACAAAACCAAATAATTGAAGGCCAAAACCAAATAATAAACATACTTAATAGAATCGAACAAGGGCAAAACAGAATCATTAATCTACACCAAGAGATGTTCAATTTTTTCCGGGAGGCGCATGCTGGTCTGCCTCCTGGTCCACCTCCTGCTGCTGGGCCTCCTGCTGCTGGGCCTCCTGCTGCTGGCCCATCTCCTCCTGCCGGTCCATCTCCTCCTGCCGGCCCATCTCTTCCTATTCAGCCATCTCCTCCTCTTCAGCCATCTTCTCCTCCTCAGCCATCTTCTCCTCCTCCTCAGCCATCTTCTCCTCCTCACCTTGGTCGTCCCAGTACTCTTCCTTCCACTCTTCCCACAACATCTCCAAGGAGAACTCTTCGGAGTCGGCAGTTGCCCCTCCCAGAGCCTCAGCCCCGTGAGAAGAGGGGAAGGAAGAGGAAGTAAGTATTTTTTTTCATGTTTAATTTTTTTTTATTTAATGTGTAATGGATAGGTATGTGATGATGTGGTTATATTACTGTTTGAATGCCAATAACACAGCTTAAAGGGACAGTCAGAAAATTATTGATTACAAAGAAAACACTGTATTACGCATTATCAAGTTGGAAACAACAAAACATGTAGAAATACTTGTGACTTATGTGCTTACCCTTGTATCTATGAATATGAAAAATGACCACTTATTTGTTGTTCTGACATAACAACATTTTAGATATCAATGATCAATACATGGTAAATAATATGCTGTATGAGCACAAGGTTTTACATATACAAATGCTATCCAAATGCCCTCTAGTGGTCAAATTGCATAATGATTACATGCACTCTTCAAGCTCGAAGAAATGAGCACACGAACCTCATAGGTTTATCTAGCAAATTAAAATAAACACAGACAAATGATTAATTGGTGAGAAACATTTGATATCATTGATATTACAAAATTGACTTTTAGAATAATGCAAAACATTATTTGTTTTCTAAACTGTCCCTTTAACAAAATTACATATGCTAACATATATTTGAAGATTGTTGGTATATCTACATGTACTTGTTCAAACAATATTTTTTGAAATCAGATTTATATTGACGTGTTAAATAAAGTCTATTTTCTTAAAGAGACATTATTGTGTTAATTTATTTTTAGAAAGACATTTGTTTTAACAATGAATATGGTTTAAAGTCCTTTTAGGAGTGGGGGGTGAAAATATGCTAACAATAATATATTTGGAGATTAACCAATGTGGAACTCATACATTATACAAAAATCAACATTTGCATTAAAGGGACAGTATACTATATTTTTAACAGAACTGTATGTAATAGACACTACTAGAAACAACAAAATTAACATATACTGATATCAATATTACAAAGCTTTAAACACTTTCAAAGAAAATCGAGTTAGCTCTATTGAAAATATAGATGAACCCCCATTACAACTGTAGAACAAGACAATACACCATCATACACAAAACAGGAGAAAGCTGGAGATGGTACTCACATGAAACTTAGAGGCTTGGCGAGGTGTCTGAAAATTACTTACATTTTATTTGAACAGAAGCAAAATGAAACGTGTATTTGTTAAACAATGGACTATCTAACTAGAGAACAAATTAAAAGATTTGATTTATAATGTGAGTGTCTAATGAACCTTTAATAAAATATACAACGAAATTACATTTAGAAGAAGTCGGCATCATATATTTAGCATATGATAAAGATAAATGCATATTGATTACTTTATTCAAACACAATAGCGCATATTTATGAATTAGATATCTTTAACATTAAACACAACATTCATTTTTCAGAAAAAGGAACATATTGTTGACAAACATATTAAACAGCATGGACTAGAGATTTGCACTTGCCTCGAAATATCATATGCATGAAAACATTTTGCTTTCGTTCGTTTATTCAACCAGACATCCAGCAAAAGAGAATGTGGTGGTCTTTATCAGCTACGGGTCAACAATGTAACATGATGCAAATAATCCATATTCGCAAGGTTTTTAAAATTGGCTTCATTCACAAACGTGTTTAACGTGCACAAACAAATATTGCGGGACTACGTAATACAATCAGACGTTTTTTTACCTTTGCATGTGACGTCTTAATTAACATGGCGCTTCCTTGATCACGTAAGAACGCCATCCAATAAAAGGCACATTCTTGATCACGTAAGAACGCAAACCAAAAAAAGGCGCATCCTTGATCGCGTCAAAACGCAATCCAATAAAAGGCACATTCTTGATCACGTAAGAACGTCAGTCAATACAAGGAATCATTGGACAGCCTGGCAGGTGACGTCTTAAGCAACATGGCACATCCGAGATCGCTGAAAAACCGCATCCAATACAAGGACTCAGTTGACAGCTTGGCATATCAATAAGAAACGTATTTATATTTTAGTAACTAGTATGTGTGTAGATTGCTATCTAGGAATGTCACGAAATCATGAATTATCTTTTCGGACTTGACTGTCCCTTTAACTATAGCTATGGTGTATATCTTTAACATTTAAAAGATACACATGAGAAATACATATGCCATTGATGTTTTAAGATATGTTTAGATTGTTTTGGAATAACAATAATGACACATGTATTGATTAAACGGGTCATTTATTCAAGTTGAAATATGGTCAGCCTACCTATAGCCATATATGGGAGGAGAAGTATTTTGTTAACATATTTGTTAAAAAATATTCATCATCTAAAATATGCGCATAACACACAGAGATTTATTTGGTTACACTTTTACAATAAGATAGAATTGAAAATGAAATACATGTGCTGTCAACATTACAATAAGATTGTTTATTAATAAGATTATATGTCCTTGTTCATGTAAAAAGGACAAAAACGCTTTAGAAATGGAAATACATTCATTAACAATTGTGCTCACCATCACTTAAAGGGACATTATTTTGTTTTTAAAAATAGGATACACATAGACAATACTATTTCAATAAAATGAACACTTTACAGGGATTATATCATTGTATCAATCCTCAGATCATTTGTTAAAGGGGCATCAATTCATGCAGAGTTTCTAAATACACACATGGATGTGAAAATTGAAATATACATATATACACAAATAACAATCTATATATACATATATAAAAGAATTACTATGCTAATCATAATCATGCAATGATAAAGCTTTGAGAAAAATATATAAAGACAAATAATAAAATTACATTGGAGATGTTAATCTTAAAGTCATTTACAATTGTATTACATATATGATTCTTGAAAAACCATTATTTTTGGTAGGTCCCTTTAAGGATCAACCAGATAAACTAGAGATTCCAATCAATAAAATGAAGAATGAGGACAAAGAATCGTGCAATGACATGTCTTTTATTAGTATGTAAGAAAACATCAACAACGTTTATAAATAATCTTGTAAAAATAAGGAATATTTGAGCCATATGACAAGGTAACAGAGTGCATCACAGTCCATGAAGAGAGTTGCCAAGGGCCAGCATAGCCCCATTGGAGACATATGACAAGGTAACAGAGTGCATCACAGTCCATGAAGAGAGTTGCCAAGGGCCAGCATAGCTCCATTTGAGCCATATGACAAGGTAACAGAGTGCATCACAGTCCATGAAGAGAGTTGCCAAGGGCCAGCATAGCCCCATTGGAGACATATGACAAGGTAACACAGTGCATCACAGTCCATGAAGAGAGTTGCCAAGGGCCAGCATAGCTCCATTGGAGACATATGACAAGGTAACCCAGTGCATCACAGTCCATGAAGAGAGTTGCCAAGGGCCAGCATAGCCCCATTGGAGACATATGACAAGGTAACACAGTGCATCACAGTCCATGAAGAGAGTTGCCAAGGGCCAGCATAGCTCCATTGGAGACATATGACAAGGTAACAGAGTGCATCACAGTCCATGAAGAGAGTTGCCAAGGGCCAGCATAGCTCCATTTGAGACATATGACAAGGTAACAGAGTGCATCACAGTCCATGAAGAGAGTTGCCAAGGACCAGCATAGCCCCATTGGAGACATATGACAAGGTAACACAGTGCATCACAGTCCATGAAGAGAGTTGCCAAGGGCCAGCATAGCCCCATTGGAGACAAATGACAAGGTAACAGAGTGCATCACAGTCCATGAAGAGAGTTGCCAAGGGGCAGCATAGCTCCATTTGAGACATATGACAAGGTAACACAGTGCATCACAGTCCATGAAGAGAGTTGCCAAGGGCCAGCATAGCCCCATTGGAGACATATGACAAGGTAACACAGTGCATCACAGTCCATGAAGAGAGTTGCCAAGGGCCAGCATAGCTCCATTGGAGACATATGACAAGGTAACAGAGTGCATCACAGTCCATGAAGAGAGTTGCCAAGGGCCAGCATAGCCCCATTGGAGACATATGACAAGGTAACACAGTGCATCACAGTCCATGAAGAGAGTTGCCAAGGGCCAGCATAGCTCCATTGGAGACATATGGCAAGGTAACAGAGTGCATCACAGTCCATGAAGAGAGTTGCCAAGGGCCAGCATAGCCCCATTGGAGACATATGACAAGGTAACACAGTGCATCACAGTCCATGAAGAGAGTTGCCAAGGGCCAGCATAGCCCCATTGGAGACATATGACAAGGTAACACAGTGCATCACAGTCCATGAAGAGAGTTGCCAAGGGCCAGCATAGCCCCATTGGAGACATATGACAAGGTAACACAGTGCATCACAGTCCATGAAGAGAGTTGCCAAGGGCCAGCATAGCCCCATTGGAGACATATGACAAGGTAACACAGTGCATCACAGTCCATGAAGAGAGTTGCCAAGGGCCAGCATAGCTCCATTTGAGACATATGACAAGGTAAAAGAGTGCAACAGGCACAACAATAAACTTAGAAAAAGGCCAAATGGCAACAATAACAAAAACATCAACATGTGGACGGAGGATTCTTATCTGCGCCCTTGGAGCATCTCCAGATCCTCCACTTACTGGTCATCCTCTTCATCGTCCTGTGCATGTCCAGCTCCGGATTCAGGCCTTGAATTTAATAGCATGATCTGCCGCAGTGTCAAATCCTGAACCCGCAGCTGGGCCAGCATGGTGTCATTCATCCCTCTCAGGACAGCTGCGTTCCTCAACACGGCCTGCTCTACTCGTGCTATACCTTCTAGCATGAGCCATGCTGAGTCACAGCCTAAAATAAAGAATAAATAAAATATTAAGGATAATTACATAATAGACGAAAAAATAAGCAAAGATACATTGTCATCATAAAGACAAATCATTCTTTACATCAATTTGTTTAAATTGATTCTTTACACATTAAATATGTTATTCAGACAGACCAAAATCATTAAAGGGACAGTTTACTCAAACATGTTGTCCCCTTTAATTGGTTTTCGATGATCCACTTATACAGCTTGAGTGTATCAAATATTGTTAAAGGATTTACATTGTACTTACATTAGCAATTTAAATATTTTAATTATACTGTGGTAGGCACACCTATCCTTAAACATTTTGGCGTTGAGGACAAGCTGTGTAAACATAGCAACCTGAAGAAATTACATTCCCACTGGGTTAGACAAGAGATAATGTATCAACATTTGTACATAAATTGTTGGATCCAAGTAGTGGTGATTGGTATATGTAGTGATATCAAATTAAAGGGACACTGAACCTAAATATTTAATTGACTGATTCAGATAGAGCATGACATTACAAATATGAAAAAATTAAACATATTCTTTAAATGTTAGAATTCTCTAGCTAGATTTTGAATGCAAGAATGTAGGTTTTTAGGGCAGGCCATATTTGTTTATCAACTTTGTTTGTCCCTGCTGGTTGATGGATACATTCATCCAACAATAAAGAAATTATGTCCACAATTATTTTCAATTTAAAATTAATTCTAGGCATTTCTTTGTTTCAATAAAGATAGCAAGAGAATGAAGAATAATTCATAAGAGTAGTAATTTATAAATGTGATTAACATTGCATGCTCTATTTGAATCACAATAGAAACAATTTTCCTTCAGTGTACCTTTAAGTATCTTATAATGTTGATTTTGAATGATACGTACAGCTGTGCCTGGGAAGGACAATCCGACACCCAGGACAATGAAGGTTGAGACAGGGGGGAGGGATGGGATTGTGTTGGGGAGGGATGGGATTGGGTTGGGGAGGGATGAGCTGCTGCTCCGGGGTAGGCCGTACAGCTGGGGAGTGGTGAGTTGGGGTCTGTGCAGCTGTACGGCCCATAATACGGGGAGAGCGGCGAAGGGTGGTGAAGGTGCGTTTTTTGGGAGGGACAGGAAATGACAAATGGGAAGGGCCAGCAGGGGTCTGGGCCTGGGCAGGGGTCTGGGCCTGGGCAGTGGTCTGGGCCTGGGCAGGGGTCTGGGCCTGGGCAGTGGTCTGGGCATGGGCAGGGGTCTGGGCCTGGGCAGTGGTCTGGGCATGGGCAGGGGTCTGGGCCTGGGCAGTGGTCTGGGCATGGGCAGGGGTCTGGGCCTGGGCAGTGGTCTGGGCATGGGCAGGGGTCTGTGACTGGTCAGTGGACTGGGCAGGGGCGGAAATCAGATGACCAGAGGTGGAGGATCCATCTGAAAAAAATAATCCAAATATATTAACATCTCATACATCATGAAATCAAATCAACGCATTTCAAATTGATTATGTTTTCAATATACTTCGAAGTGTGTTTGAATTTCTAAACAATTATGAAATGAGGATATGGTATGCATATAGGCACTCAGATGAATATCAATGACTGTCTGTACAATTATAACATTATTATTGTGTTTTGGCCTGGAATATGCATGTGACATAATGATGGCATGAATTATAAATTTAAAAATAAAAACAAAAAAAAAACAAAAAATATTTCATGCTGCCTGATATAGAAAGGGGGCAGTAGTGTATTTGAACAGACAAATAATCTTCCTTTTTAAAGTGCAAAAGCTGTAGACTTTGAATGTCTTCAATAAAATGATTTCCAATAAAGCAACATTTTGGAAACATGATAGATATATTTCACATACCATCAGACTTCAAGGCAGCCTCTTCCTCCTCCGTCACACATGTTAAATCAATCTCTGTAAAACATAACATGTTGTGTACACGTTAAGATCAGATATTATAACATATGTTACTGTTGATCAAAGACACACATCAATGTTGCATTAAAGATATACACACCCAAAGTTATGATTTACATCATTTTGATGGAGCATACAAATTACATTAGATTTGTTATTCTCAATGATTCAGATTTTCGATGTATTGTTTGTATTAATTTAAAAATCTTAAAAGCATAGTACATAGAACATTTAAGATTTCTCATGTGTGTATCACTTGATGACTGTTGTCAAAAATGAACATGGAAACAAACAAATGCTATACATCTTCTGAATAACAAATGTGTAGACTAAGAAAGTTTTAATTCTTAATCTTTCAATATTCAAAGAAAATTAATATATAATCAGAGGAGTAAATTATATGTTTGTTTCAAATGTTATGCTTCATCAGAATCATGCTCATAATATTGATTACCAATACACCTTCAATGACATATAAATGAGTCAATGGACTTACCAGGAGACCGCAAAGGCGGCTCTGTGTCACTGCTGGATTCCTGTGGGCTCCCCACACCAACTCTCTCTATGAATGATATAGATATATATTAGTGAACACATTTGGGATATCACTAAATCACATCTGTAGTGAATTTTAAGAATAATCAACTTGAAAATGTGAAGAATAGAGCAGTCATTAAACAAAAAAATGCTTGATTGAATCAAGGGGATTCTGTTAAAAATGATGTATTGAACATATGTTTAATTTCTGACTATATTAGACATCAAACTCATCTCATACGATGCTATTGCATATCTAAATATACCCATTGATCAATGTTCTTAAAAGAATACACACAAACCACATTTTGAAGAACAGCTATTGACAAATATAAACAAAGACATGTGGCACATCGAGCCATTTGTGCAATGTACAGTAATCTTGTTTAGGACACAACACATATTTATCACAATACAAAACCAAATTGATTAGTACAAATATGTAATCATGGTGCTGTTAGAGTATGCTTATATCTATAAAGTAACTCCAACAGTGAATATGTGAATTATATATCAATATTGTTTAATCCAAAGAATGTAAAGATGAATGAATCTATTGTTTATTAAAGGGACACTGACATGATTTATTTCAATCATTGATTTCACTGTTCAAACTGTTCAAAATGATTTAACATTGACTCCTATTATAATTTGAATGTTGCTACATTTTAATCTTAAAGGCAGATAAGCAATTTTGGATTCAATAAATATTGTTTGTTGAAGGTATCCACCAATCATCAATCAAAACCCAGGTTGGTCAACCAAAATTGAGCTGCAGATAAACGTACATTCTTGATTTTAAAATACATTTTGCAGATACATATAAATATTGAACAATGTGGATTTAGTATGTAATGTTCTGTCTATGTTTCTAAGACAAATGTCAATTAAAATGAGACCTACCATACTGTGACAAGCCCTGCCTTAAGGATCCAGCACCAACATCCAGATCTGTAATATATTAAATGAGGATTGGATATCATTAATATGAATCATGCCATGTTTAAAATCTAAACATTATTAGCAAATCAATTTAAAAATATTAATCTTTTGGTAGTCCCATGAGTTAATTGTTTCCTCAATTCAATTCATGAAAAATATATCCTGTACTCTTATTTTCAATCAGTTGTGTTGTTTACTGTAGCTTTAATTATTTTTTGGTGTTATTTCATTCTCATCAATTGATGGGCATATGTTATAATTTATTTGGATTCTTCTTTTTTTATTATGTATAATATTGAAAATAAGAATACTGTATTCTTCACATATATAATAATTCACATTTCATTTTGACCAACATGTATAAAGCAATGCCACTTACAGCAAACCCATGTTAACGTGTATGCAAAATTCCATTTTCGCGATCATTGCGCAATGATTCCATGCGGAATTACGCATCCGTCATTTGACCAACATGTATAAAGCAATGCCACTTACAGCAAACCCATGTTAACGTGTATGCGAAATTCCATTTTCGCGATCATTGCACAATGATTCCATGCGGAATTACGCATCCGTCATTTGACCAACATGTATAAAGCAATGCCACTTACAGCAAACCCATGTTAACGTGTATGCGAAATTCCATTTTCGCGATCATTGCGCAATGATTCCATGCGGAATTACGCATCCGTCATTTGACCAACATGTATAAAGCAATGCCACTTACAGCAAACCCATGTTAACGTGTATGCGAAATTCCATTTTCGCGATCATTGCGCAATGATTCCATGCAGAATTACGCATCCGTCATTTGACCAACATGTATAAAGCAATGCCACTTACAGCAAACCCATGTTAACGTGTATGCGAAATTCCATTTTCGCGATCATTGCGCAATGATTCCATGCAGAATTACGCATCCGTCATTTGACCAACATGTATAAAGCAATGCCACTTACAGCAAACCCATGTTAACGTGTATGCGAAATTCCATTTTCGCGATCATTGCGCAATGATTCCATGCGGAATTACGCATCCGTCATTTGACCAACATGTATAAAGCAATGCCACTTACAGCAAACCCATGTTAACGTGTATGCGCTATTCCATTTTCGCTCTGTGACGCATATTCTGTAGAGCGCAAGACACATCATTCCTATTTCATGTGTCACTAATCTAAAATCAGATATCTAAACATCATATGTAGTGTATGTTGTGAGATCTGTATAGGTTTAGTATCTGACTATATACAAATTTAAAAAAAAAAATCAAATATTAAGATATTATATGAAGTTGGATAATTACCTGGTTCAGATTCTCTATCTCCTCCCAGGCCACCGGACGGAGAAGCAGCTGCCCTGGCCCCTGCGTCAGGACTTTCAGATCCCGCAGCTGGGAGGGAAGAAGAGGAGGCCGAGGATGGCGAGGATCTAAATCTTTTGGGGACCCGGAGATTGAGGAGCTCGCATAAAGTCACCTCATAAGGGAGTAGGTACAGTTTCCGCAGGGCCTCTCTTTTGCCCCCTCTTTTACGGGCTTGTACCCAGTCCCTTATGAGGTTGACTTTTTTTGTTAACCGCAACCTCATATCTCCGAATCTCCTCATGATCTGATCCTGGGTCCTCTGGACGTCACACACCAATCTAACCGCATTGGTGATAGACTCCCAGAGGGCCTTCTTAACATGCGCATCTGTCAACCTCCTCTTGTTCCCAAACAGCTGGGGATAAAAGTCCTTGACGGCGTGGACCAGTGCAGCGCTCTCCTCCTTGGTGAACCTGGGAGCTGACATGCCTGCTGGGTTGTCGAATATAATTTTTGAAAAATATTATATACTGCCTGCAGGCATTAGAGAACTGACAAAGATGGCAACGTGTAATGGACTTTTATATGGTGAAGTAAACATGAGATGCACCATGGGACAAGTTATCTGTACATCTGATTGGATAAAAGTTTGAAATATTGTTAGAATGTCTGTGAGACCATCCTGACTCAAGTTGTGTTTGTGTGATGAACTCTGATTGGCCGTTCCTTAATGTTTCATATCTTAGTAACTTCCTTACACATACCTCCTGGTGGTGCTGTAACTTCATTTTTCATGTAGACTTATTTGTAACTCATGGGCCTGTCATGCGGATATGTGTGACGCAGATTTAATATCCGTGATCCGTTAAATATTAATGATTAAATTCTCTTTAAAATCTAATACTGTCACATTATTAAATGTTGTAGACATTTCTCGGTTTAATAACGGTCTGTTTCTTTAATACAAATACACATTTAATATTGTATGTCTTTATTGTTCATAAAATCCATTTCTTGACTTATTGTGAAGTATTGATATTGCTCTATTAAATGTATTTCATAATGCACATTGATTGTGTGCTATTGCGTGACATTAGACTCTAATGTTTAAAGATGCTAATCTGGTGTTTCAAGATGCGTTTCCCACGCAATATTTCTGAATGTTCAAATTCAGGTTATAATGTCAGTAACTTGAAACACTCTGTTTATAAATGTTAAACTACAGGTTTGTTTGTTATTAGTAAATAAACCTCGAGCTTGTATTTGTCTGAACTGCTCATATATGTTATTGTGCAATGGCGTCTTTATTTTTAAATAGACATTACAACCAAACAATGTTATCTAATGATCTGTAGAGATAGAAAATTGTTTAGACTTTAAAATGTAAATCAATTTATCTTAGTATTTAGATATCCTCAACAGAAGAAATTTAAATGCACATGGTTGAGCCAATCACATAAGGCATCTCTGTGCATCCACCAATCTTAATCTACTGAGCCTATCTCGATATGCTTTTCAAGCAAAGTATGTCAAGATAAGAAGAGAAGTAAATACACTCTTTAAATCTCTTAAAGGGACACTGTCCAAACAAATTTAGCGTTGGTGATTCAGATTGAGCATGAAATGTTAAGCAACTTTATATTTTAATCAGATTCTCAAATGTTAAGAATTATCTTGTTATCTTTCTTTGCAAATCAATAATGATATTTTAGATTACGGACAATTGTTGGAAAAAACCTGGGTTGTCCTTGATGATTGTTGGATAAATTAATCCACCACAAAAAACCAAGTTCTGTCCAGAGTACTGAAGCAAATAAATTATCTATTTAATGCCTTATTTTTAAAGTAATGATAGCAACATCACAAGGAACATTCATAATATGAGACAATTTTTAAAGTTGCTTAAAATAGAATACTCATTCAGAATGTATAAATCAATATTTTTTTTAACTGTCTCCCTTTAAGTATATTTTGAGTTCATGTCCCTTTAAATAAACATTTCACAATAATGCTTGAAATATCAGAAACATAGGCACCTTCCTTTTGCTAAATTAGTATAACATATGAGTAAAGCAAATTTAGATTAACTTCTGGATTGTTTTACACACTGACTGAAATATATTTTGTAAAGGAGGTATTTCGGAGTCTTCAGCTTAGAGGGACATTAAGCTATATGTTATGTATGCATTTTGGATAAGATTATAATATTTGAACAACTTAATATGTTTTGGTATTCAATCATTAGATTGTAATTATATATATTCTTGGATTAAATACATATCTACATAGGCTATTTTGATGCTGATTGTTGGTTGCACACAGATGCCTTATGTAATTGACTAAGATATGTGCATTGATGTATTTTTTTTAAAGTATATTTAAAGACTGAATGTAATTCTATAGTACTTTCTAAATATGTTTAAATTCTTTCATGAATTCTTTAAAAATCAATACACAATATACTTTGTGAATGTCCCTTTAACCTCTTAAGGACATATGACGGAATTTTTCCGTCATAAAACAATTGAGCAAACTGAAAGCTGTGTCCTTAAAGGGTTAAGGACCAAAACATTTGGAATGTTGATTTAACATTGTCAAAATAAACTAAAGGGGAATGAAAATTATATATAGATATGTGATGTCTAACCCAAGAGGTAAGATTTTAAAAACTACATAATATTAATAACTATAGTTAAATGACTCCACTAGAAAATCAAATCGATTAACCTGGCATCCAATAACTAGCTTGTGAAAAATATCAAGTTAAATGACCTACCATTTATAAATGTAAAAATTAGAATAATTTAGCAAATAATGTTTTGAGATACCTAAGGAAGATACAAGATCTTATAAAATTAATTTTACATTCAACAACACTGTCACTTTAATGTAATTGAACCACTTCCCCTTCTTAAAAGTGAAAACAAATAATTTATGACAAATTTTGACTACATATCCGAATTTTAACATCTAAGAATTTCAAAAGAAAAGCATCGATGGATCTCACTCCCCAATTAATGTTAAAAAAGATAGTTTAATGTAATATTCTCTGAATCAGTGGATTTTCTAAAATTAATGCATTATTTGATCTTATGCATGTGCTTGTCAAATAGACAACTACCAGTCATGGGAGTCAAATTGTTTTTTATTGACAGATTATATGGATATTTATTATAATCTGTTCAAAAGAGTGTATTTAATAATAAAATGTTTATTATTACCATTTAAAAAATTAAAAGTTTCTGAAACAAAAACAAAAAAATATTCCTGGAAGTCATCAGATGACAATCTGAAATTAAAAAACAACATTTTAACAAAGTTAATACACACGTTGTCAAATATTCCTAAAATACATTTACAATCATCTTGTGTCTATGCTCTAACTTTGTTCAACATTTTTTCAAGATATTTATTATTTAAATTTAAAAAAACAAACAAACAAAAACACCATTATATTGTGTAATAAAAAATAAATTAAAATATCTGAATTTCTAATTATACATAATAATGTATATCACATATCAATAATATATATGTTGAACATAAATGTCATATTTCATGTCCATTCAAATACCTCTATATCAACTATAATATGTATTCCTTTTTCGGATTGTGATCCCTAAATATCTAATGATGAAATAAGTATGACTAATGTATGTAAGCTACCAATAATCAACATTCTTCCTGTGATTCTTAACTAGCATGCATTGGTACACCAACCTGGATAATGCATGGTCTTTGAAAGTCAATTCAGGGGTAAACAGTTGATCTTCAATAGGTGTCTTATTCATCATTTCAAAAATAGAGGACTGTGAAATACCATCTAAAAAAGTAAAATCATCTAAGTGTCTGATTGTGATCCCTAAATATCTAATTAAGAACTAAATATGACTAATGTATGTAAGCTACTAATATTCAACATTCTTCCTGTGATTCTTAACTAGCATGCATTGGTACACCAACCTGGATAATGCATGGTCTTTGAAAGTCAATTCAGGGCTAAACAGTTGATCTTCAATAGGTGTCTTATTCATCATTTCAAAAATAAAGGACTGTGAAATACCATCTAAAAATTAGAAAATCATCTAAGTGTCTCCAATAGGATGCCTCCACAGCCTTATTCTATCAAATAGTTGGCACTTACCATGTGAACATGTCTTTGTATGGTTTTCAAGGTCAGCAGATTGGAAAGATAATGCCAGACATGATCCCATTGGTATACTTCAATTTCAATCTTGGCTTTTTCCACTGTCAGTCTGGGCAATCTTCACTGTCAGGCTTCTAATTCTTCCCTTTCAGTCTTTAGATTAAGTCAGCTCCCTAATGGCAGAAAAAGTTTAATAAAAATTACTACAAGTGTGTGAATCATTTCTGTACCCCTCTCCCACCCCCCATTTCAGAATAAATTTCTGTCACTAGCTTACTAAGCGTGTGTAGCATCTTGTGTTATGTTCTATCAAGTGTGAAGATGAGTCATATTGAGCAGAACAAACCTCTAATGTGTGACATTGAACCATAGTCATGCTAGAGGATCCCTTTCTGAGTATTTACATTTTAAGTAATGTGTAAACTAAATACTAGTTTCTAAAATGTATGCCATATGATGTATTTGTGTACAATTCATGCCAGCAACAGTCCATACATTTATACTTACCATCTGATGTCCTCTTTAAAAACCAGGTGGCAAAGACTCGCTACAGGACCCAATGCACAGAGCATCACCTATATTAATAAATGAAACACATTTTTAGCATTTGATGAACAATCCTAACATGTTTGCACAATTCTCTACTTGTCATTTCCCTAGAGTTCACATCTATTGACAATACTCCAGTCTAACTTCTATTCTTTACCGTCTAAAGTTGCGGTTGATGATGTCTGCTCTGACATTGAGCCCCTCATCCCGGAATGGCCCCTCTAGAACAGGATCATCCTCCTCATCTCTGAGGAGGTTTCTGTCCGGCCGGACGGCCTGCAGCATCCCAGCCCGCTGTGCAATATTATGCAGGACGCTACAGGCTACAACGGGTTGTACTGGAGGGCTCCTCCTGACCTGTCCAGGCACCTGAACCTCATCTTCAGGAGCCCGAACATCCGTTCAACCACTGCCCTGGTTCTCTTATGAGCCCTATTGTAGCGCTCCTCAGACACATCAGTCGGGCTACGCAAGGGGGTAATGAGCCAAGGCCGGCTCATGTACCCAGAATCACCTATAAATTATGAACAGAACATAATTCTAACAGAATCCTCAAAATAGTATTTGTAGTCCAATAAAAAGTTTTGTACACGATAATCCAGTAACAAATGTTTATTTTAAAATAAAAAAATGTATTTCAATATTATTCTCTATCTTCCCATTTCATCTAAGACATGCTACATATGCGTATTTCTCCTAAATCAAGCCTTGTGTAAAATGCAAACTACATGGTTACATTGCAGTCTCTATCTGAGCATTTAAGGTAAGACATGCTACATATCTGCATTGAACTAAAAGACATTAGCGGAAAGAGACAATGACATGGTTAAATTGCATTAGCTAATATCTTGCCATTTCAGCTAAGACATGCTACATATGCGTATTTCTCCTAAATCAAGCCTTGTGTAAAATGCAAACTACATGGTTACATTGCATTCTCTATCTGAGCATTTAAGGTAAGACATGCTACATATCTGCATTAAACTAAAAGACATTAGCGGAAAGAGACAATGACATGGTTAAATTGCATTAGCTAATATCTTGCCATTTCAGCTAAGACATGCTACATATGCGTATTTCTCCTAAATCAAGCCTTGTGTAAAATGCAAACTACATGGTTACATTGCATTCTCTATCTGAGCATTTAAGGTAAGACATGCTACATATCTGCATTGAACTAAAAGTAGACATTAGAGGGGGGAAAATATATGGTTAAATTGCATCCTATAGCTGAACATTACGCTAACATTTTAAAACTACAGTGGCAATTGTCAAACTAATTAACCATGTTGTGCACAAATACTCACCAACGAGATAACCAGGGGGCATTTGTCTTTCCTCAAACGGTCTCCACAGGGACGACAGAGAGAGGATGCGGGCATCATGACTAGCCCCTCCAAAATTCGCACACACATGCATAATCCTCATCCGTGCGTCACAAACATACTGCACGTTGAGGCTATGAAAATGTTTGCGATTTCTGAAGGGCAAGTCATCAATTGGAGCATGCAGCGCAATGTGGGTACAATCTATGGCTCCCAAGACATTGGGCAATTCAGCAATATCAAAGAATTCCCGCTTCAGGCGCCTCCAATCACCATCATTCTGTGGGAATCCTATGTATTGCTTACTGATACGTACCATGGCGTCCAGAAAGTTATCAAACACCACAGAGAATGTACCTTGAGCCAGGCTATGCATGTACAGTTCTCCGGATTGAAAACTCCCGGAGGCCAGGACATATAGACAGCTTAGCATCCTACTCATGGCGGGAACAGTAGTCCTTATTCTTATACGTGGCTCCAAATGAGGTTTAAGAAGATCGTAAAGGCCAATGAGCTGTTCGCGATCGAGCCGATACTTATCATAAACCTCAAAGTCGCTCATGTTTTCCAAGGTGGGTCTCACCCTCTAGACAGGAGGACCTCGAACCAGACGACCCCATCGTCTCAGTCTGAGCTGCCGAGGCTGCCTGATTCGACCAACAGCTAGTTCGCCAATAGCAGCACCAGCAGCGTCTACCATGTCATCGTCATCCATCTTTCAAAACAGCGTAACAAGGTATGCACTTGATCTGATGTGGATCACAAGTGATGCTTTGACCATGTTGTTTGGGGGATTTATAGTACGATTAGTCCAATGGTAGTGAGTTTGTAATGATTGCTGATTGTATTCACCTGTTTGTATGTGAGCGGCGCGAATGCTTTCACAGTGGGCGTTTAATGGTTGTTTGCTGAAATGTTGTTTTCCAACAATGAATCTCAATGTGAAAGTGTCAAATATCACACATACAGTGCATGTTTGTAATGTTTGATCATATGCGTAATCAATATTTCTTAAACACGATCTTATAGTAACAAGCACACGTCCAGGCTAACATGAATGAAAGTGCATAGTTGTGTATAATGTGTGCATTGAATGTGATCGATCAATGTTGCTGCAACATTGTTTGTAAACGATAAAGTAACATCTGCCATCTGTAGTATTGTATATATAAGTGATTGCCGAGCTGTCAATATTGTACGCGTCCCTTTAAAATTGCAATAATAATTCCGAACTTCCCGTCTGCCATCTGTAGTATTGTATATATAAGTGATTGCCGAGATGTCAATATTGTATGCGTCCCTTTAAAATCGCAATAATAATTCAGAACTTCCCGTCTGCCATCTGTAGTATTGTATATATAAGTGATTGCCGAGCTGTCAATATTGTATGCGTCCCTTTAAAATCGCAATAATAATTCCGAACTTCCCATCTGCCATCTGTAGTATTGTATATATAAGTGATTGCCGAGATGTCAATATTGTATGCGTCCCTTTAAAATCGCAATAATAATTCCGAACTTCCCGTCTGCCATCTGTAGTATTGTATATATAAGTGATTGCCGAGATGTCAATATTGTATGCGTCCCTTTCAAATCGCACTAATGCTGAAGAACTTCCGGCTGTCATCTGTAGTATTGTATATATAAGTGATTGCCGAGATGTCAATATTGTATGTGTCCCTTTAAAATCGCAATAATAATTCCGAACTTCCCGTCTGCCATCTGTAGTATTGTATATATAAGTGATTGCCGAGATGTCAATATTGTATGGTATTACAAGTAGTACATAATTAAGGGAATTTATTTTTTGTTATTTGATTTTTTTTTTACTTTATTATCATTTTGTTTGAGTTTTTTTCCAAGATGGCTACAATATCTGCATTAGAAAGTTTTGTAGTTACTTACATCACAAGTCACAAAAGTAAAGATTTTGCTTGTGATGTTCATGAAAAAGAGAATCCTTGGAAATATGTCCGGGATCTATTTGAAAAAGAGATGACTTTCTCTAAAAAAAGTAAAAAATTAAAGGGCAGAGCAGTAGCAAGTATGTTTGCTGCATGCTTGGCAATGAATGCCAAAATAGAAGTTTTAAATGACGCCCTTCACAATTCTAAAGTAAATTTAATTCTCAAAGAAAAAAAAATTGACCAGAAAGAAAAAGAAATTGACAAATTGGAATGTAAAGTCAGGTTCTTAACATCACTTGTGAAGCAAGAAAAATCACCAGCGCTCTAGAAGGGACACTGGTATGGGTTGCCGAGCACCAATGGTGCAATAAGTGTGATGAATTACCAATATTGGTGGAAGTGTTGGTAATTGCCACAACAACAATGTGATTGTATGTATGAGAGTGCAGCAGAAAGTGGAGATAATCAGTGTACCCCTGACACTGTAATGAATAGCAATGAAAGAGAAAAAATCAAAGTACTTCTGCGCAGCTTCAAACAGTTATTAACATGTTAAGTCCAATATAATAGAGGAATTTGTTATAGTCTGTGATAATGAGTCTTTATGAACAATATATGTATATGAATGGTATATGTTCTGAATTCATATGTAGTAAATCCCAGGCAAAAAAGAGTATAGTTGTCTTCTTACCGGAAGGTACCTTAATCATATGAGGTAATGTGTAGTCATATGGTATAGATGTGGGTCTGTGGTCCGCCGCTGTCTGTGCTTGTTCTTTCCGTGCAGCCTTGTGTATGGTAGTCCTGGGTTAGGAACTTCCTGTGTCTTGTGCTTCGATGAATCTTGGCAATATGGTAGTTGTTTCGTCCCAGGGTCTTTCCCAGTTGTCTCACGGGTGTATAAACAACAACCAGCAGTCCCCTGTAGATTTGAGTCGCCGCCCTTCTACTTCCTCAACTCTGTACCATGTGATCGCTGCACATCACAGCAGTCACGTGACTGCAGCGATCACATGGTACAGAGTTGAGGAAGTAGAAGGGCGGTGACTCAAATCTACAGGAGACTGCTGGTTGTTGTTTATACACCTGTGAGACAACTGGGAAAGACCCTGGGACGAAACAACTACCATATTGCCAAGATTCATCGAAGCACAAGACACAGGAAGTTCCTAACCCAGGACTACCATACACAAGGCTGCACGGAAAGAACAAGCACAGACAGCGGCGGACCACAGACCCACATCTATACCATATGACTACACATTACCTCATATGATTGAGGTACCTTCCGGTAAGAAGACAACTATACTCTTTTTTGCCTGGGATTTACTGCATATGAATTCAGAACATATACCATTCATATACATATATTGTTCATAAAGACTCATTATCACAGACAATAACAAATTCCTCTATTATATTGGACTTAACATGTTAATAACTGTTTGAAGCTGCGCAGAAGTACTTTGATTTTTTCTCTTTCATTGCTCTTAACATCACTTAATGATGAAATAAAATGCTTAAAAGAAAAATGTGATGAGAACTGTGCTATTGCACAAACAGAACTTAAAATGTGTAAGGAAAAATTGATTAAAACAGAAAATGAAATGGATAATATAATTTGTGAAAATAAAGTTATCCAAAATAAACTTACACAATCACAAAGTGTACAAAATACTCATTTGCTACAAACTTTGAAGAAAGATGCATCCACCCAAACATATCCATTGAATAACTGTGACAAAGTGGGGGAGACAAGGAATGTAATTTTATTTGATAATTCCAACAAAACTGATAAAACAATCAATTTGATTTTAAAAGGTACAGTGAATAACTATAATGTAAATTCAGTAAACATAGGTGAAATCCCTGTTTTTCTAGCAACACCTGTGTTATGCCCTGCTACCAGAGGCAATATTTCAAATACTGTATCTAACAACCACTCCACGCCAATTTTAATTACTACAATGCCCAATTCAAGTTTTATAGCAAATTCAGGCCAAAATTGCACAGCTCAAAAAGAGTGTGATAAATGTGTATCTAAATTACCAAATTATACTGTAGAAATGCCACAGTTACACAATGATATCTGCAGTGATTTGCTTAAAAATGAGAACATGGATCTCTTCAAAATATGTTTGGGGAATGCATTAAGAACTAAAAGAGATATTGTAGTTAAGGTTTTGGAACTTGACATATTAACAAATGATTTACAGAGCAACAGATGGGTGGAAATCATGGATACAATTAATGGTTTTAAAGAAAAACAGTATTGTTATGATCTACAATGTGAACCTGTTTTTCCTCATTTCTTGGAAAAACAGAGGTACACTTGGAGTTTGGATACATCCCATGGTTACCAAAAATCATATGCGAAACGGTTACATGATCTAAATCTATTTTCTACAAAGAGTATTTTTCAGCTCCAACCCAACACATGTAACGAAGAGAAGCATGGAGGAATCTTTCTTACAGAGATAGGTGGTATTTTTACAGCAATGGTGAGTATAATTGTTCTTGGAACTACTACAGCCTTTAATTAGTTCTAAACAAACATTGTGCCCAAGGGGGGGGGGGGGGGAGAGAGATGTCTTTCAAGGAAGTGTCCTCCTATCTGGGCACTTGTTTGTTAAATTGTTAAACAGTTAAAATAGGGTGTGCCTACCTTAGAATAGAATTACCTATTGGTGGTCCTGAGGCACATTCACCCTTTGTCTCCCAGCATGTTTACAAAATGTTCTTCCTGTTTATTTTTAATTTGGAAAGATCTCACTCCATTGTTTGTTTTTGTCACAGACCTGAGATCAAAATAGCATGGTATCACACCCCTAGGAAAAATAATCTTAAATGATTTTAACAATATTATGTGCTCAAAATATTTTGGATTGCTTTAGAGCACTTTTATAAAATTTAAGAGAGGGATGTCCAAGAGATGTTTCCAAAATGTAAATAATAGTTGTTCAATTAGAAAAGTAATTACATCTGTTTTGTTTGTTTTTCTAGAAAAATCCGAAACCAGTGATGGATATCTGTAAATACTTCCTCAGAATCCCAACAGCTGAGCAGAAATGCAGAAACAACATTTCCACTGATATTTCATTATAGTCACTGTACTTATATTCTATGCCTGTTAATAATAATTTGTATCACAATTAATGGTCATTCTTTGGATAGACTCAGTAAACCAAAGAAAAAGCAGCATTGCAGCATGTTATCACTGAAAGTTGTATATATGTGTATCTTAATTTAGTTTTTAAATATGTTATGATAAATTTTAATTCAGAGACCTACTTTATCATGCAGAACTTCCGTTCAATCTAAATAATTAACAGAAGCTCAATACCCCCATATAGGATGGTATCCCTTCCTCATTAAAATCCAAACATTAACTAAATTAATTTTTTTGCTTTATTATTAAAGCCTGAGGAAAAGATTAATTATAAATTAGTATTTATCCACAAATCCTAATGATTAATTATATGTATTTATTAAAACAAAGTGGGATTCCAGTTTTAATACCATCTCTATAAGGTATTGAGGTTCTGATAGAAATGTGTCTTACCCAGTACATTTATGACCTTAAAAACATCATGAATACTATGATACAAAATAATATACATAATAGGTGTTAGACCATTTTAGGGAAGTCAGGTAGACATCTGGTTTAAAGTGTATTATAGGCATATTGACATAGAGTGAGTAATGCTTTTGTTTTAATACTTAGTGTAGAAGGTGTAGGGAATTATTTTTGTTTTTATTTTGATGTGTTTATATGTTGGTTAATATTTTAATCAGAGTAACATACATATGTTGATTTTTCAGTTATAACCTATATGGTTTTGTGTTCAAACCTATCAGGTGTGAGAAGAATGTCAAAAGAGGATGTAATTCTCAGGAGAATAATGGCAGCATTTGCCTCTCCAAGATTTGGGATACCAAAACCACTGTCAATAGCTTTGATTATGCCAAGTAAGTTTTTTTTTAACTACTGAAGATGTGCTGTGTAGATCTGGGACTTCTCTGCTGATGATATCACTTCAAGATAGAAAATAACATCCCAGAGACAGAAGGAAGATGGAAGATTCAAGATCCTGTCACAACCTATCACAAAGACACTACCAACATCCCTGAAGGAAGTATAGTGCAGTTATGCAAGTGGATCATCAAAAGGGGTGCATTTATGTTACAGAGCCAGGGACCCACATCATTTCACAGTGACTACAGCATGAGAAGAGGCCACCACAGGTTCCTGTGTTCACAACATTTCCACTGAATTCAAAACCCTTTACTTGCATGTGCATATACTAAGAAAATGGACTTGTGGCGCTGCAAGGTGATAACAGTTTACTAAAATATCACCACTTATCTAGCAGGCCCCTATGGCAAAAGAAAAGATAACTTGTTCCAATACGAAAGTGTATACGTGCCTTTGCCCTCATAACGAACATTTGTACAAGAAGGTGTCACTTCAGTTTTAAGACGTACAAAATGGACTGATGGATGTACAGATCTTGTCTTACATAAGGATACCAAGCTTCCAGATGCCAGCACCAGTGTCAAATAGCATAATTAATGCTATTGGCTAGTCGCGTTAATCTTTGCTAAATTAAACTTCATCTCACGGAACACATTACCATGGGTTATAGCATGATACTGTACATAATACTTTGTAATAATGCATAGGTTGTCTAGTAAGGGTCTGATCATGGGAGAAATACATAAGCAAGATACATAATGTGTGGCCATTGGCTAAAGCTTTCAAGGCCACAAAGGGGGACTGTTACAGTTTGGCAAATCGCTTATGTTATAGTTCCATTCCAATGTATATATTGTATGTATGAGCATATTTATGTATTTGTATAATATTCTAGTCATATTATTTAGCCATGAGAAATATAGAAGCTGTATATCTTTCTATGCCCTATTTCAGTTACAAAAGCTATGAAGTCTTTTGTTTACTGCCCTGTCTCAAGAACAAAAGCCATAAAAGCCTTTTTGTTTACCATGCCCTGTCTATCTCAAAAAGAATCAAGATATGGTAAACAAAGGAGTTATTTTCTCAGGATTCATTTCATTCAATAAGAGTCACCAAATGTTTACATGTAAATAGGAGTCTTTGGCTGTTGGGGTGTGGATGTGGTAGATAGTTATCATGGATAAAGGAACATCTGACCTTACAATCAGAACAGCTGTCCAAGCCATATGATTTATAGATATCACCCACTCCAATAGCCCCTATTTACATGTAAACAGCTAGGACCAATGGCATTCAGTTTTCCAAATATGGTGAGGCGGGAACAAATGAAAATAAAAGAGAGTACAGATGTACAGGTTACTCGGGTATAATTATGATGGTGCCGGGAACAGAGAATATGTAAGGTTGTACATATACATAGAGCTATTCCTGCTAATAGATATGTCCCTGTGTGTGGAGGGTATCGTAGCGAAGAGGATGCAAAATATAAATGCTGAGATGATAAAACTTGTTATTCACAAGTAGGTGAACTCACCCGCTCAACAGGGGAACAGCAACATCCAACCGGTTCTGCTTCAGAGGCATGTATGAGCCCAATCTTTACCGGGATGCTTGTTCGGCGTTCAGCGCCTTCACCTCCGCGAGGCTGCACTACCATGCGCAACGGCACTTCCTGTTTGCGTGGTCCTACGTCAGCTCCCGAATAGCACCAACTCCAGGCAATGCTACTTACTGAATCCTCCTCCACACACAAAAGCAGTGCTCAGAAAGGGTACAACCACCCGTGGCTGCAAGGCAACTTGTAGACAGAAGGGCTCCCTACCCTTCTTAGATAAATAGAAAAAAATAAGTCCAAAAAGTCGCCAATGTAAATAAAAGTCCAAAATTTATTCAGGATACATATCCAAGTAATTAAAATAATATGAAGGTAACATCAAGGGATGGTGGAAGATACAAAATAAGTCTTACATGTTTCGGCCAAATGTAGCTGTAATCATAGACATAATTTGGTACAGGTGTCACCCTTATTTACACAGGTAAAATGTTCCTCATTGGTTAAAACGTAAAAACACCCCTCCCCTTCCATCCCTTGCAGGTGAACAAAGCTTAACCCTTAACACTTCACAGAGGTTAAATCTAGGTGTAATATGTTGAATAAATAAAAGAACAAACATATTATCTATACGGTTACCTCTAAATATATGATACAAAGCTAATTTAGTATAGATAATAATTCTCAGAACACTGAGCTAGTTACAGGCAATAAATGAAAATATTTTGAAAAAGATTATTTAGGAAATCAGAACATCTAAATATATGATTGAATTCGTAAAAATCATATACAATATAAATCAAAATTCATGGAATGGTTAGTGAATGCAATATGATCACATAAATAGACCCATGCATATAAATTAATATATAGTGTACCAGCATATCGATCTAAACACCTTAGTATAAGTATGAACCAAGTCCCCAATCTATATCCATTAATAAATACCTATTACCAATGACAGAGAAAATATATATACACACATAAAGAAATATTATGTTATGTTCAAAATGTTTTTACGTTTTAACCAATGAGGAACATTTTACCTGTGTAAATAAGGGTGACACCTGTACCAAATTATGTCTATGATTACGGCTACATTTGGCCGAAACATGTAAGACTTATTTTGTATCTTCCACCATCCCTTGATGTTACCTTCATATTATTTTAATTACTTGGATATGTATCCTGAATAAATTTTGGACTTTTATTTACATTGGCGACTTTTTGGACTTATTTTTTTCTAGGGAACAAATGAACCAATTGTATCAAGAGTAATACTAACAGGTGGGGCAAGGATTGAATATATAGTAGTAGATGTTAGTCAGGAGTCAGAGGAGTCAAGAGAGAGGGGAGGATGAGGACAGGAAGCTAGCAGAAACATCTAGACTGTTCACAAGATAATCCCAAGGTACCTATGTCATGTATGTTTGTGTAAATGTATATTTGTCTGATAAGTAAATGTTAATTGTTTTTGTCTTTAGGCCTATGCATTGAATATTGTGTAATTTTATGTTTTTAGCTGATCTAATAAATAATTGTGTATTTTGAAACCAACAGTAATTTTAAGAGTCTTATTACATTGGATTATTTATCAGTTTCTCATTTATATGTGTATTTATGCAATATTTTAAACTAGAACTTAGTCAGTTCTATCTATTAATATAATATAGAAATATTTAATCCCATAGCTACAATTTGTACATTGTAAGCCCCTTTTTAGCTAAATAATAAGCCAGATTTCATATAATTTATGCCTTGCATGGTCAAGAAAACATAACAAATATATATCTGGATTAGTTAAAATTTAATTGTTAATTCCTCAATGAGCCATAAAAAGCTGTGTAAATAAACAGATATATTTTATGGACGTAGTTATATTGTCACTCTGGGATAAAAATCAGAAAATATTGCATAAATATACATATATATATATATGCACTTTAAAAGTCAGATTAAGGATCTAAAATTCCTCACATTAAATAACCTTTAAGACTAAATATTATATTTGTGTAATCATGTAGGCCATATAGACCTCCCCCGATAGGGTGAGTAACAGGTATTAAAATGCTAAGAACAGTACTAATTAACACAAGCTAGTTTTACCATGGGTCCCACACCGCGTGTCTTGTTGTTATACTTTGTCAGGGTAATCATGCAGGCCATATAGACCTCCCCCAAAAGGGTGTAACAGGTATTAAAATGCTAAGAACAGTACAAATTAACACAACCTAGTTACCATGGGTCACAGACCCAGAGCAGATGTCTTATTATATTTTGTATGGGTAATCATGCAGACCGTATAGACCTCCCACGATAGGGTGAGTAACAGGTATTTAAATGCTAAGAAGAGTAATACTTAACACAACCTAGTTACCATGGGTCCCAGACCGCATGTTTTGTTATTATATTTTGTAAGGGTAATCATGCAGGCCATATAGACCTCCCCTAACAGGTATTAAAATGCAAAGGAAATTACTACTTAACACAAACTAGTTACCATGGGTCCCAGACCGCATGTTTTGTTATTATATTTTGTAAGGGAAATCATGCAGGCCATATAGACCGCCACCGATAGGGTGAGTAACAGATATTAAAATGCTAAGGGCATTACTACTTAACACAACATAGTTAACATGGGTCCAAGACCCAGAGCAGATGTCTTATTATTATATTTTGTATGGGTAATCATCTAGGCCGTATAAACCTCCCCAAATAGGGGGAGTTACAGAGATTAGAGTGCTAAGAATGGTACTACTTAAAACACAACCTAGTTAACATGGGTCCCAGACCGCATGTCTTATTATTATATTTTTTCAGGGTAATCAGGCAGGCCATATAGACCTCCCCTGATAGGGGGGGTAACAGGGATTAAAGTGCTAAGAAAAGTACTAATTAACACAAGCTAGTTATCATGGGTCCAACACCTTGTGTCTTGTTGTTATACTTTGTCAGGGTAATCATGCAGGCCATATAGACCGCCCTTGATAGGGAGAGTAACAGGGATTACAGTTCTAAGAATAGTACTACTTAAACACAACCTAGTTACCATGGGTCCCAGACCAGATGTTTTCTTATTATACTTTGTCAGGCTAATCATGCAGGCCATATAGAACTCCAACAAAAGGGTGGGTAAGAGGGATTCAAGTGATAAGAAAAGTTTTACTTAACACAACAAAATTACCATGGGTCTTTGTCAGGGTAATCATAACCGCCATATAGACCTCCACCAATAGGGGGAGTTACAGGGCTGAAAGTGCGAAGAATAGTACTACTTAACACAACCTAGTTGGGTCCAAGACCGCATGTTTAATTATTAGACTTTATCAGGGTAATTATATATCTAAAAAAATCTATCTATTTTTCTTCTGTCGATTCTATCTAACTATCAATCTATGTATATCTATCCTATCTATCTATCTTCTGTCCAGACTGTTTGGAGACAGCCACTTGTGTTTCTGACAAATTTGAAGTAGGAGGACAGAACAATCATCTTCTTCCATCTCCTGGTTTAAAAATGAAGGCCATATAGACCTCAACCGATTGGGGGAGTAACAGGTTGTAGTAAAATGTTAAGAATAGTACTACTTTACACACCACGGGTCACAGACCACATGTCTTATTGTTATACTCTGTCAGGGAAATTATATATATTTCAAATCCATTTATTTATATATCAAATCGATCGAACTAACAAACGTATCGATCAAATGTACATTGCATCTTTTGATCGATGTAATTCGTATCTATAAAATGTATATTACATATTTTGGTTGATGTCATTCGTATCTATAAAATGTATATTGCATCTTTGATTCAATATCATTTGTATCTATCAAATGTATATTGCATCTATGGATCAATGTAATTCGTATCTATCAAATGTATATTGCATCTATTGAGCTATGTACAGTGTATTGATTGTATGTATATTGCATCGATTGAGCTATGTAATCTATGTATCTATCTATCTATCAAATCTACCTATCTCGTGGTTCTGCAAGTGGACTGTTTGCGGTTGATTGCGGTGTGTTACACTTGGAGTTTGCTCTGTCACTGTGATGCGGCCGTAACCCTTACACTACCTGATAGATACAACATCATTACTGATGTTTTAAAGCACGTTATTGCAACAATTTGGGAATGTTAGGTGATTTAGGCCCTTTATGGGTTAAAAGCAGACTCTGCATAAACTATGTAATTTTACATGGGAGTTTTGCCAGGGATCCCCCTCCAGCATGCCACAGTCCAGGTGTTAGTAACCTTGAAACAACTTTTCCATCACTATTGTGGCCTGAAAGAGTCCTTGTAGGTTTTAAAATTCGCCTGCCTATTGAATTCAATGGTGGTTCGCGAACAATACCGGAAGTTCGAGTCCGCCGTTCGCAAACCGAAAATTTTAAGTTCGCGACATCACTAATTAACAATACTGTTACAACAACTATGATTGGTGTAACTAGTTGGCAAGTGGGCCTGGCACACAGGCTGGCAGGCAGGAGGAAAGTGCAATTCAATTGCACGTGCAAACTGATGATTCACAATCGAACAATTTTTCATTTTAAATATTAATAATACTGTTACAACAACTGTGATTGGTGTAACTAGTTGGCAAGTGGGCCTGGCACACAGGCTGGCACTAGTGGTGGCAGGCTGGCCTGTGAACTAATATTAAATAACACTCGAAGAGGGATGTAAAACTTTTTTTTTAAACATTTAATGTTATGTTACAACAGATAGGAGTGGTGGTGGACTGGCACTGAGGATGGAAGTAGGCACAGTATATGCTGGCAGCCTGACACACAGGCTGGCTATTAAAATTTAATAACACTAGAAGAGGACTGATGTTAAAAAAAAAATAAAATAAAATTGACACTAATGTTGTTACACCAGATATAAGTGGTGGGAAAAAAAAACAAAAAACTGTGTAACACTACATGATGTGGGCCAGAAACACACAGGCCTGATGGAAAAAGAAACTAAATTACACTAGCAAAATGATTTAAAATATTTTTTTTACTTAAAAATAATGTAAAGCAGGACTTCCGGTGGGCGGGACCTCATAGGTAGTCGCAACTCTAGAGAGCTCCGTACATCGGAGTTAAGAAAAGTTGAAAAACACTATTTTTTCCTGCCTAACCCCACTCTGATCAATTACTGGGTTGTATGCGACAACGCTGGCTACTACTAACAGAGTGCAGATCACTCCACTCGATCTAGCAACCGGGAGCCCACAGCAAAAAGGGATATATTTTGCTGCGCCACACCGCCATCTTGGATCATACACCGAGTGAGATACCCAGCAACCAGACAGTTGCTCGAAAAAGATAGAACCCGCAGAGGCAGCAAATTCTCACGGTGAGGTGCAGCATCTACGAATGCGCTGGAGGAATCCCCTGAACTTGATCACAAGGGGAATACATAACTCCGGATAGAGGAGTTACCGGAAGGTCACCGGAGAGACGCAAGCAGACACATAAGCCGCAGTATACTATTTGAGACACTCAACCACACTGCCATTACAAAGGCTACATGAAACAGATAAACTGAGATATATGACACATAACTCTGGCCCCTCTGAAACGCTTATGCAACGTACAGCCACTAGGCCTCATTCCCGGATATATATATATATATATATATTGCTACACAGCCCTCTCTTCATGTTGAGAGACAAGATTACAGGGAGTCATTTGTAAAGACACAATAGCATTAACGTCTCCTGTCCTACTGACGCAACTCCATTTTTCTTTGTGCCTCCTTGAGGACAGGGATGTGGGTGTCTTGAACTTTAATTTATGTTATTTGAACTTCTTCCACACCAACGTTATCGCCCTGGCTGTCTTTTTCAAGCCCACCTAACTTAGAAAATCCCCACTAAACAACGCTGTATGGCTCTTTGACTTCTTGAGTCTGATAAACCGCCAGAACCCTGATATTTACATAGACAACCTCCCCCCTTTGAGAAAGATTGATAACACAAACTTCTACATAGTCTGTAATCTCAGACGTGGATACATTGGGGCTGATGAAAGTGGATAAGTTTTTCTTCAAGCTGCCCTCCCCTGCTGATGCAGATATGTCACACAGGTCAAAAACTGCAGATAATAATACAATGGAGCAAAGACACACAGTTGATATACATGTTGAAAACCCACCACTTATAGACCAGAATATGGGCCAAAACCTAGACCACACTGCTTTACTACAAGAACTGAAGTCCTTTTTTCTCCCTAAAATGGACTCTCTGCAAACAGGGGTTGATACCTTAACATGTGAAATTAGACAATTTTCCTCATGGTTGACTGCTGCGGAAACCCGCATATCAGACACAGAAGATAGGCAATCAGTTGCCGAGGTGGCTATTAAACAACTGACCAAGAAAACGCAACAACTTCAAGACCGCATCGACGACTTGGAGAACAGAAGTCGTCGCAACAACCTGCGCATAGTGGGAGTTCCAGAGTCCATCAAGGGCAAGGACCTGTTGGAATTTACGGCACTCACATTCCCTAAACTCCTAGGCCTACATGCAGATATCCTCCCGATAGATGTAGAAAGAGCGCATCGTATGGGGCCAGAGAGAGGTCTGGAGCAAATGAAATCCAGACCTAGGCAGGTCATATTCAAATACCTGAATTTTCAGGAAAAGTTAAAAATTCTAAGAGCATATCGGACACACAAAGAAGTACTCTATGAGGGATCCAGATTATTCCTCTTTCAAGATTTTTCTAAGGAGGTGTCAAAGCAAAGGAAAGAATTTGCACCACTGTGCCCCCAACTACACGAGCAAGGAAGACAAGCTGCCTTACTATTTCCCGCAAAGCTACGGCTGCAGACCCCCCCATGGGGTTAAATTTTTCCATTCCCCACAAGCACTGAAATCCTACTTGGCTACAGAACAACATCAACCGCCACCTTGATACAGCTTCCCAGTTTCCCTGAGGGGGACATTAAGTTCAGCTTTTTGAATCCTTAAAGGACAGGGTCGATGGCTTTATCCTGTTTGCTTGATGAGTCCACACGGAATGGTGGATTACCTGAGACTAAACAGACATTTGGTTCAGGATGGAGGCCTGGACAGGCCTCTTGGGTAATGTTAAATAGTTATAAGTTCTTAAGTTGTTATGTTTCTTCGCTTCTGCTTCACATATCATCTTGTGTATAGGTACAAATGATGCCCATTGTTATGTTTGAAATGTTGATGGTTATTAATATTATTTACATTACTTCCACTATTAGACCTTATATATATGGTTCTGGGATGCTACATCAGGAGGGCTACGAACTTAGAGGGCACTTCTTAGACAACAAGGATGAACCCTATAGAAAGCAAAACTCTCGCAGGTACAAACATAAATTCCTTCAAAAACTTAGAGGGGAAAGGAAAATATCTTTTAACATCTTAGGTCTTGCTATAATACCTTACTTGCCAATGGTCCCTTCCACATCACCGGGTGGGACTGCTCATACAGAGACCACAAATTCTGACACTAAGGAACAAGGGGACAATACACATAGTGTCATTCAATCATTTAAGGGGCAAGGATTAGATAGTCCACCCGACTCAACACGTGGCAAGCCTTGTAATCTCCTCTATTGTAATGCTATCACTAGAATGTCGAAAATCCTAATTGTCAACTATCATGAGAGAGTAAAACTAAATGTATTTGTGGTAAAGAGATATGAAATTGACTGTTCTGTAAGGTTATTTAAATGTCAAGGAATGCTTTCTCACAGAATCCCTTCCTTTATTTCCGTCCTACTATGCATCTTGGTCTTATCTCTCCCTCTCTCTTGCCCCTACCTTCTCCTCTTTTCCTTCCCCTCTTCCCCCCCCCTTTTTTTTTTTTTTGATGCTGGGATACATTAAAGCTTTACACCGTAGAGATGTCGCTTAAAATAGTGACATGGAATGTGGGAGGTCTCAACTCACCAATAAAGCGCAAGTCAGTTCTAACACACCTTAGGAAATTAGGTACAGATATTGCCCTGCTTCAGGAGACGCACCTATTAGACCTAGAACATCAAAAACTACAGAGGGACTGGGTAGGCCAGGTTACATTTCTCTCCCATACCAGAGCTAGTCGTGGACTGGCTATTGTATTTGGGAAAAGAGTGGAGGCAACTATCCAGCACAGATATTTAGACCCTGACTGCAGGTATATGATAGTGCGCGCCAAGGTTAACTCACTAGATTATGTATTCTGCAACATACTGTATATGCCCCCAATCACAGAGATGTGGAATTTTGGCGGGATCTGTTACAAAGATTGGCCCAGTATCTAGGTCTTAACCTGATATTGGGAGGAGATTTCAACATCTCCCCTACGCATAGTTTAGCAGACAATGGTTAGAACCACACAGTTTAACGGATCCTAGAAGAAATTATAAGGCTAAATATGAAATGAAAATATTTAACATGTTTGATAAAGATTTGGATGTTTGCGATATTTGGAGGTTGCAACATCCTGAAGATAAGGAGTACACGTGCCTGTCTAAAGCCAAGCACACCCTTTCTCGCATAGATATATTCCTAATAGCTAACAGATTAATTGATCAAGTGCGACAAAGTAAAATCCATGACATCCTTTTATCTGACCATGCCCCAGTGGAACTTTGGTTAGGGTCTGATGGGCCGCACATGAACAGAAACATACTCAGGTTTCCTACATATCTGACTAACTCAGAGACGTTCCATAAATTTCTACAACATTCGTGGACAGATTTCATGACTGATAACGCAGAACATATGGACAATCCCCTGCTCCTCTGGGAAACTGCGAAGGCGGTCCTAGCGGGTAGCATCATCTCGTACATATCTAAGCTTAAGCACACAACACAGTATAGGCTTAGAAGCCTACAGAAGCAACTAGGACAGACATATCAAGTCTACCTTCAGACTAAGTCGAAACCAGCCTATATTAAATACATCACCTCAAAAACGGACCTTGAGGCGTTCAAAAAGCAACAGGCGGCTTCTGGCCTATTAAAATCAGCGGGTAGGTTCTACAGATTCGAAGATAGGGCAGGTAAAATGCTAGCCACTCTAACAAAACCACAGACAGCAAAGATTAAGATAGCAGCGATACGCTGGAATAACAAGGTATGCACCACACCTGAAGACATTGCGGGATGTTTTGCGCAATACTACTCGCAGCTATACGCAAGTCAAACTCCGTCGGCTCAGGAGGTGCAAGACCAATTTTGGAATTCGGTACAGTTGCCCAAGATATCCCTAGTGCAACGCCCCCATCACAAAAGAAGAACTGGCATATACCCTGCAGACTCTGTCCATAGGTAAAGCACCGGGCCCTGATGGGTTCCCTGTTGAATTTTACAGGTTACTTCACCCACAGATAGGTGGCACGCTCACTGGTCTCTACAATGCCTTCTTGCTATCCGATACAACCCCCTTGGCGAGCTTTACATCGGCTCATATCACTCTCATCCATAAACCGGGTAAAGACCGATCTCTGCCGACATCCTATAGACCCATAGCGTTGTTAAACACCAATTATAAACTCTTCACGAAAATTATGGCAAATAGACTCAAATCTATTCTGCCGGATCTTTTACACTCAGACCAGACTGGCTTTGTGGCGAAACGTACTTCGGTGGTCAACCTTCGCAGGGTATTGCAGGTTATTGAACATTTTTGGTCTGTGGGAGAGAAGGGTGGCAGAAAGAACGCATCAGAGGCCTTCCTGCTATCGCTAGATGCAGTTAAGGCCTTCGATAGGGTTGAGTGGGCCCATCTGCTAAACACCATGCAGAAATTTGGTTTTGAGGGCCCCTTTCTAGACATTATTAGCAAAATATACAGGGCCCCTGTAGCAAGGGTTTTGTCCGGTGGTTGCTTCTCTAATGATTTTAATCTACAGAAGGGTACCAGGCAGAGTTGCCCACTATCGCCCCTATTATTTAATCTGGCCCTCGAGCCTCTCGCGCTTAAGCTTAAACAAATATTTCCAGGAATTGTCATAGGAGATGTACCCCTCCACTTGGCATTGTACGCAGATGACATGCTGCTGTTCGTGTACTCCCCGCAGATCCATATCCCGCGCATACTTCAAGTAATATCTGATTTCGGTAGTTTCTCCGGATACAAAATAAACACTTCTAAATCGGAGATACTCTGGCTCCATAGACACCAGAACTCTAGACACACCTACCCCTTTACTGAAGCGACGGATGGCCTCACCTATCTGGGCATTCATCTCCATAGAGACCCAACAAAAATATATGAACTAAATATCTCAGAGAAATGTGCACAGCTTTCTTCTCTTCTTTCTAACTGGGCCAATCTCCCTCTGGGGCTGTCGGGGCGCGTCAGCCTGATAAAGATGTCAATCTTACCCAAAATCCTATATCCGCTACTCATGCTGCCATTTCTAATGACAAAAACAGATTTAAATAGGCTCACAAGAGCGGTATCTCACTTTGTCTGGAAAGGTGGCAGACCGCGAATTGCAACACATAAACTGCATCTCCTTTACACCAAGGGGGGATTGGAACTCCTGAACTTACAATGGTATAACTGGGCGGCTCTGGCCAGACTGGTGACAGATTGGCAGCTGTGTACAGGACACTTTTGTGACCTGAAATTAGAAGAAGCGGTGGTAGGTCCCATAGCCGTGGCCTTTTTGCCATACGGTGACTGCAAAATGCTACCCCCTTCAATTACTAACAATGTGATGTATAGGGATCTGCTAAGAGCCTGGCGTAAATTACATAAGTACCTGAAGGTGGACAGCCCCACCCCAAACTATATACCTATAGTGGGAAATCCCTGCTTTCCAGCGGGGAATGATCACTAACCATTTCATGTTTGGAAAAGAATGGGCTTTGTAACACTTGGGGATATGCTGGACCCGCTACAGCACACAGTACGCTGCTTTCAGGAGCTGAGAACTAAGTATCAAATCCCCAATCAACATTTTTATGCCTATCTGCAACTGAGGCACTATATTTTGACTATGCAGTCACGGTGTGAAATTTTTTGGGAGAAATCGCCTTTTGCTGTTTCCCAGACATTGTTTCGGATGGACATATTCTCCTTGTCCCAATTCTACTCACGTATCGTGATGCAGGACGAGTCCTTCATACTTACTGACATATTGTCAAAGCATAACCTCACTAACCCAATAGAACTGACAACACAAGATATAGTGGACAGCTTAGAACGCACAAAACAGGCAACACTGTCAGTACATCTCAGAGAAGCACAGACTAGGATATTACATATGGACTACATCACACCACATAGAGCAGCAAAATGGAACAAACAGATCCTGGATCAATGTGTCAAATGTGGAATGGTCGCCCCGTCGTTCCAACATTATTTTTACGCCTGCCCAGTGATTAGAAGATTTTGGGGACAAATCCAATACTGGCTAAAAATCACACTAAAACTAGACTTGGTGCTCACAATGACTGAAATACTACTGTTTAGGTGGGATGATGTATACAAAACATTGCACAGACTTCTAACAGCTTGTGCTCTGTTGGCCAGACAATGCATTCTAAAGAGATGGATCAGCAGACAAGCTCCAACAGTAGCGCAGTTCAAACATCTGTTACTAAAGCAACTCTTCATAGAGCAGTACGATGTTAGACTTGACACGTTGAGTAGGCTGAAGCCTTTTTTGCGCAAATGGAGACCCTATATTGACACACTGGGTCTGCCAACACAAAGACAGATCTTAAAACCGTTCATGCATCTAGAGGCCATGCTGGAAATGGCTGCGGGTGGGAGTTGGCAGATTGTGACATACATAGCAGAAGATCGCAATACGGAACAGGGGATATCTGAAATTATGCTATTCTAGTCTAAGGATATATGTGCACATATGACCTCCCCTTTCCCCCCTTTTTTTTTTTTTTTTTTTTTTTCTCTTCTTCTTCTCTCTCACTTCTCCTTCCCACTTCCCCCTCTAATTCTTGGTCTTTGGTGAGGACTCCCTACATATCTGCTTCTTCTACGAGTCTTCTACATCCCCAAACTCTCGCTGAGTCCCATCACTCACTTAGAGTAATGTGTGTTTAGAACTAGGTCAATATATATGTTTAATTTGTTAGAATTGTTGATGTTTGTATTAAAAGAAAAATTTCTTCTCGGGAAGCATGCAAACGCCAGAAACTGAAGACTCCAAGCTTTTTCAATGACTGTGTTACATCAGAACTATGTCTTGTTACTATCTTTTTGACAATTTGAGAAATTTGAACTACACTATATAACTGTGTTTTTGTGTATGCTGCCTGAGATGTTAATAAAAAGAATTTAAAAAAAAATAATGTAAAGTAGATATGAGTCGTGGCTGGTAGGTAGGGCAGCAATTTAACACAGTATGCTGTGTAAGTGAGAAAAACAAAGGCCTGATAGAAAATGAAGTTAGATTACACTAGCAAAATAATTTAAAAGTTTATATTTTAATATTAAAATAATGTTAAGCAGATATGAGTGGTGGCACTGGCTGGCTACTACGTAGGGCAGCAATTAACAACAGTATGCTCTGTAAGTCAGATAGACAGATCTAATAAAATTAGATTACACTAGCATAATGATTTAAAGATTTTTTTTTTAATTTAAAGAAAAATGTTAAGCACAGCTAAATATCAGGGGAGAGCGTGCACGCAGTCGAGTTTCCCGCATGTGGGGAAATCGCAGAGGTCAGCGGACCCAGAGTGCAATGAACCAGCCTCGCCCTGGGAGAGCCACCTTAGTGATCATGGCTAAGACTCCCCTGCCAGGTAAGTATGAGGGGAAAGGGCGCCTGGCAGGGAGCCGCTGTGTGCGACAAAGCCTTTTGGCTGGGGGAGAGGAGGCAGGAGATCCTTTGTTGAAAGGCAGGGATGTAAGCTCAGGAGCGTGGACTTGCCTGCAACACTAGACGGCAGCAGTTTGGCAACGATGCTATACACTAGCAAGAGCACTAGGGGCCAGCACTATTTGCTGTCATGTAGCATTTCCAGGCCCGTGCACCCTACCTTCCTAGGTATCTCTTCAACAAAGAATAAGATGAGGAGCAAGCCAATTTGATATTAGATGTCAACTGTAAACTTCCTTTTTTCTTTTCTTGTTAAATTGCATTCTCCGCCTGAATAGAGAAAGAAAATGTGGGGTTTAACGTTCCTTGAAGCTTGCGCCCCAGTTTCAAGCTCTTTGGGGGTTGCGCCAAAGCAGGAGCGGCCACAGCATCCCCCGCCTGAAAGGCCTCATTAAGCTGGGCAAAACGTTTGAAAAAAAAAAAATATATCTCCCAGGGGCGCCCCAGCTCTCCGCGGAAAGCTGAGGAGCAAGAGACTTAGCCGGGGCATGCTCCTGACTGCAGCATCCTCATTTGCATAGCACACGCCCCCGCAAGTGCTGCCCTCTATGGGTGTGAGAGGAGAAGCTTTCCTTTTCTGTCTTTTTCAGCACAGGTAAATATCAGGGGAGAGCGCGCACGCAGTCCCCCACTACCACAAATTGTGCAGTCGAGTTTCCCGCATGTGGGGAAATCACAGAGGTCAGCGGGCCCGGAGTGCAATGAACAAGCCTCGCCCTGGGAGAGCCACCTTTTTTTAGAAAAATATAAATTTATTTATAAACAATATAAACAATAAACAGTGAACATATTACATTTTGTCACATCAAATAAAGAAAAACAAAAAAAAAATAAACAAAGCAAAAAGTACATTTTGACTGCAACAATACATAATTAAGAAACAAAATAGAATTCAAAACAAAAACATTTCTCATACTTAAGTACTATAATATTCATTGAAAATACCTTTTGCTTTTTCAACAACGTCCTTACTTAAGTAGAAAATATTGTCCATATTTAATTTATGTCTGGCTTGTAACATTGCATCTTTCACAGAAGTTATTGCTAACCAGCATCTTAACCACTTGTCAGGAGACACATTTTGATCATTAATACTAAACAGTAATGATTTACTAGATATTTTCTTAAAACCAAAAGACTGTAACCATAAAAAACATTTCTTCCATACTCTTTGAGCAAAGTGACACTCCCACAACACATGAAAAGTAGATTCTTCTCTACTACACTTATCTCTTATGCACTTAGCACTGGTACCTATGTTTCGCTGGAATAAAAGTTTCCTTAATGGTAGAACATTATAAACACTCTTCCGAAGTAAATCTTTATGCACATTAATTAACTGTTTATGATTAATCATTTTCCATAATTCTACATTCTCTGCATCTGTAAGATCAATAAGTTTCACCATATTTATACATAACATTTTTTGTTCTAAAACTTTCCGATTTACCTTTTCAAGAGCAATTTCACTAAGATTACATTTGCTGACCCAATCTTTAAATTTATTATACCAAAAAGGGGCAGTTTCTGCATGGGGTACAGTCAAATCAATAGGTTGATGCCACTTTCTACAAATGTAAAATTTAAGCCAGAAGTTAACAAAAAACCTGTTTGCAGTTTTACTATCTTTACACTGCATAAACATTTTTAAAGTAAAATCTACAAAAATAGCAGCAAATTTGACTTCGATATCTGGGACATTTTTTCCCCCTTTATTCGAAGGCAAACACATTGTTGTTCTTTTAACATACTCCATTCTGCTTCCCCATATAAAACAAAAAATCTCTCTTTTAATCCTAGTAAGCATGATCTTACTATTGGAAAAATCTTAGCTAAGTAAAGAAGAGTAGCCATAAGCTCACACTTAATTACTAAAACTCTTCCAGTCATAGTTAATTTCCTATGTCTCCATTTATCTAACTTCCTACAAGCTCTCTCAGTTC
Source organism: Bombina bombina (assembly GCF_027579735.1). NCBI lineage: Eukaryota > Metazoa > Chordata > Amphibia > Anura > Bombinatoridae > Bombina > Bombina bombina. The sequence continues at coordinate 367,004,528 of NC_069505.1, read as the reverse complement.
TTTCTTGCCAGTTTACCGACATCATATTATTACCAAATTTAACTCCTAAAATTTTAATAAATACTTTTTGAACTGTTAAACAAATCCTGTCTGAGGCTCTTTCCAGTTAACATAATAAATTTCACTTTTTTCAAAATTAATTTTTGCTGAAGCTGCAAAGAAAAACATGTTAGCATATAAAAATACTCTTGCAACTGAAGAATTATTATTGCAAAACAAAGTAACATCATCCATATATAAACTTATTTTAACTTGCTCTTTACTACTTCCTGGTGCCATTATTCCTAAAATATCTCGATCTTCCCTAATAACATTAGCAAAAGGTTCCATAGCCAGAATAAAAAGAATAGGAGATAGGGGACAACCCTGTCGCACCCCACTTCTAATTGATACAACATCTGTCAAGAAACTATTCATTAAAATTCTACTGTGACAGCACCTGTATAATGACTGTATCCAATTACACATAAAGGGACCCGAATTCATACTTTCAAGAACCTGAAATAAATAAGTATGACTTATTCTATCATATGCTTTTCTTGATCTAATGACACAAGAACTAAAGGAACTTATCTATCTTTGCAGTACTCCATAATATCCCTAATTAGACAAAGATTCTCAGAAATAGATCTCCCAGGAACACCACAAGTTTGATCCGGATGAATTAAACACTGAATGACAGAACGTAAACGTAAAAATACAACTTTGGACAAGATTTTATAGTCAGTGTTCAACAGAGTAATTGGTCGCCAGTTCTTTATTTGTTGCATGCAACCTTTCTTTTTATAAACAAGAACAATCAGACCTTCTCTCATAGTGGGCGTCAGAACTCCTTTCTGCAAAAGACATAACCAAAAGCAATCACCATATTTCACGGATTCTATAGTGACCTTGATTCATAAAAAAGGCAAACCAAAAGAAGATATGGGTTCGTACAGACCCATATCTCTACTCAATAATGATTATAAGATTCTAATGTCCATTATTGCAGATAGGCTCAAGAAAGTAGTCGGTGACATAATCCACCCAGACCAGACGGGATTTATGCCAGGGCGAAATGCTGCCAGAAACATTCGTAGAGTGCTATTAACAATTGATGATTATTATAACAAATTAAATAGAACAGAAAATAAATGTAAATCAGATTTGGCATTAGTAACTATAGACGCGGAGAAGGCGTTCGATTCGATAATATGGGAGCACATGATGACTTCTCTAACCCAGTTCGGGTTTTTTGGTAATATGGTCAATATAATTGAATTAATATACAAAACGCCTAGAACACAAATCTGTGTAAACGGGGCACTCACTCCATATATAACACTCCAAAGGGGTACCAGACAAGGATGCCCGCTATCCCCAATACTTTTTAATATATCATTAGAGCCACTCGCAATCTATCTAAGAAAGGAAGTAAAGGGTATTAGTCTTGGTAAACAAAAAACAGTGGTATCACTTTATGCAGATGATATTTTATTTTTAAGTGATTCAAAGACTAATATACCAAAAAGCCTGGAGATAATAAACCATTTTAGTAAATTTACGGGGTACAAGATCAACACTCAGAAATCTGAGATCTTGTGGATAAAGAAAAATAAAACAAGTTTCACCAATCATCCATTTAGAGAAGTGACTACGATAGAATATTTAGGAATTAAATTAGGAAATAACCCTCATAAGTGGTATACTTTGAATTATACGCAGTTTTTTTTTAAATTTGGAGATGGAATTACAGAGATGCTAATTGTTTTTCTTCTCTCTTTCAGCTAAAATTATGTTAATTAAATCAATTTTTTTTCCGCGCTTAATGTATTTATTACAGAATCTACCGCTGTTTATCTCTAAGCAGGATTTACTTAGGTTCAACAAGGCATGTTCTAAGTTTTTTTGGGGTAAGGGGAGACCTAGAATATCGGTAGATAGGTTAACTATACCCAAAAAATATGGTGGTATGTCTCTCCCAAATTTAAGATATTACAATTGGACCACCATGGTGAAATATGCAATAGATTGGTTAACAGAATCTCAGTATATTACGTATTATGACATAGAGTCGGAGTTAATAGCCCCTTTTAATTTGAAAGCTGCGTTGCACCATACATATGGAAAATTGCCCGGTAATATCAAACAGTTGTTGACATTTTCAAATATAATATTGGCGTGGCAAAAGTATTGTAAAGTACTGGGGATAGATCATAGAATATCACAATATCTACCCATAATTGGAACACCAGTATTCTCACCAGGCATGCACAATGCAGTATTCAAGGAATGGCAGAATAAGGGAGTTACATATTTTTCGCAATTGTTAATAGAAGGTACAAATAATATACAATTATTTAGCCAAGCTGCGGGTAAATATCAGCTCCCCTCAAAAAATTTATTTGCGTTTCTACAAGCTAGAAGCTTTATTACAACATTAATATCTGAGACAAATCCTGAATGGAGGTTAAGAGAACTAGAGGCAGGTTTCAAACTGTACAAGGCGGGTTGCAGAGCAGTTTCCTATTGGTATGAAGCGGTATTTATAAAATTGGGTGACAACTATCTGACGGGGATAAGAGATAAACTCAAAAAATATTTTCCAAATATACAGGAAGAGGAGATTCAGAAGAGTATAGGAGTAGTTGCAGAGTCCACATCAATAGTTAGTTGGAGGGAAGCTCACTGGAAAATTTTGAATAATTATTATTTCACTCCAAACAGAATTAATAAATGGGCAGCTGAGGGCTTTAGTCTGGGCTGCTATAAATGTAATGCGGAAAGGGTGGACCTTTTACATTGTTTCTGGTTATGTCCCAAGATCAGGCAATTCTGGGGAAAAATTAACTATTGGCTTATTAAATATATTCAAGCACGGTTGGAATTCAATTCAGAGGTAGTTTTTTTATTATGTCAAGAACAGAGACAGGCAGGAGATAAACAACTAATTAATACTTCCATTATGGCAGCTCGAAATTTAATTTTAAGAAAATGGAAACTTAAAAAAGCGCCAAAGATGGTGGAGTTTACAAAGCTGATAAAAATGCAAATGACAGCAGAACTATATGATAAGAAACTAGCTTTGGAGCATAACCTCAGAAAATATTTTAATAAATGGCTCAAAATAATTGCAGAATGGCCAATCGAGATATAAAAACAACATATAGCCCCGTTAAGAAATTCATTAGCTTTCCAGACGCTGATATGTGAAGAGAGGATACCTTACCAGTGGGGTGAAGTCAGAGATAGGATGGCGTAGTTCCGGTGCCCGGAGGGGAGAGGGAGTGAGGGATTACCCCCCCTTTTTTTTTTTTTTTTTTCCTTTCTTCTTCTTTTGGGGTTTGTGACAGGGCAAACCTGAGTCTAAAAGAGTTCTAAGTTGTATGTTTAAAATCCAGCATTTTGTATAAATTAGCCTGATTATGACTATGAAATGTTAACAAGGTAATAAGCGATGAGCCTCATTATGTATTCTTTTTTTGTGAAGTATGTCAAGGAGTTCTGCGTAGTGTAAAATGACAAATTCGGTTGTTTTCTTTTCTTTTTTTTTCTTTGTATTATACACTGCTGGATATTCTGACTTATACTGCATAGTCAGCCCCTCCCCCCTTTTTTTTCTTGTTTTCTTTCTTTCTTTCTTTTTCAGGGTGTGTGATAGGGTAAAAGATGAGTGTAAAAGATTTTTAAGATTTATTTTTAAAACCCAGCATTGTATATATATCAGCTTGAATATGACCATGAAATGTTAACAAGGCAATAAGCGATGAGCTTCATTATGTATTTTTTGTTATGTGAACTATGATAAGGAGTCCTGTGAGGCGTAAAATGATAAACGTGGTTGTTCTCTTTTATTTTTCTTTTGTATTTTGCTGGATATAAATAAAGTTTAAAAAAAAAAAAAAAGATGTCAACTGTAAACTTCCTTTTTTCTTTTCTTGTTAAATTGCATTCTCCGCCTGAATAGAGAAAGAAAACGTGGGGTTTAACGTCCCTTGAAGCTTGCGCCCCAGTTTCAAGCTCTTTGGGGGTTGCGCCAAAGCAGGAGCGGCCACAGCATCCCCAGCCTGAAAGGCCTCAGGAAGCTGAGCAAAACGTTTGAAAAAAAAAGAACCAACCTAAAAAAAAAATTAAAAAAAAAAAATTATCTCCCAGGGGCGCCCCAGATCCCCACGGAAAGCTGAGGAGCAAGAGACTTAGCCGGGGCATGCTCCTGACTGCAGCATCCTCATTTGCATAGCACACGCCCCCGCAAGTGCTGCCCTCTATGGGTGTGAGAGGAGAAGCTTTCCTTTTCTGTCTTTTTCAGCACAGGTAAATATCAGGGGAGAGCGCGCACGCAGTCCCCCACTACCACAAATTGTGCAGTCGAGTTTCCCGCATGTGGGGAAATCACAGAGGTCAGCGGGCCCGGAGTGCAATGAACCAGCCTCGCCCTGGGAGAGCCACCTTAGTGATCATGGCTAAGACTCCCCTGCCAGGTAAGTATGAGGGGAAAGGGCGCCTGGCAGGGAGCCGCTGTGTGCGACAAAGCCTTTTGGCTGGGGGAGAGGAGGCAGGAGATCCTTTGTTGAAAGGCAGGGATGTAAGCTCAGGAGCGTGGACTTGCCTGCAACACTAGACGGCAGCAGTTTGGCAACAATGCTATACACTAGCAAGAGCACTAGGGGCCAGCACTGTTTGCTGTCATGTAGCATTTCCGGCACGTGCACCCTACCTTCCTAGGTATCTCTTCATCAAAGAATAAGATGAGGAGCAATCCAATTTGATATTAAATGTCAACTGTAAACTTCCTTTTTTCTTTTCTTGTTAAATTGCATTCTCTGCCTGAATAGAGAAAGAAAACGTGGGGTTTAACGTCCCTTGAAGCTTGCGCCCCAGTTTCAAGCGCTTTGGGGGTTGCGCCAAAGCAGGAGCGGCCACAGCATCCCCCGCCTGAAAGGCCTCAGGAAGCTGGGCAAAACGTTTGAAAAAAAAAGAACCAACCTAAAAAAAAAAAATTAAAAAAAATATCTCCCAGGGGCGCCCCAGCTCTCCGCGGAAAGCTGAGGAGCAAGAGACTTAGCCGGGGCATGCTCCTGACTGCAGCATCCTCATTTGCATAGCACACGCCCCCGCAAGTGCTGCCCTCTATGGGTGTGAGAGGAGAAGCTTTCCTTTTCTGTCTTTTTCAGCACAGGTAAATATCAGGGGAGAGCGCGCACGCAGTCCCCCACTACCACAAATTGTGCAGTCGAGTTTCCCGTATGTGGGGAAATCACAGAGGTCAGCGGGCCCGGAGTGCAATGAACAAGCCTCGCCCTGGGAGAGCCACCTTTTTTTAGAAAAAACATAATTTATGTAAGAACTTACCTGATAAATTCATTTCTTTCATATTAGCAAGAGTCCATGAGCTAGTGACGTATGGGATATACATTCCTACCAGGAGGGGCAAAGTTTCCCAAACCTCAAAATGCCTATAAATACACCCCTCACCACACCCACAATTCAGTTTAATGAATAGCCAAGAAGTGGGGTGATAAAAAAGTGTGAAAGCATATAAAATAAGGAATTGGAATAATTGTGCTTTATACAAAATCATAACCACCACAAAAAAAGGGCGGGCCTCATGGACTCTTGCTAATATGAAAGAAATTAATTTATCAGGTAAGTTCTTACATAAATTATGTTTTCTTTCATGTAATTAGCAAGAGTCCATGAGCTAGTGACGTATGGGATAATGACTACCCAAGATGTGGATCTTTCCACACAAGAGTCACTAGAGAGGGAGGGATAAAATAAAGACAGCCAATTCCTGCTGAAAATAATCCACACCCAAAATAAAGTTTAACGAAAAACATAAGCAGAAGATTCAAACTGAAACCGCTGCCTGAAGTACTTTTCTACCAAAAACTGCTTCAGAAGAAGAAAATACATCAAAATGGTAGAATTTAGTAAAAGTATGCAAAGAGGACCAAGTTGCTGCTTTGCAAATCTGGTCAACCGAAGCTTCATTCCTAAACGCCCAGGAAATAGAAACTGACCTAGTAGAATGAGCTGTAATTCTCTGAGGCGGAGTTTTACCCGACTCAACATAGGCAAGATGAATTAAAGATTTCAACCAAGATGCCAAAGAAATGGCAGAAGCTTTCTGGCCTTTTCTAGAACCGGAAAAGATAACAAATAGACTAGAAGTCTTACGGAAAGATTTCGTAGCTTCAACATAATATTTCAAAGCTCTAACAACATCCAAAGAATGTAACGCTTTCTCCTTAGAATTCTTAGGATTAGGACATAATGAAGGAACCACAATTTCTCTACTAATGTTGTTGGAATTCACAACTTTAGGTAAAAATTCAAAAGAAGTTCGCAACACCGCCTTATCCTGATGAAAAATCAGAAAAGGAGACTCACAAGAAAGAGCAGATAATTCAGAAACTCTTCTGGCAGAAGAGATGGCCAAAAGGAACAAAACTTTCCAAGAAAGTAATTTAATGTCCAATGAATGCATAGGTTCAAACGGGGGAGCTTGAAGAGCTCCCAGAACCAAATTCAAACTCCAAGGAGGAGAAATTGACTTAATGACAGGTTTTATACGAACCAAAGCTTGTACAAAACAATGAATATCAGGAAGAATAGCAATCTTTCTGTGAAAAAGAACAGAAAGAGCAGAAATTTGTCCTTTCAAAGAACTTGCGGACAAACCCTTATCTAAACCATCCTGAAGAAACTGTAAAATTCTCGGTATTCTAAAAGAATGCCAAGAAAAATGATGAGAAAGACACCAAGAAATATAAGTCTTCCAGACTCTATAATATATCTCTCGAGATACAGATTTACGAGCCTGTAACATAGTATTAATCACAGAGTCAGAGAAACCTCTTTGACCAAGAATCAAGCGTTTAATCTCCATACCTTTAAATTTAAGGATTTCAGATCCTGATGGAAAAAAGGACCTTGTGACAGAAGGTCTGGTCTTAACGGAAGAGTCCACGGTTGGCAAGAGGCCATCCGGACAAGATCCGCATACCAAAACCTGTGAGGCCATGCCGGAGCTACCAGCAGAACAAACGAGCATTCCTTCAGAATCTTGGAGATTACTCTTGGAAGAAGAACTAGAGGCGGAAAGATATAGGCAGGATGATACTTCCAAGGAAGTGATAATGCATCCACTGCCTCCGCCTGAGGATCCCGGGATCTGGACAGATACCTGGGAAGTTTCTTGTTTAGATGGGACGCCATCAGATCTATTTCTGGAAGTTCCCACATTTGAACAATCTGAAGAAATACCTCTGGGTGAAGAGACCATTCGCCCGGATGCAACGTTTGGCGACTGAGATAATCCGCTTCCCAATTGTCTATACCTGGGATATGAACCGCAGAGATTAGACAGGAGCTGGATTCCGCCCAAACCAAAATTCGAGATACTTCTTTCATAGCCAGAGGACTGTGAGTCCCTCCTTGATGATTGATGTATGCCACAGTTGTGACATTGTCTGTCTGAAAACAAATGAACGATTCTCTCTTCAGAAGAGGCCAAAACTGAAGAGCTCTGAAAATTGCACGGAGTTCCAAAATATTGATCGGTAATCTCACCTCCTGAGATTCCCAAACTCCTTGTGCCGTCAGAGATCCCCACACAGCTCCCCAACCTGTGAGACTTGCATCTGTTGAAATTACAGTCCAGGTCGGAAGCACAAAAGAAGCCCCCTGAATTAAACGATGGTGATCTGTCCACCATGTTAGAGAGTATCGAACAATCGGTTTTAAAGATATTAATTGAGATATCTTCGTGTAATCCTTGCACCATTGATTCAGCATACAGAGCTGAAGAGGTCGCATGTGAAAACGAGCAAAGGGGATCGCGTCCGATGCAGCAGTCATAAGACCTAGAATTTCCATGCATAAGGCTACCGAAGGGAATGATTGTGACTGAAGGTTTCGACAAGCTGCAATCAATTTTAGACGTCTCTTGTCTGTTAAAGACAGAGTCATGGACACTGAATCTATCTGGAAACCCAGAAAGGTTACCCTTGTCTGAGGAATCAAAGAACTTTTTGGTAAATTGATCCTCCAACCATGATCTTGAAGAAACAACACAAGTCGATTCGTATGAGATTCTGCTAAATGTAAAGACTGAGCAAGTACCAAGATATCGTCCAAATAAGGAAATACCACAATACCCTGTTCTCTGATTACAGACAGAAGGGCACCGAGAACCTTTGTAAAAATTCTTGGAGCTGTAGCTAGGCCAAACGGCAGAGCCACAAACTGGTAATGCTTGTCCAGAAAAGAGAATCTCAGGAACTGATAATGATCTGGATGAATCGGAATATGCAGATATGCATCCTGTAAATCTATTGTGGACATATAATTCCCTTGCTGAACAAAAGGCAATATAGTCCTTACAGTTACCATCTTGAACGTTGGTATCCTTACATAACGATTCAATATTTTTAGATTTAGAACTGGTCTGAAGGAATTCTCCTTCTTTGGTACAATGAAGAGATTTGAATAAAACCCCATCCCCTGTTCCTGAACTGGAACTGGCATAATTACTCCAGTCAACTCTAGATCTGAAACACATTTCAGAAATGCTTGAGCTTTTACTGGATTTACTGGGACACGGGAAAGAAAAAATCTCTTTGCAGGAGGTCTCATCTTGAAACCAATTCTGTACCCTTCTGAAACAATGTTCTGAATCCAAAGATTGTGAACAGAATTGATCCAAATTTCCTTGAAAAAAACGTAACCTGCCCCCTACCAGCTGAGCTGGAATGAGGGCCGCACCTTCATGTGGACTTAGAAGCAGGCTTTGCCTTTCTAGCTGGCTTGGATTTATTCCAGACTGGAGATGGTTTCCAAACTGAAACTGCTCCTGAGGATGAAGGATCAGGCTTTTGTTGTTTGTTGAAACGAAAGGAACGAAAACGATTATTAGCCCTGTTTTTACCTTTAGATTTTTTATCCTGTGGTAAAAAAGTTCCTTTCCCACCAGTAACAGTTGAAATAATGGAATCCAACTGAGAACCAAATAATTTGTTACCCTGGAAAGAAATAGAAAGTAAAGTTGATTTAGAAGCCATATCAGCATTCCAAGTTTTAAGCCATAAAGCTCTTCTAGCTAAAATAGCAAGAGACATAAACCTGACATCAACTCTGATAATATCAAAAATGGCATCACAGATAAAATTATTAGCATGCTGTAGAAGAATAATAATATCATGAGAATCATGATGTGTTACTTGTTGCGCTAAAGTTTCCAACCAAAAAGTTGAAGCTGCAGCAACATCAGCCAAAGATATAGCAGGTCTAAGAAGATTACCTGAACACAGATAAGCTTTTCTTAGAAAGGATTCAATTTTCCTATCTAAAGGATCCTTAAACGAAGTACCATCTGACGTAGGAATAGTAGTACGTTTAGCAAGGGTAGAAATAGCCCCATCAACTTTAGGGATTTTGTCCCAAAATTCTAATCTGTCAGACGGCACAGGATATAATTGCTTAAAACGTTTAGAAGGAGTAAATGAATTACCCAATTTATCCCATTCTTTGGAAATTACTGCAGAAATAGCATTAGGAACAGGAAAAACTTCTGGAATAACCACAGGAGCTTTAAATACCTTATCCAAACGTTTAGAATTAGTATCAAGAGGACCAGAATCCTCTATTTCTAAAGCAATTAGTACTTCTTTAAGTAAAGAACGAATAAATTCCATTTTAAATAAATATGAAGATTTATCAGCATCAACCTCTGAGACAGAATCCTCTGAACCAGAAGAGTCATCAGAATCAGAATGATGATGTTCATTTAAAAATTCATCTGTAGGGAGAGAAGTTTTAAAAGATTTTTTACGTTTACTAGAAGGAGAAATAACAGACATAGCCTTCTTTATGGATTCAGAAACAAAATCTCTTATATTATCAGGAACATTCTGCACCTTAGATGTTGAAGGGACTGCAACAGGCAATGGTACTTTACTAAAGGAAATATTATCTGCTTTAACAAGTTTGTCATGACAATCAATACAAACAACAGCTGGAGGAATAGCTACCAAAAGTTTACAGCAGATACAGTTAGCTTTGGTAGATCCAGCACTAGACAGCGATTTTCCTGTAGTATCTTCTGACTCAGATGCAACGTGAGACATCTTGCAATATGTAAAAGAAAAAACAACATATATATAAAGCAAAATTGATCAAATTCCTTAAATGACAGTTTCAGGAATGGGAAAAAATGCCAAAGAACAAACTTCTAGCAACCAGAAGCAATGAAAAATGAGACTTAAATAATGTGGAGACAAAAGCGACGCCCATATTTTTTCGCGCCAAATAAGACGCCCACATTATTTGGCGCCTAAATGCTTTTGGCGCCAAAAATGACGCCACATCCGGAACGCCGACATTTTTGGTGCAAAATAACGTCAAAAAATGACGCAACTTCCGGCGACACGTATGACGCCGGAAACGGAAAAAGAATTTTTGCGCCAAAAAAGTCCGCGCCAAGAATGACGCAATAAAATGAAGCATTTTCAGCCCCCGCGAGCCTAACAGCCCACAGGGAAGAGTCACATTTTTGAAGGTAAGAAAAAATGATTAAATCAAATGCATTATCCCAAATATGAAACTGACTGTCTGAAAATAAGGAAAGTCAAGGCAAATAAATGTTTGAATACATATATTTAGAACTTTATAAACAAAGTGCCCAACCATAGCTTAGAGTGTCACAGAAAATAAGATTTACTTACCCCAGGACACTCATCTACATGTTTGTAGAAAGCCAAACCAGTACTGAAACGAGAATCAGCAGAGGTAATGGTATATATAAGAGTATATCGTCGATCTGAAAAGGGAGGTAAGAGATGAATCTCTACGACCGATAACAGAGAACCTTATGAAATAGATCCCGTAGAAGGAGATCACTGCATTCAAATAGGCAATACTCTCCTCACATCCCTCTGACATTCACTGCACGCTGAGAGGAAAACCGGGCTCCAACTTGCTGCGGAGCGCATATCAACGTAGAATCTAGCACAAACTTACTTCACCACCTCCATCGGAGGCAAAGTTTGTAAAACTGAATTGTGGGTGTGGTGAGGGGTGTATTTATAGGCATTTTGAGGTTTGGGAAACTTTGCCCCTCCTGGTAGGAATGTATATCCCATACGTCACTAGCTCATGGACTCTTGCTAATTACATGAAAGAAATATACATTTATTTATAAACAATATAAACAATAAACAGTGAACATATTACATTTTGTCACAGCAAATTAAGAAAAACAAAAAAATAAACAAAGCAAAAAGTACATTTTGACTACAACAATACATAATTAAGAAACAAAATAGAATCCAAAAAAAAACATTTCTCATACTTAAGTACTATAATATTCATTGAAAATACCTTTTGCTTTTTCAACAACGTCCTTACTTAAGAAGAAAATATTGTCCATATTTAATTTATGTCTGGCTTGCAACATTGCATCTTTTACACAAGTTATCGCTAACCAGCATCTTAACCACTCGTCAGGAGACACATTTTGATCATTAATACTAAACAGTAATGATTTACTAGATATTTTCTTAAAACCAAAAGACTGTAACCATAAAAAACGTTTCTTCCAAACTCTTTGAGCAAAGTAACACTCCCACAACACATGAAAAGTAGATTCTTCTCTACTACACTTATCTCTTATGCACTTAGCACTGGTACCTATGTTTCGCTGGAATAAAGGTTTCCGTAATGGTAGAACATTATAAACACTCTTCCAAAGTAAATCTTTATGCACATTAATTAACTGTTTATGATTAATCATTTTCCATAATTCTACATTCTCTGCATCTGTAAGATCAATAAGTTTCACCATATTTATACATAACATTTTTTGTTCTACAACTTTCCGATTTACCTTTTCCAGAGCAATTTCACTAAGATTACATTTGCTGACCCAATCTTTAAATTTATTATACCAAAAAGGGGCAGTTTCTGCATGGGGTACAGTCAAATCAATAGGCTGATGCCACTTTCTACAAATGTAAAACTTAAGCCAGAAGTTAACAAAAAACCTGTTTGCAGTTTTACTATCTTTACACTGCATAAACATTTTTAAAGTAAAATCTACAAAAATAGCAGCAAATTTGACTTCGATATCTGGGACATTTTTTCCCCCCTTATTCAAAGGCAAACACATTGTTGTTCTTTTAACATACTCCATTCTGCTTCCCCATATAAAACAAAAAATCTCTCTTTTAATCCTAAGTAAGCATGATCTTACTATTGGAAAAATCCTAGCTAAGTAAAGAAGAGTAGCCATAAGCTCACACTTAATTACTAAAACTCTTCCAGTCATAGTTAATTTCCTATGTCTCCATTTATCTAACTTCCTACAAGCTCTCTCAGTTCTTTCTTGCCAGTTTACCGACATCATATTATTACCAAATTTAACTCCTAAAATTTTAATAAATACTTTTTGAACTGTTAAACCAAATCCTGTCTGAGGCTCTTTCCAGTTAACATAATAAATTTCACTTTTCTCAAAATTAATTTTTGCTGAAGCTGCAAAGAAAAACATGTTAGCATATAAAAATACTCTTGCAATGGAAGAATTATTATTGCAAAACAAAGTAACATCATCCATATACAAACTTATTTTAACTTGCTCTTTACTACTTCCTGGTGCAATTACTCCTAAAATATCTTTATCTTCCCTAATAACATTAGCAAAAGGCTCCATAGCCAGAATAAAAAGAATAGGAGATAGGGGACAACCCTGTCGCACCCCACTTCTAATTGATACAACATCTGTCAAGAAACCATTCATTAAAATTCTACTGTGACAGCGCCTGTATAATGACTGTATCCAATTACACATAAAGGGACCCAAATTCATACTTTCAAGAACCTGAAATAAATAAGTATGACTTATTCTATCAAATGCTTTTTCTTGATCTAATGACACAAGAGCTAAAGGAACTGATCTATCTTTGCAGTACTCCATAATATCCCTAATTAGACAAAGATTCTCAGAAAGAGATCTCCTAGGAACACCACAAGTTTGATCCGGATGAATTAAAACCTGAATGACAGAACGTAAACGTAAAAATACAACTTTAGACAAGATTTTATAGTCAGCGTTCAACAGAGTAATTGGTCGCCAGTTCTTTATTTGTTGCATGCAACCTTTCTTTTTATAAACAAGAACAATCAGACCTTCTCTCATAGTGGGCGTCAGAACTCCTTTCTGCAAAAGATCATCAAAAACACACTTTAAATCATCTTTCAATATATCCCAAAAAGTTAAGAAGAATTCTGTGGTCAGCCCATCTGAGCCTGGACTAGACATATGATGTAAACTTTTAACAGCAGAATCAACTTCACCCTCAGATATAGGCACCTCCAAACTATTCCTTTGAGAATAAGATAATTTCTGATGAAAACTGTCACAAAACTTCTTAATATGTTCTTGGGAAACATCAGAACCTTTATATAAATCCTCATAATATGATTTAATAACCTTTAGCATATCATCTTTTTCACCAGTAATTGTACCATCCGCTCTTTCTAACTTTTGAAAAGATGATTTATTCTTTTTTAATTTCTGAAAAAAGAAACTAGTGCATTTTTCACCTTCTTCCAAGGTCTTAACTTTACTTTGAAAAATGATTTTTTTTGCTCTTTCTTTCTCCATTTTGGCAAGTTTAGACTTGTACAACTCTATTTCAGCATTAACATCCCAACCCTCCTTCAGCAGGGTATGCAGTCTCTGTAATTTCTCAAGCCACCTGCCATGAGCCCTCCTTGCACTCTCAGCCAACCATCGACTTTGCTGCAGAAAAAAATTATTTGTTCTTAACTTAACAGCCTTCCACCACTCACTTTTGCTTTCATACAAATCTTGCAAGGATTTCCAATGTTCATACTTTTTTCTAAATTTTTTCTGAATTTTAGGATTCTTAAGCAGTTGGTTATTAAGTTTCCAGACACCTCTACCTCTTACTGACAACTGAGGCACTTTAATTATAACATGCAGATAATTGTGATCTGAGAACCAAGCAACACTGAGCTTTGCATCTTCCAGTAAAAAAACTTGTTGATGTCAAAATATAGTCAATGCGAGACTTCCTATTGCCTGCACTATCACTCCAAGTAAAACCTTCTGATGCAGGATGTACCTTCCTAAAAGCATCATTTAGAGACAAATCAGCAATCACTTCTTTCAATAATCTGGAACTTTTATCCAATTTTTTATTTCCCGGAATGATGCTAAACCTGTCTTGCAAATCATAGACACAATTAAAGTCTCCCGCTACAATAACATTTTCTTTTCCAGCAAGGTAAAGTTTTAGACTTTTAAACAAATCATGTCTATTATGCACTTCAGGGGCTGCATAAACATTAACCAGATGAAATGAACAGCCTCTATAATTTACAGACACACCCATCAGGCGACCTGGAATAATTATATCCACAGAATGGAGAACAAACTCATGGCTCTTAAAAAGAATTGCTACTCCAGCCGCCCTATTCTCATTACAGCCAGACCAACAAGAAGGCCCTTGTCGCCACTGATCTTTATAATGACTGTAGTGACTGGAGAACTCAATAGCACATTCTTGTAAGAAGAAAACATCACTTTTTGTATGTTTAAATTCTTCCATCAAAGCACAACATTTTACCTTGTTCTTCATACTTCTTACATTGATGGAAGAAAACACAAGAGCCATGAAAAAGATGGTAAAAAACTCCATTATAATAAGGTCAGTTCACTTTTTTACCCTTTACAGATCTTCTTGGTAAAGGTGCTGGAGAACTTCCTTTAGAACTGGTATCTTCACCCTCTTCCTCTCTCTCCTTCCTCTTAGGGCTTTTCAAATCAATTACCATACTGTTTTCCTCTCCCCCCTCCTCTTCCTCATCAGTATGAACCTGAGCCTGATATTCTGAGCCAGGGGAATCAGCTATATCACTGTCACTGCTACAGCTACCCCATTCAAACTTAGCAGATGATGTCATAGACTCAACTGGGATTTCTGAATCACCCCATTCTCCAGAATGCACTTTTCCAGTAGAGGGCTGAGGACACACATTTGTAGTAGCTAATAACTCTTCAGGTTGGTCATTAGCAATAACAACCTGCCCTTCCCCCATCACAGGTTCTACAGGTGCTGTGCTGGATTCTGACAACAGCTGAGGCTTATTTTCTTTAATTACATTATCAGCCACACTGGATTCAGACAACAGCTGTGACTCATTATCAGCTCCACCCAAGGACTTCTCAAGGTCAAAGACAATTGGTACAACCGCTGTAACATTTGCTGCATTTATAACCTCAACTGCTGTAACATTTACTGCAGATATAACCTCCTCTGTTACAACAGCCTTATTTCCAAGTTCATTCTGCTTATCTTTGATCGGAACGCCTTGACCCTCCTTTGCCTGGAAAGGATTGTTATACCAAGTTTTCATCTTATTTGCGTAAGACTCAGGACAGTCCTTAAAACTGTGACCCTCAAATCCACACAAATTGCAAACTAAGATTTCTCTACAATCATCTTTCACATGACCTTTCTTATTGCACTTTGTGCAAACCTCCACAGTACAGTCCTTAGCAAAGTGACCACTGTCACCACATTTTCTACAGGTCTTAGGTTGACCAGCATAATAAACCACGCCATGAAAACGACCAAAATGAATAGCATTAGGAATATGTTTTAATTCACCAGATTTGGCATCTTCATATAATGCAACTCTAAATCTTCTTATTCCATCTTTAATGCCATCATCATCTTTGCAAAATTCTCCTCTGCCAATAACTATGCAGTATTGAGTAAGCCAGACTTCAATGTCCTTCATTATAACATGTTCATTATATATAGCCACATAAACAGTTTTAGAAGTTCGGTTAGTCAGTTCCTTCATCCTTACGTTTGAAATTTTCTTTTCACTCTTAAGCACAGCAAATTTCCTCACACATGCCTCAAATGCAGGAAATGAAGTAAAAATTACCTGGTAAACTCTCCCAGGAGTTACAGCAAAAATATATTCAATTTCAGATGGTCGAAATCCAAGCATTTTCTGCAAAAACAGCCGGCTGAAACTTAAGCGGTCCACAACGGTGTCTCCTTCAAGAACAAACTCCACAGCATTCCTCCTCTGCATTATCGATCTTTTATTGCTTCCAAAAGGCCTTCAAATCCAATAAAGGAGCAACTAGCACAGTTAACCCCTTGTCCCCTCGACAAAGGGGAGAGCCACCTTAGTGATCATGGCTATGACTCCCCTGCCAGGTAAGTATGAGGGGAAAGGGCGCCTGGCAGGGAGCCGCTGTGTGCGACAAAGCCTTTTGGCTGGGGGAGAGGAGCCAGGAGATCCTTTGTTGAAAGGCAGGGATGTAAGCTCAGGAGCGTGGACTTGCCTGCAACACTAGACGGCAGCAGTTTGGCAACGATGCTATACACTAGCAAGAGCACTAGGGGCCAGCACTATTTGCTGTCATGTAGCATTTCCGGCACGCGCACCCTACCTTCCTAGGTATCTCTTCAACAAAGAATAAGATGAGGAGCAAGCAAATTTGATATTAGATGTCAACTGTAAACTTCCTTTTTTCTTTTCTTGTTAAATTGCATTCTCCGCCTGAATAGAGAAAGAAAACGTGGGGTTTAACGTCCCTTGAAGCTTGCGCCCCAGTTTCAAGCTCTTTGGGGGTTGCGCCAAAGCAGGAGCGGCCACAGCATCCCGTTTGAAAAAAAAGAACCAACCTTAAAAAAAAAAAAAAATATCTCCCAGGGGCGCCCCTAGCTCTCCGCGGAAAGCTGAGAGAGAGGAGCAAGAGACTTAGCCGGGGTATGCTCCTGACTGCAGCATCCTCATTTGCATAGCACACGCCCCCGCAAGTGCTGCCCTCTATGGGTGTGACAGGAGAAGTACTCCTTTTCTGTCTTTTTCAGCACAGGTAAATATCAGGGGAGAGCGCGCACGCAGTCCCCCACTACCACAAATTGTGCAGTCGAGTTTCCCGCATGTGGGGAAATCGCAGAGGTCAGCGGGCCCGGAGTGCAATGAACCAGCCTTGCCCTGGGAGCGCCACCTTAGTGATCATGGCTAAGACTCCCCTGCCAGGTAAGTATGAGGGGAAAGGGCGCCTGGCAGGGAGCCGCTGTGTGCGACAAAGCCTTTTGGCTGGGGGAGAGGAGGCAGGAGATCCTTTGTTGAAAGGCAGGGATGTAAGCTCAGGAGCGTGGACTTGCCTGCAACACTAGACGGCAGCAGTTTGGCAACGATGCTATACACTAGCAAGAGCACTAGGGGCCAGCACTATTTGCTGTCATGTAGCATTTCCGGCACGTGCACCCTACCTTCCTAGGTATCTCTTCAACAAAGAATAAGATGAGGAGCAAGCAAATTTGATATTAGATGTCAACTGTAAACTTCCTTTTTTCTTTTCTTGTTAAATTGCATTCTCCGCCTGAATAGAGAAAGAAAACGTGGGGTTTAACGTCCCTTGAAGCTTGCGCCCCAGTTTCAAGCTCTTTGGGGGTTGCGCCAAAGCAGGAGCGGCCACAGCATCCCGTTTGAAAAAAAAGAACCAACCTTAAAAAAAAACAAAAACAAAAAAAATATCTCCCAGGGGCGCCCCCAGCTCTCCGCGGAAAGCTGAGGAGCAAGAGACTTAGCCGGGGCATGCTCCTGACAGCAGCATCCTCATTTGCATAGCTCACGCCCCTGCAAGTGCTGCCCTCTATGGGTGTGAGAGGAGAAGTACTCCTTTTCTGTCTTGTTCAGCACAGGTAAATATCAGGGGAGAGCGCGCACGCAGTCCCCCACTACCATAAATTGTGCAGTCGAGTTTCCCGCATGTGAGGAAATCACAGAGGTCAGCGGGCCCAGAGTGCAATGAACCAGCCTCGCCCTGGGAGAGCCACCTTAGTGATTATGGCTAAGACTCCCCTGCCAGGTAAGTATGAGGGGAAAGGGCGCCTGGCAGGGAGCCGCTGTGTGCGACAAAGCCTTTTGGCTGGGGGAGAGGAGGCAGGAGATCCTTTGTTGAAAGGCAGGGATGTAAGCTCAGGAGCATGGACTTGCCTGCAACACTAGATGGCAGCAGATGCTATACACTAGCAAGAGCACTAGGGGCCAGCACTATTTGCTGTCATGTAGCATTTCCGGCACGTGCACCCTACCTTCCTAGGTATCTCTTCAACAAAGAATAAGATGAGGAGCAAGCAAATTTGATATTAGATGTCAACTGTAAACTTCCTTTTTTCTTTTCTTGTTAAATTGCATTCTCCGCCTAAATAGAGAAAGAAAACGTGGGGTTTAACGTCCCTTGAAGCTTGGGCCCCAGTTTCAAGCTCTTTGGGAGTTGCGCCAAAGCAGGAGCGGCCACAGCATCCCCCGCCTGAAAGGCCTCAGGAAGCTGGGCAAAACGTTTGAAAAAAAAAGAACCAGCCTTTAAAAAAAAATAAAAAAAAATTTATATCTCTCAGGGGCGCCCCCAGCTCTCCGCGGAAAGCTGAGGAGCAAGAGACTTAGCCGGGGCATGCTCCTGACAGCAGCATCCTCATTTGCATAGCTCACGCCCCTGCAAGTGCTGCCCTCTATGGGTGTGAGAGGAGAAGTACTCCTTTTCTGTCTTTTTCAGCACAGGTAAATATCAGGGGAGAGCGCGCACGCAGTCCCCCACTACCACAAATTGTGCAGTCAAGTTTCCCGCATGTGAGGAAATCGCAGAGGTCAGCGGGCCCGGAGTGCAATGAACCAGCCTCGCCCTGGGAGAGCCACCTTTTTTTTTTTTTAGAAAAATATATTTATTTATAATTCAGACATTTACAATACGAAGTCAAAAAAACAATAATCTTGTCACTTACAATTATAACAAAAAAACCAATGTGTCAGAAAAGCAAATATTAGTACAAGAAAATCAAATACATAATATTACTAAATAAAAAACAAACAAAAAAAAAAAAAAAAAAAAATACAATTCTTACATTATTTTTGCATAATACAAGTTATATATACCCCTGGCTTTCTGTAATATCTCTTTACTAGAGAAATAAACATTATCATTATTAAGTTTCATTCTAGCTTGTAACATAGCATCCTTTATACAAGCTGTAATTTGCCAGAAAAGCAACCACTGGGATTTGGGCAATTGCTGATCATTTAACCCAAACAAAATCATCCTATAGGAGAAATGGTTAACCCCCACTGTTTGCAACCACTGCACACTGGCTCTCCACACCCTCTGAGCAAAATAACATTCCCAAAGAGTGTGAAAAGAAGTCTCTTCCTTATTGCAATTGGGCCTAACACATTTATCATTACGACCTATATTCCTCTGGTACAAAAGCTTCCTTAAGGGCAAAACGTTGTAAATTGATTTCCACAGTAAATCCTTATGGCTATTCCTTAAAACTGAGTGGTTAACAATTTTCCATAAAGTTGTTAAATCTTCTACTTCAAGATTCACTGGTTTAACCATAACAAAATTACTGAATTTATGCTCAATACTTTTCCTTTGTAAACTATCAAAAGGCAAAGAATAAATATCACTTTTAGTAACCCAAACTTTGAATTTTGAAAACCACCAAGGCAAAGTTTCTGCATGAGGCCTAGTGTTATCATATTTCAACTGCCATCTTCTGGAAATAAAAAAACCTAACCACAGATGAACAAAATAGGAATCCTTACAATTGTTATTATTATACATTTTAAGGGTAAATTCTAGAAAAATTGCAGCAAACTTACTTTCCAGATCAGGGGCATTTTTCCCTCCCAAACGATAAGGATGGCACAAAGTGGTTCTTTTTACATATTCAAGATTGCTGCCCCAAATAAAACGGAACATGACCCTTTTAATACTCAATAAACATAAGCGAGTTATAGGAAAAACTCTAGATAAATACAATAAAACACTCATTAGCTCACACTTTACTAATAAAATCTTGCCTGTAAAGGTAAGCTGACGAGATCTCCATCTATCTAATTTCCTAAAAGCCAAACCAGCTCTTTCATTCCAATTTTTAGATACCATATTATTACCAAAGTGAACACCTAAAATCTTCATTGTGTCCTCCTTAACCTTAAGACCATACCCAGTAATAGGTTCTTTCCAATTAATATACATTACTTCACTCTTGTCTGGATTAATTTTAGACGCTGCTGCAAGAGAAAACAAATTAGTATTATAGAAAACTTTGGCAATGGAAAAATTAGAACGGCAAAAAATTGATATATCATCCATATACAGACTCAGTTTAATCTGCTCCATGTTGTTACCCGGAGCAGGTACCCCTTTGATGTCTAAGTCTGATCTAATTAAATTGGCTAAAGGCTCCATTGCAAGAATAAATAATAAAGGAGAAACTGGACAGCCTTGTCTCACACCACTGCAAATGCAAATAGGATCAGTGAGAAAACCATTAACAAGGAACTTTCTAAAGGCTCCTTTATATAGAATTTTAACCCAATTACAGAGTATAGGACCTAAATTCATAGACTCCAAAACTCTAAATAGAAAAGAGTGACTTATCCTATCAAATGCCTTCTCCTGATCTAATGAAAGAATAGCCAATGAGATGTCCCTGTCCTTGCAATATGCTATAACATCTCTGATTAAGCAAAGGTTTTCTGATATTGATCTGCAGGGAACCCCACATGTTTGGTCAGGATGAATAAGCTGATGGATAATAGACCGTAACCTGAAAAAAAGACATTTAGAAAAGATCTTGTAGTCAACATTCAGTAAAGAAATTGGTCGATAATTCTTTACTTGGGCTTTGCTACCCTTATTTTTATAAATCAGAACAATAAGGCTTTCCTACATACTGGGACATAGGGATCCTCTCTCCAAAAGTTCATTGTATAACATTAAGAGATCGTCCTTTAACAGATCCCAAAAAATAGAATAAAATTCTGCGGTAAGACCATCAGCACCAGGACTTGTGTCTTTATTCATGGAAGCAATTGCAGATTTCAACTCATCTTCACACAGCAAAACCTCAAGACTGTCTCTCTGTTCAGAACTTAGAGTCTGAGTAATGTTATTGCAGAAGAAATCCACATGCTCCTGAGATATATCTCTTGCCCCATACAGGTCTTCATAATAAGACTGAACTACTTGTAAGATGTCCTGCTTCTTATCCACAGTAACACCATCAGATGTTTCGAGTTTATAAAGGAAAGACTGATGGGATTTAAGCTTTTGGAAAAAAAAAACTGGTGCACTTTTCCCCATCCTCAAAAGCTTTAACTCTACTTTGAAATATAATTCTTTGAGCAGCATCTTTTTCCATTTGCCCGATTTTGCTTTTATAGACTTCCAGCTCTGAAGCAACATCCCAGCCTTGTTTTTGCAGGTAATATAGAGACTGCAGTTTATTACTCCACCTGCACCTTGCTCTTCTTGCACTCTCTGCAATCCATTTACTCTGTCTTTGAAAGAAAAACTTTGTTCTGATTTTTACATCCTCCCACCAGTCAGATATGGAGTTATACAGATATTGCATCTCTCTCCACTGTTTATAAGCGCGCTTGTATCTCTCCAGTAAACATCTGCTCTTTAATAACTGATTATTTAATTTCCACACACCTCGCCCTCTGTTGGCAGTCTCAGGAATAACAAGCCCACATTGGAGAAGATGATGATCTGAGAACCAAACAGGAAAGATATCAGCAGATTGAAACACAAGGTTTTGAGCCGCCATCACAAAGTCTATTCTTGACTTAATTTTTGCAGTAGAGTTCTGCCAGGTAAAACCTTCCTCATCAGGGTGTAAACCACAGGTAAACATCCTTTAATTTCAAGTCATTCATTTAATCAGATAATACTCTGGAACTTTTGTCCAGCTTAGTTTGACTACCTTCAGACATTCTGTCCTTTACGTCATATATACAATTAAAGTCCCCAGCAATAATCACATTATCTTTATTTGTGGCATATAATTTTAACTGATGTAACAGTTCTGATCTTTCATGAACCTCAGGAGCTGCATAGATATTAATCAAGTGGAAATTACAGCCCCTAAACTCCACCTCAGCTGCCATAAGACGTCCAGGCACCAATTCATCCACCTTGAGAAGATTAAAATCATAACTCTTAAACAGAAAAGCCACCCCTGCAGCTTTATTCACATTAGACCCCGACCAACAGGAAGGACCCTGGGACCACAGGTCTTTATAATGGGAGTAGTTCTGGGAAAAGTCAATTCCACATTCTTGCAAAAAGATCACATCACACTTAGCAGCTTTAAAATCTTCCAATACTGCTACACACTTCACATGCTGTTTTATACTTCTAACATTGACTGTCTGGATAGTCAATGCCATTAATAGAAGTAACAGAAACTCCATTACTGATACTTAGTTAATCTTTCCTTTAACAGCCTTCCTGGAAACTTGAACAGGGGAACTACCTAGAGAGCTTAGTTCACTTTCCTCCTCCCTCTCTTTACGTTTGGGACTTTGCAAGTCAACCACCATGTCATGATCATCCTCTTCCTCCTCCTCCTCAGACAAAATGGCTTCTTTCTGTTTCACACCAGGTGACTCACATGCATCACTACTGCTTAAATCCCAAGCATACTCTACAGGAGTGACTGTACTTTCAGATGGTAATTCAGTATCACCCCATTCACCAGACATTACTTTGGATTGGCCAGAGCCTTCTAAAGCCTTATTTGTTTCTGTGCATAACTGTTCAGGTTGGATGGAACTCTCAATTACTTGCTTTACAACCTCCACATGGGCTGTACTGATGGATTCTACAGCAGGAACCATTTCAACAGCAGTAACCTCAGAAGGAAAAGCAGGCAAATTAACTCCAGCACTCTCAGCAGAAGTTTTCCCCACACTATCCTTCACAGACACAAGTTCAACCACACCTTCATATGTTCTATATTGAGTTTTATCACGTCTCTACACTAGCCAGGACACCTGGGGGCTTAGCGCTACTGTCTTGCTACTAAAGAGGTTTTGGTTTCGGCGGTCACACTCCTGCTGATCCATTTACCTCTTTGCAAGTTTGGCAATTTGAAGCATTTATTACAGCATATCTGCTTTTGTACCCTTACATTGTGGTGTTATCAAGGCTTATGTGACGCTTTTATATATTTTAAAATAAATTTGTATCCAAGTTTTGCCTAGTGTACTGTTTTCCCATCAGTATAAAGTGGGAGTGCGCATATCCTTGAGCTTAGTCGAAAGCTCCAACAAATGTGAGTAGTCATTTGTTATAAAACAACTACTTCCTCAAAGTGCCATTACAGATTCACACTATGTTGCAATTTTCTGTTTCCTTTTTCATGGGATCTCACTGAGGAATGCTAACAAGCTGAAAAACTCATCCAGAGGACACAGACATATCCTTGATTCAGAACTTTATTTGGTTTTCCTTTTATGATTTTTGTTATCACATTTATTTCACACACCTTCATTAGGCTTTGCCTTTTGCTTCATCTTATTGGCATAAGACTCCGGACAGTCCTTAAAGGGACAGTAAAGTCAAAACTAAACTTTCATGATTCAGATAGGGCATGCAATTTTAAACAACTTTCCTATTTACTTTTATCATCAAATTGCTTTGTTCCCTTGGTGGTATTTTTGAAAAGCTAAACCTAGCTAGGCTCAAACTGATTTCTAAACAGTTGAAAACCGCCTCCTAGCTCAGAGCATTTTGAAAGTTTTTCACAGTTAGACTGTGCTAGTTCACATTTGTCATATAGATAACATTGTGCTCACTCCCATGAAGTTATTTAGGAGTCTTCACTGATTGACTACACTGCATGTCTGTCAAAGGCACTTAGATAAGGAGGCTGTCTGCAAAGGCTTAGATACAAGGTAATCACAGATGTAAAAAGTATATTAATATAACTGTGTTGGTTATGCAAAAACAGGGAATGGGTAATTAAGGGATTTTCTATCTTTTTAAATAAGAAAATTTTTGATGTAGACTGTCCCTTTAAAGCTGTGCCCCCTGGTACTACACAGGTTACATATAAGTATCTCACGACAGTCTCCTTTTGTATGACCTTTGCTATTGCATTTGGTACACATTTCCACTTTACATTCTTTGGCAAAATGCCCACTTTCCCCACACTTTCTGCAGGTCTTCGGCTGACCAGCATAAAACACAACTCCATGAAACCTGCCAAAATGAATAGCATTAGGAATGTGGTATATTTCTCCTGTGGCATAATTTTCTCTCAAAGACACTCTAAATTTACGAATGCCATCTTTAATACCATCTGCATCTCTGCAAAGTTCTCCTTTTCCAAAAACAGTACAATGCTGCTGTAGCCAAAATTCTATATCCTTCATGACCACATACTCGTTATATATGGCCACATAAACTGTTTTAGAAGTTCTATTTGTCCGCTCCTTCATTCTTACATTGTCAAGTTTCTTTTCAGCAACAAGAACAGCATATCTTTTCACACACAATTCAAAAGCAGAGTAAGAAGCAAAAATTACCTGGTAGGACCTTCCAGGAACCACAGCAAAGATATACTCAATATCTACAGGAGAAAATCCCAACATCTTCTGTAACAAAACTCTGCTGAAAGTAATCAGATCCACTTCCTTATCCCCAAAAAGGGAAAATTCCACTGCATTCTTCCGTTGCATTTTAAGAATATAGAATGTCCAAGAGGCCCACAAAAAGAAGATAACCACGCAAAAACAGATCATCCACAGTCTCCATCAACAGGGAGAGCCACCTTAGTGATCATGGCTAAGACTCCCCTGCCAGGTAAGTATGAGGGGAAAGGGCGCCTGGCAGGGAGCCGCTGTGTGCGACAAAGCCTTTTGGCTGGGGGAGAGGAGGCAGGAGATCCTTTGTTGAAAGGCAGGGATGTAAGCTCAGGAGCATGGACTTGCCTGCAACACTAGATGGCAGCAGATGCTATACACTAGCAAGAGCACTAGGGGCCAGCACTATTTGCTGTCATGTAGCATTTCCGGCACGTGCACCCTACCTTCCTAGGTATCTCTTCAACAAAGAATAAGATGAGGAGCAAGCAAATTTGATATTAGATGTCAACTGTAAACTTCCTTTTTTCTTTTCTTGTTAAATTGCATTCTCCGCCTAAATAGAGAAAGAAAACGTGGGGTTTAACGTCCCTTGAAGCTTGGGCCCCAGTTTCAAGCTCTTTGGGAGTTGCGCCAAAGCAGGAGCGGCCACAGCATCCCCCGCCTGAAAGGCCTCAGGAAGCTGGGCAAAACGTTTGAAAAAAAAAGAACCAGCCTTTAAAAAAAAATAAAAAATTTTTTATATCTCTCAGGGGCGCCCCCAGCTCTCCGCGGAAAGCTGAGGAGCAAGAGACTTAGCCGGGGCATGCTCCTGACAGCAGCATCCTCATTTGCATAGCTCACACCCCTGCAAGTGCGGCCCTCTATGGGTGTGAGAGGAGAAGTACTCCTTTTCTGTCTTTTTCAGCACAGGTAAATATCAGGGGAGAGCGCGCACGCAGTCCCCCACTACCACAAATTGTGCAGTAAAGTTTCTCGCATGTGAGGAAATCGCAGAGGTCAGCGGGCCCGGAGTGCAATGAACCAGCCTCGCCCTGGGAGAGCCACCTTTTTTTTTTTTAGAAAAATATATTTATTTATAATTCAGACATTTACAATACGAAGTAAAAAAAACAATAATCTTGTCACTTACAATTATAACAAAAAAAACAATGTGTCAGAAAAGCAAATATTAGTACAAGAAAATCAAATACATAATATTACTAAATAAAAAACAAACAAAAAAAAAAAAAAAAAAAAAAAAACATTCTTACATTATTTTTGCATAATATAAGTTATATATACCCCTGGCTTTCTGTAATATCTCTTTACTAGAGAAATAAACATTATCATTATTAAGTTTCATTCTAGCTTGTAACATAGCATCCTTTATACAAGCTGTAATTTGCCAGAAAAGCAACCACTGGGATTTGGGCAATTGCTGATCATTTAACCCAAACAAAATCATCCTATAGGAGAAATGGTTAACCCCCACTGTTTGCAACCACTGCACACTGGCTCTCCACACCCTCTGAGCAAAATAACATTCCCAAAGAGTGTGAAAAGAAGTCTCTTCCTTATTGCAATTGGGCCTAACACATTTATCATTACGACCTATATTCCTCTGGTACAAAAGCTTCCTTAAGGGCAAAACGTTGTAAATTGATTTCCACAGTAAATCCTTATGGCTATTCCTTAAAACTGA
The DNA here is from genome assembly GCF_027579735.1 of Bombina bombina. Classification (NCBI taxonomy): domain Eukaryota; kingdom Metazoa; phylum Chordata; class Amphibia; order Anura; family Bombinatoridae; genus Bombina; species Bombina bombina. Next base: position 366,978,361 of record NC_069505.1, on the reverse strand, counting down.
GTGGTTAACAATTTTCCATTAAGTTGTTAAATCTTCTACTTCAAGATTCACTGGTTTAACCATAACAAAATTACTGAATTTATGCTCAATACTTTTCCTTTGTAAACTATCAAAAGGCAAAGAATAAATATCACTTTTAGTAACCCAAACTTTGAATTTTGAAAACCACCAAGGCAAAGTTTCTGCATGAGGCCTAGCGTTATCATATTTCAACTGCCATCTTCTGGAAATAAAAAAACCTAACCACAGGTGAACAAAATAGGAATCCTTACAATTGTTATTATTATACATTTTAAGGGTAAATTCTAGAAAAATTGCAGCAAACTTACTTTCCAGATCAGGGGCATTTTTCCCTCCCAAACGATAAGGATGGCACAAAGTGGTTCTTTTTACATATTCAAGATTGCTGCCCCAAATAAAACGGAACATGACCCTTTTAATACTCAATAAACATAAGCGAGTTATAGGAAAAATTCTAGATAAATACAATAAAACACTCATTAGCTCACACTTTACTAATAAAATCTTGCCTGTAAAGGTAAGCTGACGAGATCTCCATCTATCTAATTTCCTAAAAGCCAAACCAGCTCTTTCATTCCAATTTTTAGATACCATATTATTACCAAAGTGAACACCTAAAATCTTCATTGTGTCCTCCTTAACCTTAAGACCATACCCAGTAATAGGTTCTTTCCAATTAATATACATTAATTCACTCTTGTCTGGATTAATTTTAGATGCTGCTGCAAGAGAAAACAAATTAGTATTATAGAAAACTTTGGCAATAGAAAAATTAGAACGGCAAAAAATTGATATATCATCCATATACAGACTCAGTTTAATCTGCTCCATGTTGTTACCCGGAGCAGGTACCCCTTTGATGTCTAAGTCTGATCTAATTAAATTGGCTAAAGGCTCCATTGCAAGAATAAATAATAAAGGAGAAACTGGACAGCCTTGTCTCACACCACTGCAAATGCAAATAGGATCAGTGAGAAAACCATTAACAAGGAACTTTCTAAAGGCTCCTTTATATAGAATTTTAACCCAATTACAGAGTATAGGACCTAAATTCATAGACTCCAAAACTCTAAACAGAAAAGAGTGACTTATCCTATCAAATGCCTTCTCCTGATCTAACGAAAGAATAGCCAATGAGATGTCCCTGTCCTTGCAATATGCTATAACATCTCTGATTAAGCAAAGGTTTTCTGATATTGATCTGCAGGGAACCCCACATGTTTGGTCAGGATGAATAAGCTGATGGATAATAGACCGTAACCTGAAAAAAAGACATTTAGAAAAGATCTTGTAGTCAACATTCAGTAAAGAAATTGGTCGATAATTCTTTACTTGGGCTTTGCTACCCTTATTTTTATAAATCAGAACAATAAGGCTTTCCTACATACTGGGACATAGGGATCCTCTCTCCAAAAGTTCATTGTATAACATTAAGAGATCGTCCTTTAACAGATCCCAAAAAATAGAATAAAATTCTGTGGTAAGACCATCAGCACCAGGACTTGTGTCTTTATTCATGGAAGCAATTGCAGATTTCAACTCATCTTCACACAGCAAAACCTCAAGACTGTCTCTCTGTTCAGAACTTAGAGTCTGAGTAATGTTATTGCAGAAGAAATCCACATGCTCCTGAGATATATCTCTTGCCCCATACAGGTCTTCATAATAAGACTGAACTACTTGTAAGATGTCCTGCTTCTTATCCACAGTAACACCATCAGATGTTTCGAGCTTATAAAGGAAAGACTGATGGGATTTAAGCTTTTGGAGAAAAAAAACTGGTGCACTTTTCCCCATCCTCAAAAGCTTTAACTCTACTTTGAAATATAATTCTTTGAGCAGCATCTTTTTCCATTTGCCCGATTTTGCTTTTATAGACTTCCAGCTCTGAAGCAACATCCCAGCCTTTTTTTTGCAGGTAATATAGAGACTGCAGTTTATTACTCCACCTGCACCTTGCTCTTCTTGCACTCTCTGCAATCCATTTACTCTGTCTTTGAAAGAAAAAATTTGTTCTGATTTTTACATCCTCCCACCAGTCAGATATGGAGTTATACAGATATTGCATCTCTCTCCACTGTTTATAAGCGCGCTTATATCTCTCCAGTAAACATCTGCTTTTTAATAACTGATTATTTAATTTCCACACACCTCGCCCTCTGTTGGCAGTCTCAGGAATAACAAGCCCACATTGGAGAAGATGATGATCTGAGAACCAAACAGGAAAGATATCAGCAGATTGAAACACAAGGTTTTGAGCCACCATCACAAAGTTTATTCTTGACTTAATTTTTGCAGTAGAGTTCTGCCAGGTAAAACCTTCCTCATCAGGGTGTAAACCACGGTAAACATCCTTTAATTTCAAATCATTCATTAAATCAGATAATACTCTGGAACTTTTGTCCAGCTTAGTTTGACTACCTTCAGACATTCTGTCCTTTACGTCATATATACAATTAAAGTCCCCAGCAATAAACACATTATCTTTATTTGTGGCATATAATTTTAACTGATGTAACAGTTCTGATCTTTCATGAACCTCAGGAGCTGCATAGATATTAATCAAGTGGAAATTACAGCCCCTAAACTCCACCTCAGCTGCCATAAGACGTCCAGGCACCAATTCATCCACCTTGAGAAGATTAAAATCATAACTCTTAAACAGAAAAGCCACCCCTGCAGCTTTATTCACATTAGACCCCGACCAACAGGAAGGACCCTGGGACCACAGGTCTTTATAATGGGAGTAGTTCTGGGAAAAGTCAATTCCACATTCTTGCAAAAAGATCACATCACACTTAGCAGCTTTAAAATCTTCCAATACTGCTACACACTTCACATGCTGTTTTATACTTCTAACATTGACTGTCTGGATAGTCAATGCCATTACTAGAAGTAACAGAAACTCCATTACTGATACTTAGTTATTCTTTCCTTTAACAGCCTTCCTGGAAACTTGAACAGGGGAACTACCTAGAGAGCTTAGTTCACTTTCCTCCTCCCTCTCTTTACGTTTGGGACTTTGCAAGTCAACCACCATGTCATGATCATCCTCTTCCTCCTCAGACAAAATGGCTTCTTTCTGTTTCACACCAGATGACTCACATGCATCACTACTGCTTAAATCCCAAGCATACTCTGCAGGAGTGACTGTACTTTCAGATGGTAATTCAGTATCACCCCATTCACCAGACATTACTTTGGATTGGCCAGAGCCTTCTAAAGCCTTATTTGTTTCTGTGCATAACTGTTCAGGTTGGATGGAACTCTCAATTACTTGCTTTACAACCTCCACATGGGCTGTACTGATGGATTCTACAGCAGGAACCATTTCAACAGCAGTAACCTCAGAAGGAAAAGCAGGCAAATTAACTCCAGCACTCTCAGCAGAAGTTTTCCCCACACTATCCTTCACAGACACAAGTTCAACCACACCTTCATATGTTCTATATTGAGTTTTATCACGTCTCTACACTAGCCAGGACACCTGGGGGCTTAGCGCTACTGTCTTGCTACTAAAGAGGTTTTGGTTTCGGCGGTCACACTCCTGCTGATCCATTTACCTCTTTGCAAGTTTGGCGATTTGAAGCATTTATTACAGCATATCTGCTTTTGTACCCTTACATTGTGGTGTTATCAAGGCTTATGTGACGCTTTTATATATTTTAAAATAAATTTGTATCCAAGTTTTGCCTAGTGTACTGTTTTCCCATCAGTATAAAGTGGGAGTGCGCATACCCTTGAGCTTAGTCGAAAGCTCCAACAAATGTGAGTAGTCATTTGTTATAAAACAACTACTTCCTCAAAGTGCCATTACAGATTCACACTATGTTGCAATTTTCTGTTTCCTTTTTCATGGGATCTCACTGAGGAATGCTAACAAGCTGAAAAACTCATCCAGAGGACACAGACATATCCTTGATTCAGAACTTTATTTGGTTTTCCTTTTATGATTTTTGTTATCACATTTATTTCACACACCTTCATTAGGCTTTGCCTTTTGCTTCATCTTATTGGCATAAGACTCCGGACAGTCCTTAAAGGGACAGTAAAGTCAAAACTAAACTTTCATGATTCAGATAGGGCATGCAATTTTAAACAACTTTCCTATTTACTTTTATCATCAAATTGCTTTGTTCCCTTGGTGGTATTTTTGAAAAGCTAAACCTAGCTAGGCTCAAACTGATTTCTAAACAGTTGAAAACCGCCTCCTAGCTCAGAGCATTTTGAAAGTTTTTCACAGTTAGACTGTGCTAGTTCACATTTGTCATATAGATAACATTGTGCTCACTCCCATGAAGTTATTTAGGAGTCTTCACTGATTGACTACACTGCATGTCTGTCAAAGGCACTTAGATAAGGAGGCTGTCTGCAAAGGCTTAGATACAAGGTAATCACAGATGTAAAAAGTATATTAATATAACTGTGTTGGTTATGCAAAAACAGGGAATGGGTAATTAAGGGATTTTCTATCTTTTTAAATAAGAAAATTTTTGATGTAGACTGTCCCTTTAAAGCTGTGCCCCCTGGTACTACACAGGTTACATATAAGTATCTCACGACAGTCTCCTTTTGTATGACCTTTGCTATTGCATTTGGTACACATTTCCACTTTACATTCTTTGGCAAAATGCCCACTTTCCCCACACTTTCTGCAGGTCTTGGGCTGACCAGCATAAAACACAACTCCATGAAACCTGCCAAAATGAATAGCATTAGGAATGTGGTATATTTCTCCTGTGGCATAATTTTCTCTCAAAGACACTCTAAATTTACGAATGCCATCTTTAATACCATCTGCATCTCTGCAAAGTTCTCCTTTTCCAAAAACAGTACAATGCTGCTGTAGCCAAAATTCTATATCCTTCATGACCACATACTCGTTATATATGGCCACATAAACTGTTTTAGAAGTTCTATTTGTCAGCTCCTTCATTCTTACATTGTCAAGTTTCTTTTCAGCAACAAGAACAGCATATCTTTTCACACACAATTCAAAAGCAGAGTAAGAAGCAAAAATTACCTGGTAGGACCTTCCAGGAACCACAGCAAAGATATACTCAATATCTACAGGAGAAAATCCCAACATCTTCTGTAACAAAACTCTGCTGAAAGTAATCCGATCCACTTCCTTATCCCCAAAAAGGGAAAATTCCACTGCATTCTTCCGTTGCATTTTGAGAATATAGAATGTCCAAGAGGCCCACAAAAAGAAGATAACCACGCAAAAACAGATCATCCACAGTCTCCATCAACAGGGAGAGCCACCTTAGTGATCATGGCTAAGACTCCCCTGCCAGGTAAGTATGAGGGGAAAGGGCGCCTGGCAGGGAGCCGCTGTGTGCGACAAAGCCTTTTGGCTGGGGGAGAGGAGGCAGGAGATCCTTTGTTGAAAGGCAGGGATGTAAGCTCAGGAGCATGGACTTGCCTGCAACACTAGATGGCAGCAGATGCTATACACTAGCAAGAGCACTAGGGGCCAGCACTATTTGCTGTCATGTAGCATTTCCGGCACGTGCACCCTACCTTCCTAGGTATCTCTTCAACAAAGAATAAGATGAGGAGCAAGCAAATTTGATATTAGATGTCAACTGTAAACTTCCTTTTTTCTTTTCTTGTTAAATTGCATTCTCCGCCTAAATAGAGAAAGAAAACGTGGGGTTTAACGTCCCTTGAAGCTTGGGCCCCAGTTTCAAGCTCTTTGGGAGTTGCGCCAAAGCAGGAGCGGCCACAGCATCCCCCGCCTGAAAGGCCTCAGGAAGCTGGGCAAAACGTTTGAAAAAAAAAGAACCAGCCTTTAAAAAAAAATAAAAAATTTTTTATATCTCTCAGGGGCGCCCCCAGCTCTCCGCGGAAAGCTGAGGAGCAAGAGACTTAGCCGGGGCATGCTCCTGACAGCAGCATCCTCATTTGCATAGCTCACACCCCTGCAAGTGCGGCCCTCTATGGGTGTGAGAGGAGAAGTACTCCTTTTCTGTCTTTTTCAGCACAGGTAAATATCAGGGGAGAGCGCGCACGCAGTCCCCCACTACCACAAATTGTGCAGTAAAGTTTCTCGCATGTGAGGAAATCGCAGAGGTCAGCGGGCCCGGAGTGCAATGAACCAGCCTCGCCCTGGGAGAGCCACCTTTTTTTTTTTTAGAAAAATATATTTATTTATAATTCAGACATTTACAATACGAAGTAAAAAAAACAATAATCTTGTCACTTACAATTATAACAAAAAAAACAATGTGTCAGAAAAGCAAATATTAGTACAAGAAAATCAAATACATAATATTACTAAATAAAAAAAAAAAAAAAAAAAAAAAAAAAAAAAAAAAAACATTCTTACATTATTTTTGCATAATATAAGTTATATATACCCCTGGCTTTCTGTAATATCTCTTTACTAGAGAAATAAACATTATCATTATTAAGTTTCATTCTAGCTTGTAACATAGCATCCTTTATACAAGCTGTAATTTGCCAGAAAAGCAACCACTGGGATTTGGGCAATTGCTGATCATTTAACCCAAACAAAATCATCCTATAGGAGAAATGGTTAACCCCCACTGTTTGCAACCACTGCACACTGGCTCTCCACACCCTCTGAGCAAAATAACATTCCCAAAGAGTGTGAAAAGAAGTCTCTTCCTTATTGCAATTGGGCCTAACACATTTATCATTACGACCTATATTCCTCTGGTACAAAAGCTTCCTTAAGGGCAAAACGTTGTAAATTGATTTCCACAGTAAATCCTTATGGCTATTCCTTAAAACTGAGTGGTTAACAATTTTCCATTAAGTTGTTAAATCTTCTACTTCAAGATTCACTGGTTTAACCATAACAAAATTACTGAATTTATGCTCAATACTTTTCCTTTGTAAACTATCAAAAGGCAAAGAATAAATATCACTTTTAGTAACCCAAACTTTGAATTTTGAAAACCACCAAGGCAAAGTTTCTGCATGAGGCCTAGCGTTATCATATTTCAACTGCCATCTTCTGGAAATAAAAAAACCTAACCACAGGTGAACAAAATAGGAATCCTTACAATTGTTATTATTATACATTTTAAGGGTAAATTCTAGAAAAATTGCAGCAAACTTACTTTCCAGATCAGGGGCATTTTTCCCTCCCAAACGATAAGGATGGCACAAAGTGGTTCTTTTTACATATTCAAGATTGCTGCCCCAAATAAAACGGAACATGACCCTTTTAATACTCAATAAACATAAGCGAGTTATAGGAAAAATTCTAGATAAATACAATAAAACACTCATTAGCTCACACTTTACTAATAAAATCTTGCCTGTAAAGGTAAGCTGACGAGATCTCCATCTATCTAATTTCCTAAAAGCCAAACCAGCTCTTTCATTCCAATTTTTAGATACCATATTATTACCAAAGTGAACACCTAAAATCTTCATTGTGTCCTCCTTAACCTTAAGACCATACCCAGTAATAGGTTCTTTCCAATTAATATACATTAATTCACTCTTGTCTGGATTAATTTTAGATGCTGCTGCAAGAGAAAACAAATTAGTATTATAGAAAACTTTGGCAATAGAAAAATTAGAACGGCAAAAAATTGATATATCATCCATATACAGACTCAGTTTAATCTGCTCCATGTTGTTACCCGGAGCAGGTACCCCTTTGATGTCTAAGTCTGATCTAATTAAATTGGCTAAAGGCTCCATTGCAAGAATAAATAATAAAGGAGAAACTGGACAGCCTTGTCTCACACCACTGCAAATGCAAATAGGATCAGTGAGAAAACCATTAACAAGGAACTTTCTAAAGGCTCCTTTATATAGAATTTTAACCCAATTACAGAGTATAGGACCTAAATTCATAGACTCCAAAACTCTAAACAGAAAAGAGTGACTTATCCTATCAAATGCCTTCTCCTGATCTAACGAAAGAATAGCCAATGAGATGTCCCTGTCCTTGCAATATGCTATAACATCTCTGATTAAGCAAAGGTTTTCTGATATTGATCTGCAGGGAACCCCACATGTTTGGTCAGGATGAATAAGCTGATGGATAATAGACCGTAACCTGAAAAAAAGACATTTAGAAAAGATCTTGTAGTCAACATTCAGTAAAGAAATTGGTCGATAATTCTTTACTTGGGCTTTGCTACCCTTATTTTTATAAATCAGAACAATAAGGCTTTCCTACATACTGGGACATAGGGATCCTCTCTCCAAAAGTTCATTGTATAACATTAAGAGATCGTCCTTTAACAGATCCCAAAAAATAGAATAAAATTCTGTGGTAAGACCATCAGCACCAGGACTTGTGTCTTTATTCATGGAAGCAATTGCAGATTTCAACTCATCTTCACACAGCAAAACCTCAAGACTGTCTCTCTGTTCAGAACTTAGAGTCTGAGTAATGTTATTGCAGAAGAAATCCACATGCTCCTGAGATATATCTCTTGCCCCATACAGGTCTTCATAATAAGACTGAACTACTTGTAAGATGTCCTGCTTCTTATCCACAGTAACACCATCAGATGTTTCGAGCTTATAAAGGAAAGACTGATGGGATTTAAGCTTTTGGAGAAAAAAAACTGGTGCACTTTTCCCCATCCTCAAAAGCTTTAACTCTACTTTGAAATATAATTCTTTGAGCAGCATCTTTTTCCATTTGCCCGATTTTGCTTTTATAGACTTCCAGCTCTGAAGCAACATCCCAGCCTTTTTTTTGCAGGTAATATAGAGACTGCAGTTTATTACTCCACCTGCACCTTGCTCTTCTTGCACTCTCTGCAATCCATTTACTCTGTCTTTGAAAGAAAAAATTTGTTCTGATTTTTACATCCTCCCACCAGTCAGATATGGAGTTATACAGATATTGCATCTCTCTCCACTGTTTATAAGCGCGCTTATATCTCTCCAGTAAACATCTGCTTTTTAATAACTGATTATTTAATTTCCACACACCTCGCCCTCTGTTGGCAGTCTCAGGAATAACAAGCCCACATTGGAGAAGATGATGATCTGAGAACCAAACAGGAAAGATATCAGCAGATTGAAACACAAGGTTTTGAGCCACCATCACAAAGTTTATTCTTGACTTAATTTTTGCAGTAGAGTTCTGCCAGGTAAAACCTTCCTCATCAGGGTGTAAACCACGGTAAACATCCTTTAATTTCAAATCATTCATTAAATCAGATAATACTCTGGAACTTTTGTCCAGCTTAGTTTGACTACCTTCAGACATTCTGTCCTTTACGTCATATATACAATTAAAGTCCCCAGCAATAAACACATTATCTTTATTTGTGGCATATAATTTTAACTGATGTAACAGTTCTGATCTTTCATGAACCTCAGGAGCTGCATAGATATTAATCAAGTGGAAATTACAGCCCCTAAACTCCACCTCAGCTGCCATAAGACGTCCAGGCACCAATTCATCCACCTTGAGAAGATTAAAATCATAACTCTTAAACAGAAAAGCCACCCCTGCAGCTTTATTCACATTAGACCCCGACCAACAGGAAGGACCCTGGGACCACAGGTCTTTATAATGGGAGTAGTTCTGGGAAAAGTCAATTCCACATTCTTGCAAAAAGATCACATCACACTTAGCAGCTTTAAAATCTTCCAATACTGCTACACACTTCACATGCTGTTTTATACTTCTAACATTGACTGTCTGGATAGTCAATGCCATTACTAGAAGTAACAGAAACTCCATTACTGATACTTAGTTATTCTTTCCTTTAACAGCCTTCCTGGAAACTTGAACAGGGGAACTACCTAGAGAGCTTAGTTCACTTTCCTCCTCCCTCTCTTTACGTTTGGGACTTTGCAAGTCAACCACCATGTCATGATCATCCTCTTCCTCCTCAGACAAAATGGCTTCTTTCTGTTTCACACCAGATGACTCACATGCATCACTACTGCTTAAATCCCAAGCATACTCTGCAGGAGTGACTGTACTTTCAGATGGTAATTCAGTATCACCCCATTCACCAGACATTACTTTGGATTGGCCAGAGCCTTCTAAAGCCTTATTTGTTTCTGTGCATAACTGTTCAGGTTGGATGGAACTCTCAATTACTTGCTTTACAACCTCCACATGGGCTGTACTGATGGATTCTACAGCAGGAACCATTTCAACAGCAGTAACCTCAGAAGGAAAAGCAGGCAAATTAACTCCAGCACTCTCAGCAGAAGTTTTCCCCACACTATCCTTCACAGACACAAGTTCAACCACACCTTCATATGTTCTATATTGAGTTTTATCACGTCTCTACACTAGCCAGGACACCTGGGGGCTTAGCGCTACTGTCTTGCTACTAAAGAGGTTTTGGTTTCGGCGGTCACACTCCTGCTGATCCATTTACCTCTTTGCAAGTTTGGCGATTTGAAGCATTTATTACAGCATATCTGCTTTTGTACCCTTACATTGTGGTGTTATCAAGGCTTATGTGACGCTTTTATATATTTTAAAATAAATTTGTATCCAAGTTTTGCCTAGTGTACTGTTTTCCCATCAGTATAAAGTGGGAGTGCGCATACCCTTGAGCTTAGTCGAAAGCTCCAACAAATGTGAGTAGTCATTTGTTATAAAACAACTACTTCCTCAAAGTGCCATTACAGATTCACACTATGTTGCAATTTTCTGTTTCCTTTTTCATGGGATCTCACTGAGGAATGCTAACAAGCTGAAAAACTCATCCAGAGGACACAGACATATCCTTGATTCAGAACTTTATTTGGTTTTCCTTTTATGATTTTTGTTATCACATTTATTTCACACACCTTCATTAGGCTTTGCCTTTTGCTTCATCTTATTGGCATAAGACTCCGGACAGTCCTTAAAGGGACAGTAAAGTCAAAACTAAACTTTCATGATTCAGATAGGGCATGCAATTTTAAACAACTTTCCTATTTACTTTTATCATCAAATTGCTTTGTTCCCTTGGTGGTATTTTTGAAAAGCTAAACCTAGCTAGGCTCAAACTGATTTCTAAACAGTTGAAAACCGCCTCCTAGCTCAGAGCATTTTGAAAGTTTTTCACAGTTAGACTGTGCTAGTTCACATTTGTCATATAGATAACATTGTGCTCACTCCCATGAAGTTATTTAGGAGTCTTCACTGATTGACTACACTGCATGTCTGTCAAAGGCACTTAGATAAGGAGGCTGTCTGCAAAGGCTTAGATACAAGGTAATCACAGATGTAAAAAGTATATTAATATAACTGTGTTGGTTATGCAAAAACAGGGAATGGGTAATTAAGGGATTTTCTATCTTTTTAAATAAGAAAATTTTTGATGTAGACTGTCCCTTTAAAGCTGTGCCCCCTGGTACTACACAGGTTACATATAAGTATCTCACGACAGTCTCCTTTTGTATGACCTTTGCTATTGCATTTGGTACACATTTCCACTTTACATTCTTTGGCAAAATGCCCACTTTCCCCACACTTTCTGCAGGTCTTGGGCTGACCAGCATAAAACACAACTCCATGAAACCTGCCAAAATGAATAGCATTAGGAATGTGGTATATTTCTCCTGTGGCATAATTTTCTCTCAAAGACACTCTAAATTTACGAATGCCATCTTTAATACCATCTGCATCTCTGCAAAGTTCTCCTTTTCCAAAAACAGTACAATGCTGCTGTAGCCAAAATTCTATATCCTTCATGACCACATACTCGTTATATATGGCCACATAAACTGTTTTAGAAGTTCTATTTGTCAGCTCCTTCATTCTTACATTGTCAAGTTTCTTTTCAGCAACAAGAACAGCATATCTTTTCACACACAATTCAAAAGCAGAGTAAGAAGCAAAAATTACCTGGTAGGACCTTCCAGGAACCACAGCAAAGATATACTCAATATCTACAGGAGAAAATCCCAACATCTTCTGTAACAAAACTCTGCTGAAAGTAATCCGATCCACTTCCTTATCCCCAAAAAGGGAAAATTCCACTGCATTCTTCCGTTGCATTTTAAGAATATAGAATGTCCAAGAGGCCCACAAAAAGAAGATAACCACGCAAAAACAGATCATCCACAGTCTCCATCAACAGGGAGAGCCACCTTAGTGATCATGGCTAAGACTCCCCTGCCAGGTAAGTATGAGGGGAAAGGGCGCCTGGCAGGGAGCCGCTGTGTGCGACAAAGCCTTTTGGCTGGGGGAGAGGAAGCAGGAGATCCTTTGTTGAAAGGCAGGGATGTAAGCTCAGGAGCGTGGACTTGCCTGCAACACTAGACGGCAGCAGTTTGGCAACGATGCTATACACTAGCAAGAGCACTAGGGGCCAGCACTATTTGCTGTCATGTAGCATTTCTGGCACGTGCACCCTACCTTCCTAGGTATCTCTTCAACAAAGAATAAGATGAGGAGCAAGCAAATTTGATATTAGATGTCAACTGTAAACTTCCTTTTTTCTTTTCTTGTTAAATTGCATTCTCCGCCTAAATAGAGAAAGAAAACGTGGGGTTTAACGTCCCTTGAAGCTTGGGCCCCAGTTTCAAGCTCTTTGGGAGTTGCGCCAAAGCAGGAGCGGCCACAGCATCCCCCGCCTGAAAGGCCTCAGGAAGCTGGGCAAAACGTTTGAAAAAAAAAGAACCAGCCTTTAAAAAAAAATAAAAAATTTTTTATATCTCTCAGGGGCGCCCCCAGCTCTCCGCGGAAAGCTGAGGAGCAAGAGACTTAGCCGGGGCATGCTCCTGACAGCAGCATCCTCATTTGCATAGCTCACACCCCTGCAAGTGCTGCCCTCTATGGGTGTGAGAGGAGAAGTACTCCTTTTCTGTCTTTTTCAGCACAGGTAAATATCAGGGGAGAGCGCGCACGCAGTCCCCCACTACCACAAATTGTGCAGTCGAGTTTCCCGCATGTGGGGAAATCGCAGAGGTCAGCGGGCCCGGAGTGCAATGAACCAGCCTCGCCCTGGGAGAGCCACCTTTTTTTTTTTTTTAGAAAAATATATTTATTTATAATTCAGACATTTACAATACGAAATCAAAAAACAATAATCTTGTCACTTACAATTATAACAAAAAAACAATGTGTCAGAAAAGCAAATATTAGTACAAGAAAATCAAAAACATAATATTACTAAATAAAAAACAAACAAAAAAAAACCAATTCTTACATTATTTTTGCATAATACAAGTTATATATACCCCTGGCTTTCTGTAATATCTCTTTACTAGAGAAATAAACATTATCATTATTAAGTTTCATTCTAGCTTGTAACATAGCATCCTTTATACAAGCTGTAATTTGCCAGAAAAGCAACCACTGGGATTTGGGCAATTGCTGATCATTTAACCCAAACAAAATCATCCTATAGGAGAAATGGTTAACCCCCACTGTTTGCAACCACTGCACACTGGCTCTCCACACCCTCTGAGCAAAATAACATTCCCAAAGAGTGTGAAAAGAAGTCTCTTCCTTATTGCAATTGGGCCTAACACATTTATCATTACGACCTATATTCCTCTGGTACAAAAGCTTCCTTAAGGGCAAAACGTTGTAAATTGATTTCCACAGTAAATCCTTATGGCTATTCCTTAAAACTGAGTGGTTAACAATTTTCCATAAAGTTGTTAAATCTTCTACTTCAAGATTCACTGGTTTAACCATAACAAAATTACTGAATTTATGCTCAATACTTTTCCTTTGTAAACTATCAAAAGGCAAAGAATAAATATCACTTTTAGTAACCCAAACTTTGAATTTTGAAAACCACCAAGGCAAAGTTTCTGCATGAGGCCTAGCGTTATCATATTTCAACTGCCATCTTCTGGAAATAAAAAAACCTAACCACAGATGAACAAAATAGGAATCCTTACAATTGTTATTATTATACATTTTAAGGGTAAATTCTAGAAAAATTGCAGCAAACTTACTTTCCAGATCAGGGGCATTTTTCCCTCCCAAACGATAAGGATGGCACAAAGTGGTTCTTTTTACATATTCAAGATTGCTGCCCCAAATAAAACGGAACATGACCCTTTTAATACTCAATAAACATAAGCGAGTTATAGGAAAAACTCTAGCTAAATACAATAAAACACTCATTAGCTCACACTTTACTAATAAAATCTTGCCTGTAAAGGTAAGCTGACGAGATCTCCATCTATCTAATTTCCTAAAAGCCAAACCAGCTCTTTCATTCCAATTTTTAGATACCATATTATTACCAAAGTGAACACCTAAAATCTTCATTGTGTCCTCCTTAACCTTAAGACCATACCCAGTAATAGGTTCTTTCCAATTAATATACATTACTTCACTCTTGTCTGGATTCATTTTAGATGCTGCTGCAAGAGAAAACAAATTAGTATTATAGAAAACTTTAGCAATAGAAAAATTAGAACAGCAAAAAATTGATATATCATCCATATACAGACTCAGTTTAATCTGCTCCATGTTGTTACCCGGAGCAGGTACCCCTTTGATGTCTAAGTCTGATCTAATTAAATTGGCTAAAGGCTCCATTGCAAGAATAAATAATAAAGGAGAAACTGGACAGCCTTGTCTCACACCACTGCAAATGTAAATAGGATCAGTGAGAAAACCATTAACAAGGACCTTGCTAAAGGCCCCTTTATATAGAATTTTAACCCAATTACAGAGTATAGGACCTAAATTCATAGACTCCAAAACTCTAAACAGAAAAGAGTGACTTATCCTATCAAATGCCTTCTCCTGATCTAATGAAAGAATAGCCAATGAGATGTCCCTATCCTTGCAATATGCTATAACATCTCTGATTAAGCAAAGGTTTTCTGATATTGATCTGCAGGGAACCCCACATGTCTGGTCAGGATGAATAAGCAGATGGATAATAGACCGTAACCTGAAAAAAAGACATTTAGAAAAGATCTTGTAGTCAACATTCAGTAAAGAAATTGGACGATAATTCTTTACTTGGGCTTTGCTACCCTTATTTTTATAAATCAGAACAATAAGGCTTTCCTTCATACTGGGACATAGGGATCCTCTCTCCAAAAGTTCATTGTATAACATTAAGAGATCGTCCTTTAACAGATCCCAAAAAATAGAATAAAATTCTGCGGTAAGACCATCAGCACCAGGACTTGTGTCTTTATTCATGGAAGCAATTGCAGATTTCAACTCATCTTCACACAGCAAAACCTCAAGACTGTCTCTCTGTTCAGAACTTAGAGTCTGAGTAATGTTATTGCAGAAGAAATCCACATGCTCCTGAGATATATCTCTTGCCCCATACAGGTCTTCATAATAAGACTGAACTACTTGTAAGATGTCCTGCTTCTTATCCACAGTAACACCATCAGATGTTTCGAGTTTATAAAGGAAAGACTGATGGGATTTAAGCTTTTGGAAAAAAAAACTGGTGCACTTTTCCCCATCCTCAAAAGCTTTAACTCTACTTTGAAATATAATTCTTTGAGCAGCATCTTTTTCCATTTGCCCGATTTTGCTTTTATAGACTTCCAGCTCTGAAGCAACATCCCAGCCTTGTTTTTGCAGGTAATATAGAGACTGCAGTTTATTACTCCACCTGCACCTTGCTCTTCTTGCACTCTCTGCAATCCATTTACTCTGTCTTTGAAAGAAAAACTTTGTTCTGATTTTTACATCCTCCCACCAGTCAGATATGGAGTTATACAGATATTGCATCTCTCTCCACTGTTTATAAGCATGCTTGTATCTCTCCAGTAAACATCTTCTCTTTAATAACTGATTATTTAATTTCCACACACCTCGCCCTCTGTTGGCAGTCTCAGGAATAACAAGCCCACATTGGAGAAGATGATGATCTGAGAACCAAACAGGAAAGATATCAGCAGATTGAAACACAAGGTTTTGAGCCGCCATCACAAAGTCTATTCTTGACTTAATTTTTGCAGTAGAGTTCTGCCAGGTAAAACCTTCCTCATCAGGGTGTAAACCACGGTAAACATCCTTTAATTTCAAGTCATTCATTAAATCAGATAATACTCTGGAACTTTTGTCAAGCTTAGTTTGACTACCTTCAGACATTCTGTCCTTTACGTCATATATACAATTAAAGTCCCCAGCAATAATCACATTATCTTTATTTGTGGCATATAATTTTAACTGATGTAACAGTTCTGATCTTTCATGAACCTCAGGAGCTGCATAGATATTAATCAAGTGGAAATTACAGCCCCTAAACTCCACCTCAGCTGCCATAAGACGTCCAGGCACCAATTCATCCACCTTGAGAAGATTAAAATCATAACTCTTAAACAGAAAAGCCACCCCTGCAGCTTTATTCACATTAGACCCCGACCAACAGGAAGGACCCTGGGACCACAGGTCTTTATAATGGGAGTAGTTCTGGGAAAAGTCAATTCCACATTCTTGCAAAAAGATCACATCACACTTAGCAGCTTTAAAATCTTCCAATACTGCTACACACTTCACATGCTGTTTTATACTTCTAACATTGACTGTCTGGATAGTCAATGCCATTAATAGAAGTAACAGAAACTCCATTACTGATACTTAGTTAATCTTTCCTTTAACAGCCTTCCTGGAAACTTGAACAGGGGAACTACCTAGAGAGCTTAGTTCACTTTCCTCCTCCCTCTCTTTACGTTTGGGACTTTGCAAGTCAACCACCATGTCATGATCATCCTCTTCCTCCTCCTCCTCAGACAAAATGGCTTCTTTCTGTTTCACACCAGGTGACTCACATGCATCACTACTGCTTAAATCCCAAACATACTCTACAGGAGTGACGGTACTTTCAGATGGTAATTCAGTATCACCCCATTCACCAGACATTACTTTGGATTGACCAGAGCCTTCTAAAGCCTTATTTGTTTCTGTGCATAACTGTTCAGGTTGGATGGAACTCTCAATTACTTGCTTTACAACCTCCACATGGGCTGTACTGATGAATTCTACAGCAGGAACCATTTCAACAGCAGTAACCTCAGAAGGAAAAGCAGGCAAATTAACTCCAGCACTCTCAGCAGAAGTTTTCCCCACACTATCCTTCACAGACACAAGTTCAACCACACCTTCATTAGGCTTTGCCTTTTGCTTCATCTTATTGGCATAAGACTCCGGACAGTCCTTAAAGCTGTGCCCCCTGGTACTACACAGGTTACATATAAGTATCTCACGACAGTCTCCTTTTGTATGACCTTTGCTATTGCATTTGGTACACATTTCCACTTTACATTCTTTGGCAAAATGCCCACTTTCCCCACACTTTCTGCAGGTCTTCGGCTGACCAGCATAAAACACAACTCCATGAAACCTGCCAAAATGAATAGCATTAGGAATGTGGTATATTTCTCCTGTGGCATAATTTTCTCTCAAAGACACTCTAAATTTACGAATGCCATCTTTAATACCATCTGCATCTCTGCAAAGTTCTCCTTTTCCAAAAACAGTACAATGCTGCTGTAGCCAAAATTCTATATCCTTCATGACCACATACTCGTTATATATGGCCACATAAACTGTTTTAGAAGTTCTATTTGTCAGCTCCTTCATTCTTACATTGTCAAGTTTCTTTTCAGCAACAAGAACAGCATATCTTTTCACACACAATTCAAAAGCAGAGTAAGAAGCAAAAATTACCTGGTAGGACCTTCCAGGAACCACAGCAAAGATATACTCAATATCTACAGGAGAAAATCCCAACATCTTCTGTAACAAAACTCTGCTGAAAGTAATCCGATCCACTTCCTTATCCCCAAAAAGGGAAAATTCCACTGCATTCTTCCGTTGCATTTTGAGAATATAGAATGTCCAAGAGACCCACAAAAAGAAGATAACCACGCAAAAACAGATCATCCACAGTCTCCATCAACAGGGAGAGCCACCTTAGTGATCATGGCTAAGACTCCCCTGCCAGGTAAGTATGAGGGGAAAGGGCGCCTGGCAGGGAGCCGCTGTGTGCGACAAAGCCTTTTGGCTGGGGGAGAGGAAGCAGGAGATCCTTTGTTGAAAGGCAGGGATGTAAGCTCAGGAGCGTGGACTTGCCTGCAACACTAGACGGCAGCAGTTTGGCAACGATGCTATACACTAGCAAGAGCACTAGGGGCCAGCACTATTTGCTGTCATGTAGCATTTCTGGCACGTGCACCCTACCTTCCTAGGTATCTCTTCAACAAAGAATAAGATGAGGAGCAAGCAAATTTGATATTAGATGTCAACTGTAAACTTCCTTTTTTCTTTTCTTGTTAAATTGCATTCTCCGCCTGAATAGAGAAAGAAAACGTGGGGTTTAACGTCCCTTGAAGCTTGCGCCCCAGTTTCAAGCTCTTTGGGGGTTGCGCCAAAGCAGGAGCGGCCACAGCATCCCGTTTGAAAAAAATGAACCAACCTTAAAAAAAAAAAAAAAAAATATCTCCCAGGGGCGCCCCTAGCTCTCCGCGGAAAGCTGAGAGAGAGGAGCAAGAGACTTAGCCGGGGTATACTCCTAACTGCAGCATCCTCATTTGCATAGCACACGCCCCCGCAAGTGCTGCCCTCTATGGGTGTGAGAGGAGAAGTACTCCTTTTCTGTCTTTTTCAGCACAGGTAAATATCAGGGGAGAGCGCGCACGCAGTCCCCCACTACCACAAATTGTGCAGTCGAGTTTCCCGCATGTGGGGAAATCGCAGAGGTCAGCGGGCCCGGAGTGCAATGAACCAGCCTCGCCCTGGGAGAGCCACCTTAGTGATCATGGCTAAGACTCCCCTGCCAGGTAAGTATGAGGGGAAAGGGCGCCTGGCAGGGAGCCGCTGTGTGCGACAAAGCCTTTTGGCTGGGGGAGAGGAAGCAGGAGATCCTTTGTTGAAAGGCAGGGATGTAAGCTCAGGAGCGTGGACTTGCCTGCAACACTAGACGGCAGCAGTTTGGCAACGATGCTATACACTAGCAAGAGCACTAGGGGCCAGCACTATTTGCTGTCATGTAGCATTTCTGGCACGTGCACCCTACCTTCCTAGGTATCTCTTCAACAAAGAATAAGATGAGGAGCAAGCAAATTTGATATTAGATGTCAACTGTAAACTTCCTTTTTTCTTTTCTTGTTAAATTGCATTCTCCGCCTGAATAGAGAAAGAAAACGTGGGGTTTAACGTCCCTTGAAGCTTGCGCCCCAGTTTCAAGCTCTTTGGGGGTTGCGCCAAAGCAGGAGCGGCCACAGCATCCCGTTTGAAAAAAATGAACCAACCTTAAAAAAAAAAAAAAAAAAATATCTCCCAGGGGCGCCCCTAGCTCTCCGCGGAAAGCTGAGAGAGAGGAGCAAGAGACTTAGCCGGGGTATACTCCTAACTGCAGCATCCTCATTTGCATAGCACACGCCCCCGCAAGTGCTGCCCTCTATGGGTGTGAGAGGAGAAGTACTCCTTTTCTGTCTTTTTCAGCACAGGTAAATATCAGGGGAGAGCGCGCACGCAGTCCCCCACTACCACAAATTGTGCAGTCGAGTTTCCCGCATGTGGGGAAATCGCAGAGGTCAGCGGGCCCGGAGTGCAATGAACCAGCCTCGCCCTGGGAGAGCCACCTTAGTGATCATGGCTAAGACTCCCCTGCCAGGTAAGTATGAGGGGAAAGGGCGCCTGGCAGGGAGCCGCTGTGTGCGACAAAGCCTTTTGGCTGGGGGAGAGGAAGCAGGAGATCCTTTGTTGAAAGGCAGGGATGTAAGCTCAGGAGCGTGGACTTGCCTGCAACACTAGACGGCAGCAGTTTGGCAACGATGCTATACACTAGCAAGAGCACTAGGGGCCAGCACTATTTGCTGTCATGTAGCATTTCTGGCACGTGCACCCTACCTTCCTAGGTATCTCTTCAACAAAGAATAAGATGAGGAGCAAGCAAATTTGATATTAGATGTCAACTGTAAACTTCCTTTTTTCTTTTCTTGTTAAATTGCATTCTCCGCCTGAATAGAGAAAGAAAACGTGGGGTTTAACGTCCCTTGAAGCTTGCGCCCCAGTTTCAAGCTCTTTGGGGGTTGCGCCAAAGCAGGAGCGGCCACAGCATCCCGTTTGAAAAAAATGAACCAACCTTAAAAAAAAAAAAAAAAAAAAAAATATCTCCCAGGGGCGCCCCTAGCTCTCCGCGGAAAGCTGAGAGAGAGGAGCAAGAGACTTAGCCGGGGTATACTCCTAACTGCAGCATCCTCATTTGCATAGCACACGCCCCCGCAAGTGCTGCCCTCTATGGGTGTGAGAGGAGAAGTACTCCTTTTCTGTCTTTTTCAGCACAGGTAAATATCAGGGGAGAGCGCGCACGCAGTCCCCCACTACCACAAATTGTGCAGTCGAGTTTCCCGCATGTGGGGAAATCGCAGAGGTCAGCGGGCCCGGAGTGCAATGAACCAGCCTCGCCCTGGGAGAGCCACCTTAGTGATCATGGCTAAGACTCCCCTGCCAGGTAAGTATGAGGGGAAAGGGCGCCTGGCAGGGAGCCGCTGTGTGCGACAAAGCCTTTTGGCTGGGGGAGAGGAAGCAGGAGATCCTTTGTTGAAAGGCAGGGATGTAAGCTCAGGAGCGTGGACTTGCCTGCAACACTAGACGGCAGCAGTTTGGCAACGATGCTATACACTAGCAAGAGCACTAGGGGCCAGCACTATTTGCTGTCATGTAGCATTTCTGGCACGTGCACCCTACCTTCCTAGGTATCTCTTCAACAAAGAATAAGATGAGGAGCAAGCAAATTTGATATTAGATGTCAACTGTAAACTTCCTTTTTTCTTTTCTTGTTAAATTGCATTCTCCGCCTGAATAGAGAAAGAAAACGTGGGGTTTAACGTCCCTTGAAGCTTGCGCCCCAGTTTCAAGCTCTTTGGGGGTTGCGCCAAAGCAGGAGCGGCCACAGCATCCCGTTTGAAAAAAATGAACCAACCTTAAAAAAAAAAAAAAAAAATATCTCCCAGGGGCGCCCCTAGCTCTCCGCGGAAAGCTGAGAGAGAGGAGCAAGAGACTTAACGGGGTATACTCCTCACTGCAGCCACCTCTATTCCTCCAGCCACTCCCGCAGGAGAGCTTAGGGGCGCCCCCTGGGAGATATTTTTTTTTTTTTTTTTTTTTTTTTTTAAGGTTGGTTCATTTTTTTCACACGCGGATGCTAGTGGCCGCGCTCCTGCCTTTGGCGCAACCCCCAAAGAGCTTGAAACTGCGGGCGCAAGCTTCAAGGGACGTTAAAACCCCACGTTTTTCTTTCTCTATTCAGGCGCGAGAATGCAATTTAACAAGAAAGAAAAAAGGAAGTTTACAGTTGACATCTAATATCAAATTTGCTTGCTCCTCATCTTATTCTTTGTTGAAGAGATACCTAGGAAGGTAGGGTGCACGTGCCAGAAATGCTACATGACAGCAAATAGTGCTGGCCCCTAGTGCTCTTGCTAGTGTATAGCATCGTTGCCAAACTGCTGCCGTCTAGTGTTGCAGGCAAGTCCACGCTCCTGAGCTTACATCCCTGCCTTTCAACAAAGGATCTCCTGCTTCCTCTCCCCCAGCCAAAAGGCTTTGTCGCACACAGCGGCTCCCTGCCAGGCGCCCTTTCCCCTCATACTTACCTGGCAGGGGAGTCTTAGCCATGATCACTAAGGTGGCTCTCCCAGGGCGAGGCTGGTTCATTGCACTCCGGGCCCGCTGACCTCTGCGATTTCCCCACATGCGGGAAACTCGACTGCACAATTTGTGGTAGTGGGGGACTGCGTGCGCGCTCTCCCCTGATATTTACCTGTGCTGAAAAAGACAGAAAAGGAGTACTTCTCCTCTCACACCCATAGAGGGCAGCACTTGCGGGGGCGTGTGCTATGCAAATGAGGATGCTGCAGTTAGGAGTATACCCCGGCTAAGTCTCTTGCTCCTCTCTCTCAGCTTTCCGCGGAGAGCTAGGGGCGCCCCTGGGAGATATTTTTTTTTTTTTTTTTTAAGGTTGGTTCATTTTTTTCAAACGGGATGCTGTGGCCGCTCCTGCTTTGGCGCAACCCCCAAAGAGCTTGAAACTGGGGCGCAAGCTTCAAGGGACGTTAAACCCCACGTTTTCTTTCTCTATTCAGGCGGAGAATGCAATTTAACAAGAAAAGAAAAAAGGAAGTTTACAGTTGACATCTAATATCAAATTTGCTTGCTCCTCATCTTATTCTTTGTTGAAGAGATACCTAGGAAGGTAGGGTGCACGTGCCAGAAATGCTACATGACAGCAAATAGTGCTGGCCCCTAGTGCTCTTGCTAGTGTATAGCATCGTTGCCAAACTGCTGCCGTCTAGTGTTGCAGGCAAGTCCACGCTCCTGAGCTTACATCCCTGCCTTTCAACAAAGGATCTCCTGCTTCCTCTCCCCCAGCCAAAAGGCTTTGTCGCACACAGCGGCTCCCTGCCAGGCGCCCTTTCCCCTCATACTTACCTGGCAGGGGAGTCTTAGCCATGATCACTAAGGTGGCTCTCCCAGGGCGAGGCTGGTTCATTGCACTCCGGGCCCGCTGACCTCTGCGATTTCCCCACATGCGGGAAACTCGACTGCACAATTTGTGGTAGTGGGGGACTGCGTGCGCGCTCTCCCCTGATATTTACCTGTGCTGAAAAAGACAGAAAAGGAGTACTTCTCCTCTCACACCCATAGAGGGCAGCACTTGCGGGGGCGTGTGCTATGCAAATGAGGATGCTGCAGTTAGGAGTATACCCCGGCTAAGTCTCTTGCTCCTCTCTCTCAGCTTTCCGCGGAGAGCTAGGGGCGCCCCTGGGAGATATTTTTTTTTTTTTTTTTTAAGGTTGGTTCATTTTTTTCAAACGGGATGCTGTGGCCGCTCCTGCTTTGGCGCAACCCCCAAAGAGCTTGAAACTGGGGCGCAAGCTTCAAGGGACGTTAAACCCCACGTTTTCTTTCTCTATTCAGGCGGAGAATGCAATTTAACAAGAAAAGAAAAAAGGAAGTTTACAGTTGACATCTAATATCAAATTTGCTTGCTCCTCATCTTATTCTTTGTTGAAGAGATACCTAGGAAGGTAGGGTGCACGTGCCAGAAATGCTACATGACAGCAAATAGTGCTGGCCCCTAGTGCTCTTGCTAGTGTATAGCATCGTTGCCAAACTGCTGCCGTCTAGTGTTGCAGGCAAGTCCACGCTCCTGAGCTTACATCCCTGCCTTTCAACAAAGGATCTCCTGCTTCCTCTCCCCCAGCCAAAAGGCTTTGTCGCACACAGCGGCTCCCTGCCAGGCGCCCTTTCCCCTCATACTTACCTGGCAGGGGAGTCTTAGCCATGATCACTAAGGTGGCTCTCCCAGGGCGAGGCTGGTTCATTGCACTCCGGGCCCGCTGACCTCTGCGATTTCCCCACATGCGGGAAACTCGACTGCACAATTTGTGGTAGTGGGGGACTGCGTGCGCGCTCTCCCCTGATATTTACCTGTGCTGAAAAAGACAGAAAAGGAGTACTTCTCCTCTCACACCCATAGAGGGCAGCACTTGCGGGGGCGTGTGCTATGCAAATGAGGATGCTGCAGTTAGGAGTATACCCCGGCTAAGTCTCTTGCTCCTCTCTCTCAGCTTTCCGCGGAGAGCTAGGGGCGCCCCTGGGAGATATTTTTTTTTTTTTTTTTTTAAGGTTGGTTCATTTTTTTCAAACGGGATGCTGTGGCCGCTCCTGCTTTGGCGCAACCCCCAAAGAGCTTGAAACTGGGGCGCAAGCTTCAAGGGACGTTAAACCCCACGTTTTCTTTCTCTATTCAGGCGGAGAATGCAATTTAACAAGAAAAGAAAAAAGGAAGTTTACAGTTGACATCTAATATCAAATTTGCTTGCTCCTCATCTTATTCTTTGTTGAAGAGATACCTAGGAAGGTAGGGTGCACGTGCCAGAAATGCTACATGACAGCAAATAGTGCTGGCCCCTAGTGCTCTTGCTAGTGTATAGCATCGTTGCCAAACTGCTGCCGTCTAGTGTTGCAGGCAAGTCCACGCTCCTGAGCTTACATCCCTGCCTTTCAACAAAGGATCTCCTGCTTCCTCTCCCCCAGCCAAAAGGCTTTGTCGCACACAGCGGCTCCCTGCCAGGCGCCCTTTCCCCTCATACTTACCTGGCAGGGGAGTCTTAGCCATGATCACTAAGGTGGCTCTCCCTGTTGGATGGAGACTGTGGATGATCTGTTTTTGCGTGGTTATTCTTCTTTTTGTGGGTCCTCTTGGACATTCTCTATATTCTCAAATGCAACGGAAGAATGCAGTGGAATTTTCCCTCTTTTTGGGGATAAGGAAGTGGATCGGATTACTTTCAGCAGAGTTTTGTTTACAGAAGATGTTGGGATTTTCTCCTGTAGATATTGAGTATATCTTTGCTGTGGTTCCTGGAAGGGTCCTACCAGGTAATTTATTGCTTCTTACTCTGCTTTTTGAATTGTGTGTGAAAAGATATGCTGTTCTTGTTGCTGAAAAGAAACTTGACAATGTAAGAATGAAGGAGCTGACAAATAGAACTTCTAAAACAGTTTATGTGGCCATATATAACGAGTATGTGGTCATGAAGGATATAGAATTTTGGCTACAGCAGCATTGTACTGTTTTTGGAAAGGAGAACTTTGCAGAGATGCAGATGGTATTAAAGATGGCATTCGTAAATTTAGAGTGTCTTTGAGAGAAAATTATGCCACAGGAGAAATATACCACATTCCTAATGCTCTTCATTTTGGCAGGTTTCATGGAGTTGTGTTTTATGCTGGTCAGCCGAAGACCTGCAGAAAGTGTGGGGAAAGTGGGCATTTTGCCAAAGAATGTAAAGTGGAAATGTGTACCAAATGCAATAGCAAAGGTCATACAAAAGGAGACTGTCGTGAGATACTTATATGTAACCTGTGTAGTACCAGGGGGCACAGCTTTAAGGACTGTCCCGGAGTCTTATGCCAATAAGATGAAGCAAAAGGCAAAGCCTAATGAGG